>NC_143021.1:76743691-77043691 GCF_055824585.1 Amblyomma mixtum | reverse complement strand
TGAAACAAAGGTTAGTGACACCTCTTGACCAGCTTAGACTGAACCGAAGAAAATGGTAAAAGTAGCTTGTTTTCCCTTGGCTCGTAAGCCCAACAAGTGTAGCCACCCAAGATTGAGATTGTGGGAATCCTGGCTTTCCGCCGTCGCCTTTGCGCGGCTAGCCGGCCTCCCGCGTTGTTTCTCCTCTTTCCCTTGCTCCCGCCTCAGGCGGTGGAGAGGCGGCTGGGTGACTAATCACTGTCATTTAGCCACAGCTCCGCCCTGGCTCCCCAAGGGCCTTTGCCATTGGCGCCTTTTGGCGGGAATTTGGGACCCGCTTTGTGCGGCCGCGCACCCCGCGACCGTCCGAGCGGGGCCCAGAGAGAGAGATCCCTCCGAGACAGCGCAAGGTGCGTACGCTACTGTTTTGTCCGTGCCGGCCTTTGCCGTTCGGACCAGTGCATATACTCGAGCTCGCCCGCACGTGTCCTCTGACCTGCAGCGGCTCGAGCCTGTCCAGCGGGGTCCAGCGACCTCCGACAAGCGTACCTTGCGTTGATTGCCCACTCTCTCTCGCAACCGGCCCAACGGTCGACACGAGAGAGAGATCACAGCACTGCCGCGGGGACATTCTCCTGCAGCGGCGTGCTAGCGGCGCACATTGCTCGAGTCGCTTCGTGCGCGCAGCGGAGCCTTGCTCCTCGCGCGCCCCCGGGACGGGGTGACGATTGAGTGCGTGTGTACTGCTGAAGGACGACGTGAATAAACGTCTCCTTGGTGAACTTGGAGGCATATTTCTTTGCGGCGAATCGCTCTCCTCCCAGCGGAGGTTGAGTGCACCGCATCGGTGTCCCAGTGTGTGTGTGGTGACGGCTGATCGGGGCCCTTGGCTCGCGCGAAGCTCGAACCCGCGGTGGGTGGTGGCCTGTGTCCATTTAGAAACCCACAACTGGCGCCCAGTTGTGGGTTTCTAAGTTGTGGGGCTCATGGTTACGCGCGCACACAGCCACAGCCACAAACACGCATACACCGGCACGTGCGCGGACGCTGGTCGGCGACAACGACCCCCCCCCCCCCCCCCATCAGAAGCGTCCAGAGGCGCCGCAGCGAGGGTCAAAGGGTGCACTTTCCGCCCCCCATCGCCCCAAACGCCCCGCCAACTTCCCCTCCATACGGGCCGCACAAAACTCGCACCGCGACACACGGCTCCTTAACGAGCCAACCACCCACAGTCGGGCCGGAAATTAGAAATGGCGCGCTGTACAAACGACACCTAATCCAATCTATTCCTTCTAAAGATAAGAGCAAGCACGAGCGGGCTGAAGTTTGCCTATGTACAAGTCTGGTAAAAAAAAACTGAACTCCAACACAAACTCATGTTACCTATGTACATCTCGGTACGTTAGAACGAAAACAGACGTACAAGCAGGAAACGAAAGTGGCTAGAAACTGACTCAAGCAAACAAATAAATAAACTGATAAACACACAAGGCTGGAACTGAGCATGCTGCCAAAACAACAAAAAATAACACACCGTGCTTCACCTGGGTAGGGCCTGACGAGAAAGCTCGCCAGCTAACTGAGGCTGCGTGCCTTCGGTTGCGGAAAAGTCCGCCGTCCGGCATAAATCACACCGGTGACCGTCGCCTCAGATTGTACCGGTGCTGCGTACGCTTGCGTTCCGCAGCACCAGTTGTGCCTTTGCGCTTGCCTTTGATACCAATGGGTACCGGCGCAAGCTCGTCAGACCGTGACGCGTAGGCCTTCAGGTCTACGATGTGGGCACGGCTGGTTTTCCCCGTAAGGGAATCCTCCAGCAGGTACGCGAGTGGCGACCAGACTCTGACCACTCGGTACGGACCAAGCCACTTAGGAGCGAGCGAGGCTGAGAACCCCTTGCTCGCATCGCTAAGAACGTGGTTGCGCTTCAGGACAAGATCACCCACCTGAAAAGTCAGGCGGCGGTGCTTGCGGTCATATTGAGCCTTCTGTTGGGCTCTGGCTGCCGCCAAACTCTGCCTTGCTCTGTTGAGAGCCCGATCAAGCCGGTCCCGAAGCGTCGACGCATAAGCAGAGCAGTCTGCCCGCGTCTGCTCATCCCCAAGCTGGCTCTGCACGACGTTTGACATCGGATTCGCCAGCTCCCTCTCGAAATTGAGGAAGGCGGGAGAGAAACCAGTTGAGCGATTCTCAGCTGTTCGGATGGCGAACGCAAACTCGCTCAAATGGTCTGCCCAATCCTTTTGACACTCGGCAAAGGCCGCAAGCATTGGCTTGAGCGTTCGGTTGATTCGCTCGGTCAAATTGGACTGGGGGTGGTAGGGTGAAGTGGTGTAGTGCTCGATTCCGAGGGAACGGCACGTGTTACCGAACACCCGAGCGGTGAAATAGGACGCATTGTCCGTGATCAGTCTTTCCGGAAAGCCGAACCGACAGAACACTTCCTGGAGTTTATCCAGCACCGCTCGTGCTGACACTTTCCGAAGGGGGTACAACTCAACCCATTTGGAAAAGTGGTCAGCGACTACCATCAGGTAAATGAACCCCTGCTTGCTCCTGGGGAAAGGCCCCATCAAATCGCAGGTGGCCATCTGCCACGGACGCACACTGTCAATCGGTTTCATCATTCCAGGCGGCTTGCCGCCCCGTGACTTCACCGCTTGACAGACATGGCAGGAACGGCAATAGCGGAAAATGTCACGCTTCATGCCGGGCCACGTCCCCGATTGACTCAGTTTTGCAAAAACTTTGGAGCCACTCAGATGACCGGCCAGTGGTTCGTCATGAGAGAATCTCAACAGTGCACCCCTCAGACTTTTGGGGATAATCACCTTGAACGGGTCGATGGACTCGTCATCGGTGGCTATGTATTTCAGCACGAGCCCGTCATTGTCCAGCAAATATGAATCCCCGGGGTTCGCCGCGACACACGCTGGCTTCTGCCCCCCTGCGCCCGCTACAATACAAGTAGCGTCACGGCGCTCCGTCTCCCTGAGACCGTCGCTCACCTCGCGACAAAAGGGGTCATTTTGCTGGGCTTTCAGTAGCTCTTTACGGCTGAAAACGATTCCAGTCATCCCAGAGGGGAGCATGGTCTCGTCCCCACTCAGGTTTGCAGCCAAAATTTCCGTTCGCGTCGGCACTTCAGAGGCGCTCACGAAGAGCTTTGCCTCTCGTCCGCTTTGCGAAGCGCTGCTTGCCTGGTTAGCGGAATGGGTTAACCCGTTTCCGGGCTCCCCCTCCTTGCCGCCCGGCGGCTCGTCCGCTGTTTCGCCCCCTCCGCCTACAGGCGTCAAAGCGCCGCTGGCGAGTGGGGCACGGGATAGCGCGTCAGCTACCACGTTTGTGCTCCCCTTTCGATACTGCACCGAAAAGTCGTAATGCTGTCTCAGGAGAGCCCAGCGCGCCAGCCGACCCGCAGGCTCGCGGAGCCGCATCAGCCAACTGAGCGCACTGTGGTCTGTCTGCACCACGAATTGCGTTCCATCAAGGTAGACGTCAAATTTGCGCAGTGCAAACACGATGGCGAGGCACTCCTTCTCGGTCACGGAATAATTCCTCTCCGAGGGCAGCAAGGAGCGGCTGGCAAAGGCCAGCGGTTGCAACACGCCATCGAATTCCTGTAGGAGAACTGCTCCTAAACCCAGATCGCTCGCGTCAGTCTGGACTACGAACTGTCTGGTCAGGTCGGGTAGCCTGAGCTGCGCTGTCTCGGCAATGGCACTAGACAGGAGGCGAAAGGATCGCTCTTGCTCGGGCCCCCATCGCCACGCTGCAGTCTTTCCCAAGAGCTTGGTCAAGGGTGCCTGCACGCGGGCACAGGACGGGATGAACGACCGATAAAAATTGGCCATTCCCAGAAAACGGCGCAGGCCGCGTACGTCCTTGGGCGCGGGAAATTCGAGTATGGCTCGAAGTTTCTCCGCATCAGGCTCAATGGAGCCCTCGCCCAGCGTGAACCCTAGTAACTGAACCCGGGTCCGCGCTATTTGGGCTTTCGCAGGATTCAAAGTCATCCCAGCAGCCCGTACCCTCTCGAGCACGTCGGCAATGTGGCCTAAGTGCTCATCGAAGGTTCGTGAATAAATCACGATATCGTCCAGGTAGCACATGGCGTGGGACCATTTCGCTTCCCCCAGGACGCGGTCCATGAGCCTCTGAAAAGTCGCAGGACCATTGCAGAGACCAAAGGGCATACGAGTGAACTCAAACAGCCCTCTGTGGCACGTGAACGCGGTCTTGGACCGGTCAGTGTCAGCCATCTGGACCTGTAGGTAACATTTGGAGGCATCTAGCGTGGAAAAGTACCGCGCGCTGCCCAGGTTTCCTACGATTGAGCTGATCGTCGGGAGCGGATAGGCATCCTTGCGAGTCAGCGCATTCAGACGGCGATAATCCACACACAAACGGTGGCTGCCATCTTTCTTAGGCACCAACACCACCGGAGACGCCCAGGCGCTGGACGAGCGGCGGATAATGTCCGCCGACAGCATCTCATCCAGCAACCCATCAATCACCTGCCTTTTCGCAAGGCTGACGGGTCTAGGGTTGCACTTCAAAGGAAGCGCGTCTCCAGTGTGGATCTTGTGGCTCACTAAAGTGGTACAGCCAGGTTGAGCCGTGAAGAGCTCATCGTACTGACGCAATAGCGCTGTCAAACGAGCCTTGTGTGTGTCATCCAATGTTACCGCACAGGCGGCCAGCGGATGTGGTGCCTGGTCGTGCCGCGCCGCTCGGTCCCAAAGGGGTGGCTGAACGACGGAGCGCTCGACACAAGGGCGTGGCCCTGTCCGCTGAGCGTGGCACTCTCCGAACGCCTTCACTGCGCAGGCAGATACTGACGCCGGTGGGCTAATGAACGGCTTAAGCTGGGAAAATGGTCCGTCGCGATAGCCGCCATTCGCAATGTCCACCACGATCCCAGTTTTCAGGAGAAAGTCCCGTCCGAGAATCATGGGCACACTGAGCCCTGGGAGATGGATGAAACGCGTGCGTCTCGTCCGCTCTCCCCACCTGACAGTCAGCCTCGCGGCGCCAGCCGAATGGGCTACGCCTTTCGCAAGGTTGAATGCCGTACGGCAGTCCCGCAAGCGCACAGAGTGCTTTTGCAAGTGGGACAACACCTCTTCACCGAACAAGGAAGCGCTGGCTCCCGTATCCAGTAACGCTGAAAATTCGCGGCCAGCAATGGTGACCGGAATAAACGGCGCGTGCGCATTAGCAAGGCAGCTTGCTCTGTACGCAGAGGGAATTAGCAGAGATTGGGCCGGTGGTCCCTTTACGACCGACCCCCGCCGCCGTTTCCCTGCCTCGCAGGAGGCCTGGCTACGGTGCATTCTCTTGCTAAGTGGCCCCTCTCTTGGCAGCGGAAACAGCGCACACCGCCGCGAGCTTGGTCGCGGGACAATTGCGCCTCTCCCTGCTTGGGTCCGCCCGCTGCACGACCAAAGGGTCGGCCGAGTCGGGTTTCCCCCCTCCGCTGTGCGTTGGAGCGCTTGGCGCCCCTCAGCACGCGCTTCAGAAAACGGTGCAGCGCAGGCTGCCCGTCTCCCGTACGAGTAGGGATCGAGAGCTCTGTCGCTCAACTCCCATGACTCGTTTTGCCCGCTAACAGCTTCAAAGGCAGGTTGTGCGGGTGGTCGCCGGTTGGGTAAGGGCAAGGCCCCTCTCCATGCACAGCGTGGCTCAAGGGCCTCGCTTGCCGGCGGTGGCGGACGATAGGCGCGCGCGGCGAGAATGTCGCCTTGAATGCGCTTTGATCCGGCGGCCAGCTCCTCCAAATCTCGGAATCGGCCGCCGCGCAGGTAAGCCGAAAAGGTCGGATGTGCCTGCCTGATCGTCCTTTCGACCATCCCCAGGATTCCGGCCCATGCGCCTCGGAAAACCGGTCGCGCCATCTCGCGACAGCCGGCGGCGCGGCGGCGCGTAACTGAATGGCGATGAAAAATAAAAAATCAATATCTCATCACGCATAACAGTTACAAGCGAGCTCTGACCCTGAGGGGTTAAATTCCTCATAAAGTTTCTTTTACTAAAGTTTCATGACTGTGGCTTAAATATTGCGTTTACCCTGCGCGATGAGATATGGTCGCATGATGCCTATGACGAGGTCGCGAAAAAAACCCCACTTGTCCTCATTTGATCACTCACAGCTGCCATGATTTACAATATATCGGACTGCTCTAGGAGCTTTAGGTAGCGAAATGTCCCATCTTTTAATAGATGTAAAGTATTTTACATTTGAAAGAGGCAGAATTTTTCCCTGGCTATTTTTCTATTCATCATGCATCCTCAGCATCGGCAAGAAACGTGTGGCGCCATCTCTTGGTGCGTTTGGCTAGGCGCACGTCTACGCTTTTTTTGATTGCTTTAAGGAGATCAAGTCATGCCTTGTGAATGCGCCCTTTTATTAAAAGTGTCCCCACCGGATGTAGGCACACAAACATGGGCCGCTACAAGAAAGTGCTCGCCATGTATGGGTATTATAGAGGATTATAAGCAAACTCCGGAGCTTTACAGACACATTTACTATTGCAAACGCATACAGTGGCTACTTGAGGATGAGTGATAGTGGAAATGCGTGCGCATTAACTATACAAAGCCAGGAAACTTAGGTATTAGCGCATTAATCGCTACATCTTAAAGCTCAATAGCGTTCAGCTCTTCGAAAGTTTAGGCGATGCGGTCAAAATGCAGCAGGGATGCTTTGAAATCAGTGTACCTCTGTAGTCTCTTTATTGAATATAAAGCTATTTCTGTAAGGGTACAAGCCCAATCAAGCCGAATTCGTTTGGCTTCTTGCTGTACTCCTGTCATCTGTACATATATAGATGCCCATAAGCTTGTACGTTGCAAGTACTGCAGGATTCTATGCAAGAAACCTGGTGCTCCGTTTCGTGCCTGTTTCACTAACTGATTGTGCGCATTAGGCAATTTGTCCAATGTAACAATTCGTAGTGTGGTAATTCACAGCATTTCTTCTAGTTTGTTAAAGTGCCTCCAGTTATTCGATCATTCACCGTCGCTAAGGGCTTTGCCATTGCCATAATCGCTGCTAATTTCCGCGTTCATGTCAAAATTGTGTGCAAACTATGAAGCGATAACGAAGAGTTCATAGAACGGCATGTTGTGAGCTATTCTGACAAATCCGCCATTTGCTGTGCAGGAAGCTACGCCTTTTCCCAAAGCTGCAACCCAGAGGCAAATCCAATTAAAATTTTAGGACTATAATTTGCATTTATTTGAGAAGTAAACGCCAGCCAAATAAGTTCTTGTAGGATAACACGACGTTTCAAAGCCGGCTCTGTTTCTGCTTTAAGGCGGCAGCTGGGCGCTCCATCCGGGCCACTTGCGCAATGCGCCGCTCGCGCTGTCCAGTAGCGACAGGACGCTACGTGCACGCGGCCTAGAATATGCACTTAATTTACGCGCGTTGTAAATGTCTACAACAATGCTTAGGCACTAGCTTGCGAGCGGCGCGAACTTGATACTTTTTTGCATTTTGTGAATTGTGTACAAAACTTCCCCGTCTTTTCTGCCGGCAGCTTTCCTCCGTACTTTTCCTCGCTATCCTCTCCCTGTGACTTCCCCGGCTCTGAATTCCATGAATTCCACCGGCTGCAGCTCTCGTGCTTCCTTTTTGTATTTCTTTGTCAGTAAACGATTACTACTACTTCTTGAAGGTGCGACTGCGGGCGCGTTGCGGAGCCTTCTTTAAGCTCACATAAGGTCGACCGCAGGGTCACGGAGCTTAAACCGTGGATGTAGGAAAAAGGAGTGGTTCCCAGAAAACATTCAACATTCTCCTCCGTCATGACTCAAGTAGAAGTCTTCTGCGCAGTTTGGTTCGGTTTCCACCACAATAGTGCCGTCAAAGTCACCCCTGTGGTGGCATGGCTGGGAAGTACGGCCACTGCGCTTCTGTTCATTTGCTTGACATAAGCTTTGTGCTGCTTCACTCTTTCCGTCATATTGTTGGTGTCCCCAGCCTAAGCCTCGTTTACATGAACCGGACTGCGGTAGATCGAATCGGGGGGTCAAGTTGTGTAAGGTCAGCCCGACTCGACGATTGCGTGTTTACATGAACTAGATTTTAGCGAGTCGAGACCGGTTCAACTGCAGCGACACCAAGCGTCGAGCAGCGCAGCGGGTGAGGGCAGTGGCAGCCTCCAAGATTGCGGCACGGCACCGCTGTCTCGCAGGCGCGATGGCGCAAGCGTAAGAACAGGATCGTAATTTATGCTGTCCACTCCCGCTAACCCGACTCTTCGTCTCTATCCGGTTTACGTGCTATCTTCCGTTGGGATTGAGCGAGTCAACCCCCCCCCCCCCCCCCTGCAGCGGAGTTGACTGGACTCACTTCCTCGACTCCCGGAACCGACTGTGCGGTGTTTACATGAAACCAGTAACCGGTTTTCAACTGAATTCCTCAACTAAACCCCTTCAAGTAAACGCCGCTCTAGACACCAAGCACTCGAGCAGGGTTCTTGCGTACCACGCCTTGCATCTTTTCTGTAGGACGACGGGTCTTCGGGACAGGGGAGGAGGCGCCTGATAATGATGTCCGGCTGGTACCCAGTTTCCACCGCTTCCTTTCCGCGAATGCTGGCCAAAGTTTTGCTGACGCCTTTTACGTACAGATTGCATACGCGTTTTTGCTCCTGGCGTGTACTTAGCCTACGCGTAGAAATGTTTTCGTTACGTTTTTTCCCATAAGGATGTTTTCTTTTGTTGACAAGTTTTAATGGTGCAAGGCCGCCTTGCACCAAAGAGCGCCATGGAACAGTGTTTTCTTCTACATAAGGTTAGGTGAAAGACATTTTTCGAGTCAATTCACCTCAGAGAAACCACGAAAAAATTTGTATGCATTGGAAGGCGATAGGTACCCGGGGGGCACTGGGAATCCAACAACCGAACCGCCCGCGAACCGCATGCTCAAAGCACTGCTATCGCTGATTTTAAAATAAATAAGGAAGAATTGGGCATCGCTTTCAACCTAAACTTGCTTGAATTTCACGCTACCCTTCCTACACAACTCTTTGACAATATGTTCCTCTCAGAAAGGCTATGACAACGCGACGCAAGATTCGCAGAATTAAATGTATGACGAACACAGGGAGAAAAGGGCGTTATTTTCGAGAGGTACGTAGGTGACCGGTTGCGGGGGTAAGGGGGAGGAGAGAGCAAAGGGCAGTAGGGAGAGGGTGCTGTCTCCTACTGTACCTTTGTGTGCGCCTTTCTCTTTTTCACCTTTTACTTTTCCTCGAGCCGTGGACCGCAGGCCGAGCTTTCTTCTAAAGTGGGCTGTTTTTTTTACTTCCGACGCTGAAGAACGACAAAGCTGGCGCGTCTGCCAAACCGGTCCTGAAAGGTCTCATGCATGAACGCATCCTTGCCGGCTCACGTAAAAAAAAAAAAAAAAAAACCCTTACAACTGCTAATGTGCCACTCCTGACTGAAGCGGTCAAACATTTCCCAAAAATCCCATCAGAGTTTTTGGAGAGAATCAATTGCATTCTCTGACGTCCTGGTTACGCAGGACTGCCACCAGCTTTGTGAAGAGAGCAGTGCAAGGCACAAAGAGTGGCACAAAAATAAATTTTGGTCCATTTGTCGTGGCTACGGCAAATGCGAATTAGGTGTTTTAGCACTGCGGTTTCGATATTCGAATCCACTGATCACGGCTGCAAGTTGATGCAGAAGATACCCAAAGCACAGCGCGAGAGACGGGTAGTTTAGGACACGCGATGTTCGGCTGCGGTGATGTAAGAGCGAGTGCTGTGCTGCTGAGGTGTGTCGTATTACGTGTCATGTCGATCTGCTACTGTTTTCCATATGGTTTGAACATGGTTCACGTACATAGAACAAAAGGCAGTGATGTATTGGTCTGATGCAGTGGCCAGCAAAACTAATCTAATCGCGCCGTCCGGATTCGCAACCCACTCAGTCCGTAAGGTATTTTCTTTACCTACATACAGACATACAGACGGACCTAGGCGAACACTAAGAAGCCTCACCACCGGGTAAAAAAAAAAACTTTGATCTCATCAGGTCGCTGTTGTTCCACTGCCATGTGGAGCAAGACCTTTCTGTGGCCACGTAATTAGTGGAAGCTTCGGAAACCACGTGTCCTCAGCCTGTGTGTCAAGAAACCAGCCGTATTGCGTTTATTTTTTCTTTTCTCACCCAGCGTGTTCAAGGCGGGCTGGCTGTGCGGCTGCCCTCCGTGCTCCCTTTGTTGGCGTGCAAGAAAAGGAAAAGTCGGGTCGCGGCTAACAGGGCTCTGTGCCTTCTTCGTGCGACTTCGAGCGATGATTTGTCAAAGATTACTGCAAGTATACACATCACATTAGACATGACTAAACGTCCCATAAGCGGCACAGAACTTTTTCGAGACAACGGGACAAGATTTTGCTGCGATAATCAGAGAGCGGAGCCCTAAAAGCCTGACAGTTGCTATCATTAACAACATGGTCGGGAAGGTATCTAAACTGTGAAGGATGAGGTAAATGGGCATAGATAGGACGAGATAAGCTCACGAGCCTGGACAGTGGTTAGATGGAGAGTGAACTGAACAAATAATGGAACTTAAGAAGTTTGACAGCCACGAAAAAATACATTTGCGTTGAGGAGCCAGAAATTGAGGTAGCCTCGTTATTGCGTTTAGTAAACGTCCTACATAACGCTAATTGCCTTTTGTGTTTACGAAGTAATTTTTAGCTCAATTTTTTTTGTCTGAAACTAATTTCTGCACGCCAGGAACGGTTTCAGAATCAGCCGGGGCATTGTCATATCGGCTAACAAGAAACATGTGTCATAAGCTTCAATCTCAGTTACAGCACGAACACCTTAAGACACAAGCCTAGTGTACATGAGCATAAAGCGTGGAATAGGAGACTTTAGCGCTGCACCCAGCTTCTCCCCCTGGGACGGTCCGCCTTGCCATGGTAAAGGGGCTTTTGCTCTGAAGAAAAGCTGACGCACAGAGTTTTGCATAGGGCCTATAGCCATCATGCAGTATACTTACGAGCTTACTTCATTTTTTGGTTTGCCTGCGCGATGTCTCATAAAAGCCCTATCGCAATTGGCAGATCACGCCGTGCGCTTTCCATGCTGGAAGAATGTGCTGATCGCACTTTCAAGATTATGCTAAGAGCGGCGTCGACTGCTCACTTCCAGAAGGTGAGAGCGCACGCTTCATTCAGAACGCGCTTGGCAGCGCTACAATGCAGTAGCGCAAGAGCGCAATGAAGTGTTTTTTTTTTTTTTTTCATATTTAGCGAGCATTCCATGAAAACTCGAAAAAAGGGCCACGGACGTTGCTACAAAAAACTGGATCGGTTCTTTCGTAACGCCCCTGTACAACTTAACAAAATGCACGTTCCCTTACAGTAAACGTTAAAATTATGTATAATTGATCTTAAATAAGTAACTAATTAAGCGAAAATAAGAAATACTCTGAGGAGCGCGACACAGTGAGCAACAACATGTCGTTGGTTTCACCTAGCTACGCAGCAACCCTTTTTTTTTAATCTTTGGTTCAAGTTCCGTGAAACACCCTGAATAGATTTGGCCTGCAATTGCGTCTATCTGGAATGAGGCAGGGGCCCTTGGGCTTGCCTCGTCCTCTGGAATAATGACACGCGCACCATATGGCGCCTCTTGGAAAGCGCTTGGGTGCTTTATTTCGTTGCTAAGGCGTTTCACTAAAAACCTAGGGTTCCGTGTTTTCAGTATTTCTTTTTTTTTTCCATTTGGGGGTTATATGGTGTTTATTTTTTCTCTTTGGTTCGATGATTTTCGCTTTTTACTTTCATTGCCGGAGAGAAACCGGCGTTTATCGGGATAGGTGTTGTAAAGCGGCTGTATAATTACTGGAGAAAATATAACGCACCTGAATTTTTTTATTAAACACATATACCAAACACCCTACCCAATGAATTAATGCCCAAACGAGTAAAAATAAAAGAGAAATGCTATGACAGCAACGGAACGCTGTACGACGTAAGGTTATTCAAAATTTTGGCGCGAATGTAGTTGGGAATATTGCCACCGCATTGAGCCTTTGCCAGTGATGGCATCGCTTGGATTGTCTGTAGTGTATGTAGTACATACACACGCAAATACTTGGAACGACGAACGCACGGCGCCTGATTTTCTCGTAATGGAACTATAAGGCTTTAAAGAGTATAAAATGTTATATTTACACGTAGTGAAAACAAAATGGACACGTACATTGAGAGATTTGTCAGCCATCGGAGGAATGCGGTCAGAAAGCACACGTTTTACATTTGCGCTTGATGGGGGGATGGCAAGAAAATCAAGAGATGGTTTTAACAAGGCCGGCCATTCTTTACAGCGCGCTCTCCATAAGCTGTGAAAGCAAACGTCAGCAGATGTAATTTTGAACAGCGATTATTCTGAGATCCTTCTTTCAAAAACGGGTGGTCTGCAGAGCTCACAACAGGCTAAAATAATCCATTAAAGACTTCTTTGTCATCAATTCCTGCTCTATGGACGGGTCCACAACTTGCACTTGATGCCAGAAGTCATCGCTATCAAGTGAGTTTTCGCGGAAGCAGCGCATATATTTCTCGCGGACTTCATAGCTTCTCGAGTAGCGAATATATCGGTCTTCGCACCAAACGCTGACCATTCAGGAAGGTATTGACCAGTGAAGGTGCAGGCTAGATGAACCAGGATTGAGTACACGCGGCAGACAAGTGCCTCCTCTGATTCCAATGATTTTATTGCTGTGTTTATTGCTTCGATGTTCTATACCACGTGATTACACTTCACAAAAACTATATATACAGTCATGTCTTCGGGGATAGCGAGTACTGCTAGCAGGCTCTCGAGCTTTTCACCTTTTGTTTGATTGCTCTCCAGAAACCAAGAACATGAATGAACGCAAAAAAAAAGTACCAGCTCTCAGGGGAACCACAGTGGCAAGTTGCCAAACTGGCAATGAGAGAGACGTGCAGGCAATGTGAAAATCCCGCCGTATTCCCCTGGAGCCTGTAAGCACTGCTGAGCGGAAAGAGCAGAAGATTTTGTCGGGTGGGGAGCTTGTCCTGTGTACTCTCGTGTCCTGTTGCGTTCCTCGTTACAGGAAACTTATGCCTGACCTACAAACTTGAAAACCGTCACGCTGTTAAAGAGAAGACAAAGGAACGCGACAACAGAATTTGGTTTCGATTGAAAGGAATGGTACCAAGGACAGTTCAGTGCGGCTGTGTTCCGGGTGAACTAGAGAAAAAAAAGTAGAGTACATTTCTTCACTTGAAACTGGCATTCTTTTCTTCAAGGACGGCTGCAAATCAGTGTTTATTGGTTTTCCAGCATTCATATCAAAATGCCGCGGGGGTCATTTTTCGGAGTTTAACGGAGTTTAGCGGATACCGAAAACACGGCATCTCTACTTGTAACAGGGTTAGTTGGTGCGATTGCAATGTTAGAACTACGCTCACTTCAATAAACCGGCCTACACGGATTCGTGTACTACCAGTACGTGTGGGTCTTTGTTCTGTACAGTCCAGCCAGCGCAGCTCTAACGCAATATGTTTTCCTCTTTCCGACTTTCTCACGGGAGCCAGATCGTTTTCAGCTTAACTTCCACACTTTCACGCAGCTGCTGCGCGGCTTCTAGAACGGATATGATAAAACGTTCCGCTGACAAACCACTTGCCCGAGTGCCTGGCATACCGAAGTTTACCAAACATGAACCGATGCTGCAAGCAGTACAGCGACGGCGTACGCCGAACGGGCGCCGAAAAAGGGCATGCACCTCCATGTTCTTGGTGCTGGCTGGCTCCCCCTCTGAAGCCGACGGAAGTAATTTCGAGCCGTGAAGAAAAGAGGTTGGGTGTTCTGAAGGGCAGCTCGAACCGCGAAAAGTTCTGGGAACCTGATAGAGCTTCAAGCCATAAAGAAAAGAGTCGCCGAGAGCCCCGCTGTCCTCCGAATGTCGTAAACCGGACCCCGCTTCCTACGCGTGCGCGAGCGCCCGTGCGTTCCGGTGGTTGTCCGGTGACGTCTCCTATAGTGCGCATGCTTATACCGGTTCTGTGGTATTCCAAGAGCGCCCACCTTGAGCGCGTACGCCAAAGAAGGGCCCTTGGAGCACACTTTCAGCATATCGAGTGCCCTCAACAACCGAACATTCTCGTTCGAAAAACGAGGGGGGAGATGTCGCTTTGTCAATATAAGACAGAAGTTGTGGAAAGGATGTGAGGAGCGGGTCGGGAGAGGTACTTGTCAAGAGAACGCATCATGGTAACCTTTCGGCAACTTCTTTTTACACTATCTCGATGGCTGGAGGCGTGCGTCGAGGCTTCAGGTTCCGGCATATTAGGGAGCAGCCCCCCTCACCATCTTCCAAGAACGATACAATGGAGGGCTACTGACTCATCCCCCTTCGCGCTAACCCCTTGAGCCAGCCGAGCAGGAAGTGGAAACGCGGTCTGTGAACGAGGTTCTTGGTTTGAAGAGACCTTCATGTAAATAAGCTTTCCTGCAATTCTGCAAGTTGTCCATTTACTTCAGACACAATGAATGCCGGCACGTCGACAGTATGCTAGGGTGCGTCAGCGGACATCAAGGCCGCCAAGCGACCCACAGTGAAAGCGGGTATCTTCCACGGAGCTGCCTTCGTTGTCTGCATTCTCAGTGCACGCTCTGCGACGTATTAACATCGACAGCTGTTGAGGGCATGTTTCTTGGTTGTGCATCGTCGGTGTTGGCGTTGACGTCTGAGAGGTACGAGCACAGTTACATCACGAGTGAAAGAATAGTGAGGTCATGCGTATTGAAAGCAATATGAAAATAAATGCCAATAAGAAATACGAATTTCATCACCTGAAATCTCGCGTTCTACAGTGGTAATAACGTCCTGTGATTTTTGTGTTCTACTCTGCGCGTTTTCTTTTTGTTTTTGATATAGTGACATTGGAGCCTCGACGCTTTGTCGTCACCAGATGATCTCTGGAGAAACGGAAAGTTTGCTACATTCGACTAGTTTCTAGCCACACAAGGCGAGAACACGCGGTTTTTGAAGCTTTCACCAATTACGTGGCCGCTGAAAGGTCTCGTCCGTTCATAATGGTTTGTTTTATTTGATACTGCACACAAGCCATAATAACACAGTGCACGCACGTTTAATGAGAAGGAACAAAGTAAAGGCTCTAGGAAAAGCCTTTCAGCATGCCGTATTTTTCAGTAAGTGAGCAGACGAGAACCACGGCCACTCGGTGTTGCGGTTCCATCGAGCGGCCGTTTTTTTATCAACCGCCACCTCCACAAACTGGTAAAACAACAGCCAGCTGACGCGGTCGCATTTTTTGGTCCGGCACTAAGGCTTGAATTCTCGATTTCGACGTGGTCTGTCTGTATGTCTGAAGCCTGCTTCATCTGAAATAAAATAATCGAAAATGTTTTACAGCCGCGAGTGGGTTTCGAACCCGGGCCAGCGCGAACAGATCAATTTTAGACAACTACATCGCCGCAACCGAGCATCCCGCATCCTAAACTACCAGTCTCTTGCGCTGTGTTTTGGATATCATTTCTTCAACAGCATCCTTGCGCAATGGATCCGAACACCGCAACCGCAGTGAAAACCGGAGCGCGGGCGCACCTGCGCATGTGGAGTAACCGCGCTAAATCGTCTGAAATTTATTTTTGTGCAACTCTTCGTACCACGCCATGACCACGCGCTCTGCTTTTAACAAAGCTGGTGGAAGTCCTTAAGCTGGTGGAAGGCTTTAATGTAACTGATCCTCTGCAAAAGCTCTGATGTCATTTTTGGGAGATTTCTTTCGCGCATGGAGTGACCCTTCGCCAGGACTGACACATTACGGGTTGTAAGTTTTTTTTTTTTATGACAGCCTAGAGACAAGAGTGCGTTCATGCATGAGACCTTTCCGGGCCGTTTTCGCAGAGGCGCCGACTCCGTCCTGTTTCACTGTAGGGAGCAGAAAAACAGCGCACTCCAGAAGCAACCACGGTCTGCGCTCTACGACTCGAGGAAAAGTAAAAGGGGGAAAAAAGAAAGGCAGGCAAAGGCACAACAGGAGACCCCCCTACTGTCATTTTCTCTCCCGCCCCCTTACCACCCACGACCGATCCCCCGTTGCAAAATAACCGCTCTTAAAAAATAACTCCAATTTCTCCCCTATGCAACAGGTCACATGAGTCACATCATCCTTCGCCCTTCATGATACTACACCTCCCTCTTCTTCATCAGTTCCCTGCTGGAAAAAGTTGTATGATGCAATAAACTCATACAGTTTGTCATACAAATATCATATACTGATCATACAAATCATAGAAAATTATCATAGAAATGTCATACATTTCCGTAAAATCACACAGTCATCATAGAGATGTCACAGAATATCATACAAATTGTATGATATGTCATAAAAATTGCACGATATTCTATGATGAAGACTCTATGAGGTTATTGCATCATAGACCTTTTTTTCAGTAGGGTTTGATGTTGCGAACAGTGCGTCTTGTTCTTGTAGCCTTTGTGGGAAGAACACTGCCAAAAAGTCATGTCCGAAGGGTACAGTGAAATGCAAGCATGTTTTGATTAAGAAGAAGTCAGCGAAACCGTGGCCAGTATTCTCAAAAAGGAAGGGATGTAAACTACACACAAGCCGGCCACCATTATCGGACGCCTCCTCCACCGTCCCAAAGACAGTCATCCTAAAGAAAAGGCCTAAGGCGTGGTATGTAATACCTTGCTTCAAGAGCTTGGTGTCGTAGGCTGTGAAATATGGGGGTAAGGTGAAGCAGCACAATGCTTACGTCAAACAAATGAACGTAGAGCAAAGCGCGGTGGCCTAGCCCTTCGAGGCGTCTGTCAACAGGACTGACTTCAACAGAACCATTGTGCTCGAGTCCGAACCAGACTTGCGCAGAACGAAAATAGTCGGCCTAGTTGGTGACGCCGCAGTGCGATTTTCGCACAGTGCTTTCACATGCAACGCGTACCCAGCGAATTCGGTCGGAGGGACACGCAAGGTTGGTCGATGTTTGCATAGGCAACCCACGATTAAACTCGACAGAAAGGCTGCACGGAATGTGTTGATGATGTTATGGCCAGCGTGTTTTTAGATGCAAGGCAATATTTCGTATGTTGTGATTAGAACAAACAGTTTTGATTACGCCGCGGGAACAGCTCCCACGTGACCCCATGCCGAGACGGCGCGTGACGTGATGTCACGTGGGAGCTGTTGCCGCGGCGGTCTCGACACGCGCGCCTCGAGACCGCCCGTGGCCGCGGCAACAGCTCCTACGTGACACGCGCCGTCTGCGGCTGGACCGACGGCCCTCCCCAGTCACAGCGTCGCAGGCGAGAATCGCATGCATGTGAAACGGCCCTAAGTCCTGGCACAGTTAATTTTGTGTGTGTGTGTGTGATGGAACAGAGTAAAACACCGGGACAGCGGTTTTTGCGCTGTTCCATCACAAATGCAAATGAGTAACCAACATGCCCAACCTGCTGCCCTGGCTGATTTAAAAGTCGTGGGGGAATGTTAATCGTTCCCTGGAAATGGCTCCCTCTTCTTAACCCGCGTTTGTGGGCTTAAAAAGAACCTGCAACTCCCCTGCAGTCCCTCCTTGAAGAAGTAGTAGTAGTAGTAGTGGTTTGCCAGAGGCAACAACAACTGACAAAAATACAATAACGAAATTAAAAATTTTGCCGGCCGCGGTGATTGCTATCTAATACCTTTGCCCTGCAGTGGGTGTAGTCAGGCTGATGATGATGATGGTGACCTCAAACATTGGAGCTGCGCCGGTGGAATTAAAGGCAAAGGGAGAGTATAGCGAGAAGTACGTAGCGAAGCGACAGAGAAAAAAGGCAGGGGTAACTTTGCACAACATATGCAAAATGAAAAAAAAAATTATATGTTCGCGCCACTCGCGTGCGCGCGCCTAGGTATTGTTGCACGTATTCGCATCCGTGACGGGTAAATTCACTGCATATTCAGGGCCGCGCGCACGTAGCGTCCTCTCGCTAATGAATCGCGCGAGCGGCCCACTGCACAAGCGGTCGGGGTGGAGCGCCAAGCCGCCGCGCTTGAGAAACCCAGTCACTTTTAAACGTCGTGTTCTCTAAAAATAAGTTCTCTTCATTTCTCAAGAAATTTAAATCATAATCAACAACATTTAACTAAGGTTTGACTCTTGAGTGCTGCTCTGGGTAAAGGCGTAGTTTCTTGCCGAACAGGCGGGAAACGCTTCGGAATAGTTCCCAGCATGCCGTTCTATGAAGTCTTCTTTAGATCTTCAAAGTTTGCGTACACCACTGGAATATTTTCCAAAACTAGCATCGCTTGCAGCAGTGGTAAAGCCCTTATCGACGGTGAACGAATAATCATCGGAGGCACTTTACCAACCTAGAAAAAATGTGAACTACCACACTACTAATTGTTACATTGGATAAATCACGTACCGCGCACAATGAGTCAGTGAAACAAGCATGAAGCGCAGCATCAGGTGTTGCCGCTTATTATACTGCAGCACTTGCTCACTCAACGCATTCGTACTGCATTTTCACCACATCGATAGAAGTTTCGAAGAGCTTACTGCTATCGAGGCCAATAACGTGAGTGTTGAAATGTAGTGATTAATACACGATTTTAATATGTTTAATGCACAGAGTAAGAGCCGCATACAAGTATTCGTGAGTGAGCTCTAAGTATGAGCGTCGGGAATTACGCATTTCACCGCTTGAACGAGTGTCCCTGGAAGTTTCATTGCTTTTGTATTGTTAATGCGTACGCAATATCAGTGTCACTTATGCATATGTGGTCACTGTACGCGCTTAATAAAAAATGTACCTATCACGCAAAAGAGTCCTTGTAATCTCCTCTATCCACCCCGGGCGCGCTTTCTTGTCGCACTTTATGCAGCAGCCCATAGTATAGCCTCACTGCGATGGGAGCTCGTGAGCGACGCGCTCGCTCACGAGCGAGCGCGTCGGGACGACATAAAAAACTTGCTTTCGAAAAATATTTAGTAGTTAGCAGGGCTAAACCGCCCCCAAATTTTTTGACGAAGTTGGCATGCCTACACCGCACTAGCCACGGTCCGGCTTCTTTTCTTTCACCCCAGCAAAGAAGGGAGCGAGTAGAGGAGCGACACAATCAGCGCGCCTTGAATACGCTGGGTGACAAAAGAATAAAGAGAATCTCTGCCGGGGCACCGAAAAGCTGGGTTCACGCGAGGGGAGTACACACAAAGTGGAGAATGTGGGAAGGTGAAGGCATCTCTCCCCCAACCCAGGAAGGAGGAATGTAAGAGGAGAAGGAGGAGCTCAACTTCATGCGGCGCGTGGTGGCAGATTTGTGAACTAGGGGCGCATGAACCAGAATCCTGGCCATGACGCTCCTCGTTCGAGGCTCTGGGCTCGGCGATTGAGAAAAGGTCTTCCATCGCACGAACATACTCTTGCAGCGACTCGTCCGGAGCCTGAGTACGGAGCTCCAGCTCTCGCCGCATCCTACGCTCGTAGTCAGCGGGCAGGAATTCGCGCAGGAATGCTGCACGGAACTCCTCGAGAGTCGCTGCCCGGTGGCCGGAAAGCCGATGCCACTGAGCTGCCGTGTCAGTCAGCGCTGCGGGGATGATGTGTGCAAGCACCACCTGCTCAGTAAGACCCATAGTTCTCTGATAATGGGTGAGGGACTCAAGGAAATCCCGGGCACTGAGTAGGTCATCATACCCGCGGTATGTTGGCATGGGCAACTTGACCGCGGGGTGAGACAACTTCGGCGTGGCCAAAAGCGTTCCAACAGCCCCTGACAGCGACTGGATCATCTGGGCAGCACTGGCTAGCAGCGCCTGCGCTCCGGCCTCAGTGGAGGCTTGGGCGGGCTGCACGAACGAGGGAGGCAAGGCTCCTAGTTCGATGAGCGGCGCGGTTTCCGCAGGGAACCGGGCCAGCGCCTCGCCGTTCCCAGAGCAGAATTGACTGCTCGCGGGGCACGGCTGCTGCTGTTCGAAACTGCCGGTTGCGGCAGCGTGACACGAACTGCTTTCGCACTGGGCGGAAAGCGTGCACAGCTGAGGCATGTGACCAGCGGATGCACCGCAGGGTGCTTCCGATACAGCTCCAATGGGAGCCGCGTGGTCGACATTTTGGGTTGTGTCGCCGTAAACCCCAATGGGGGCCGCGGCCAACCACGGTGTCTGGCTATTCGAAGGAACAGCAGCCAGCGGATCAAACGACGCTACAACTCCGTAGGGAGCCGACATGTAGCTGCCGAGTGCCCCGCTGGGGGTAGACATGGTGCGCAAGCGTGATCGGCAAGGCGACCTGCTCGGCTAATATGTCATCAAAGGCGTAAGCGCCAATGACTTAGCACGTTGGGCGCCAGTTGTGGGTTTCTAAGTGGACAAAGGCCACCACCCACCGCGGGTTCGAGCTTCGCGCGAGCCAAGGGCCCCGATCAGCCGTCACCACACACACACTGGGACACCGATGCGGTGCACTCAACCTCCGCTGGGAGGAGAGCGATTCGCCGCAAAGAAATAGGCCTCCAAGTTCACAAAGGAGACGTTTATTCACGTCGACCTCCAGCAGATACACACACACTCAATAGTCACCCCGTCCCGGGGGCGCGCGAGGAGCAAGGCTCCGCTGCGCGCACGAAGCGACCAGAGTAATGCGCGCCGCTCACACGCCGCTGCAGGAGAATGTCCCCGCGGCAGTGCTGTGATCTCTCTCTCGTGTCGACCGTTGGGCCGGTTGCGAGAGAGAGTGGGCAATCAACGCAAGGTACGCCTGTCGGAGGTCGCTGGACCCCGCTGGACAGGCTCGAACCGCTGCAGGTCAGAGGACACGTGCGGGCGAGCTCGAGTAAGCACTGGTCCGAACGGCAAAGGCCGGCACGGACAAACAGTAACGTACGCACCTTACGCTGTCTCGGAGGGATCTCTCTCTCTGGGCCCCGCTCTGACGGTCGCGCGGTGCGCGGCCGCCCAGAGCGGGTCCCGGATTCCCGCCAAAAGGCGCCAATGGCAAAGGCCCTTGGGGAGCCGGGGCGGAGCTGTGGCTAAATGACAGTGATTAGTCACCCAGCCGCCTCTCCACCGCCTGAGGCGGGAGCAAGGGAAAGAGGAGAAAAAACGCGGGAAGCCGGTACAGCCGAGCAACGTCAACGGCGGAAAGCCAGGATTCCCACAAGATCCAATAAATGTAATGACATATCCTCTATAATTTCAGTGGTGAATCAAAGTGGACTGAGGCTTTGACTGAACTCCTCTCTCGCCTTGACAATGCTTCGTCAGGATTGGAGATCCTGCAATAAGCCACGGAACAGCAGCGCTAATACAGTTTTTTTTGCAAAAACAAGCTATTCTGAGATGTAATAAAGGTGGACTTAAGGTATGAGCTTAAAAGTGCGACAAAATTATTCACCAAAACACCTGAGACGTTTGGAATGCCACTGCTCCATTTAGGTTAATGAATTCTTCAACACATTATTGATCCTGATTGAGGGATGGCGTAATATAAATTCTTACCTAAACGGGTCAAACGGGTCAATGCGTCAACGACCGTATGAGGCAGCACCGCACTTCGCTGCAGCCAGGCAACACAGCAAATCTTCCAAGACACTGCAACCACTGCAAAGACTGCACCCCTTTGTTCCATAATGTCAAAATCATCGGCCGCGGCAAAACACAGATAGAACGAGAAATCTTAGAAGCTTTTAAAATCAAGCAGTTAGGGACTGAATGCGTCAGCGACAGCTCTGTCAGGTTCACGGCAAAAGAGTACACTTTCATGAATGGGACATAGGTTGCCACATGTTTCTTCGCTCGCTTTATCAGTTTTGTGTTTTGCTGTTTTGATAGCATTTGTGGTGCTCTCGCGCATGTGCGCCCTGTTCTGATGTTGGCGAAGTAAAGAATTTTCAGTTGTGTTTCCAGCGTAGTCCTGTGTACTTCTCCTCCTTGTGAATGCGTCCTTTTCGCTGGTTTTCTACATACCATGCACCAACTGGCCCAACAAGCTACGCTTCTTCAATTTCTGTGCAGATCTTACACGAGAGGAGTCATCAATGCTCAGCAACTAAATTTTATGTCGCAAAGAGAAGGCGATTTGTTTCTGACAGGTTCCATTCTCTTAAACTACAGCCCTCAAGGAGCAGTCACCTTTATGGGTCTTTGCGGTAAAGAAGATAGCTGGACAATTTTTCTTACTGAAGTTGATGGCATTAGCCTGATGGTTAAACTCTAGATTATTAATGTTTCTTGGCACTGGACTTTGCTTTTAACAAATCAGATAGTAAGTGGCACTCAAACTCAGAATACACTGCATCTGTGGCCTTGGACTGAAAGGCGCCTTTCGATACGGCCACAAAACCACCGTTTATCAGCAGTTGAAAGCAAGAGGACCCACCCTCTTAAATACGACACAGTTCGGCCTGTGGGCAAGTTCCTAAAGAGGGTTCAAACTGTGACACTGCATCAAAACACCCCGAAACACACCTGTCACACTCAGGTCTGGGCGTGGAAAAGGCAACTCGTCAAACCATGGCAAGCATCTCCACAATAGTTCTCTTCGGAGGAACGGAAAATTTTGGTCCATAAGCACTTCAAGGACCAGACGAGGCAGCGACTCAAAGCTGAAGGTGTGCACCTTGTTTTCAAACACTTGTGCCTGAAAACAAGCCAGGGAGTGGCTGGTTGACGGTGTCACGCACCGTTGACCAGGTGAAAGCCATCTGGAATGCCACTTTGCAGCCACTTTGCGCTCACTAGCCCGGAGCAGAGAAGCCAAGGCATGAGTGTCTGAAAACAAGGTGCACAACGTCGATGCTGAGTTGCTGCCTCGTCTGCTGCTTGAAGCATATACGGGCCAAAATTTGCCATTGTTCCTTCGAAGAGGACTATTCTGGAGCTGTTTGCCATACTTTGACGTCTTGCCTTCCTGTGCCTGGACCTGAGCGTGACAGGTGTGTTTCAGGGGGCGTTGGTTGATGGGGTGTCGTGGTTTGAACCATGCCAGGAACTTGCCCGCAGGCTGAACTGTAACGAGTTTAAGACGGTGGGCCCTATCGCATTCAACTGCTGATAAAGAAGGTGGTTTCGTGGTCATGTCTAAAGGCGGCTTTCTGTCCAAGGCAACGGAGGCAGTTAATCCTGAGTTCAAGTGTCACACAGCAGGTGATTTGTTAATAGCAATGTCCAGAGCCAAGAAACTATGTAATAATCTAAAGTTGAACCATCTGGCTAATGTATCAACTTCAGCAAGAAACTAGCAGAGGTGCCAATGAGAGGTCAAAAGACCACCATTACGATGTGAACAAAGCTAACAGGGGGAATCTGATGTTTCACTGTCGCGACTGCGATCGTTTGCCACATCCTGATTGCTGTGAGGCGTAATTCACGTGCTGCATTGTGCTAGACAGACACAGAAAAGTTTGTGCATGAGATGATCGAGGCCACTGAAATTGTAGAAAACGCAATCAATGTGTTAACACACCTTCTTTATCGCTCCCTAAGAAAGAGTTCATGCTCTTAAATGCTTCATATTCAACTTTCGTTTTGTTTTTGACAGATCCAAAGTGAATGCTACAAGGCGCCCTTTCTTCATTCTTTTTTTAGGCCACAATGTATATATTTTGATGTGCTTTCCAATAAACCTTCTTGAAAGTCAGCACTCGCACCGTCGCATTCCTTCCTCATCTTTCTCTTCTTTGCGCTGTTTTGACACGATGAATTACAAACAAGCCCATTCATCCGTCTTGCAAAAGTCAATACAGTCAGAGTAGCTGAGATAGTTGGGGCATCCTTCTGAATAATGCAGTCATAAAGACAAGGTTGGGACATAAATACAAAGACTATTATTGAATGGCTAATATATTAATGTACTTTAGTAATATGCTTGGTTTGGTTTATGGGGGTTTAACATCCCAAAGTGACTCAGGATGAGGGACGCCTTATGATTTTGCATATTGATATGCTGTGCTTCATAAGACAAGAAGTACAATAGTTTTTTAAGGCGAGCCGTAGAACAGGAAGCAATGAATCTACACTAATATCAAAGAATGAAGGCTCAAGCATGAGAGTGTAGCTGAAAGGTTATAATGACAAACATGAAAAGCTTTGGAGAAATTCAAGTCGATGACACTTGCCTAAAATAAAGAATCTAAATTTGGGTGAAAATCTTGTGAATTCAAAAAGTTGGATTGCACATCAGTAAAGAGAATTGGAGCCGTGAGGACTGGTTTAGAAATATTAGTTTGAATTATGGTGGCAAGTAATATGCGGACTCATTTCGTGCTCTAACAGCAAAATGCACATCAATAAAATAGGAGAACTGTTTGGGGATCAGAACGGTTTCCAGCCTTAATTATTGACAGGTCAGCTTCAGGTTGTCAGGGATATAACCAAGAGGTTTGGATTGGCTAACAATTATTGGTAAAATCTGTCTTCAGATATCCTCAGTAGTTTAAAGTATGTCAGAAGGCTTCTCACACAGCCCTCAGGTACTCGAAAGCTTGTGCTTATCAATCACTTTCGAGACATGACGAGAAGCAATGGTTAATGCAGCGAAATGGGTACCAAATAACTGATTTTTCTCAAGAAAGTGCCCATGGAATATGCTGTCAAACAAATTCCAAGGATCCTTCAATTAAGCCCAAAATGACAGTTTATGGGTAGCCACTTTGTTATAACCATCACATACAAAAAAAGAGACACCAGAAGCCCTCCTTATTCACTGCAAATAAGGGAGAATTATGAGACATCATTCCGGCACACAAAATCAGACGGATGAAGAGAGTAGACTCCATGGACACCATATTTCAACTGAGGTTTATTCCACAACACAGGCTTTTTATGTGCAAAGGGGTAGTAGTGATCCCTGGGGCTGAAAAGTATTTCCGCGACCAGATAACAATTGTTCAGGACGGCAAAAACCAAAACACAAAAAAACATAGGGGCAAAGGTATCTTGCCACTCACATTCAACACATCGGCCCGCCTATGCATCACCTAGCTGGCTGACCCAACAAACATATTTGCCTCCCGATAATCTATTTCTTTTTTCTTGAGTGCTGCAGAAGGGCTGCTGACGTAATTCTCTTTTTCAGCAGAGATACAAAAGGCTTAAAAATTTCCCAGCCCTTTCAAGTGCTAAACTTGCACAAGGCATGTGTTTCTTTCAAAAACGCCTTGCATGCTCGCTAGTGCGAGCAAAGGCGAATGTGCTCAGCTAAATGACCTCTGCCACTTAATGAATCAGCTGTCCTGCGATGTTCAAGCAAGCGTTCATTGATGCAAGCCTCTCTGTCTAATGTAATGTTTGCCGTAGGCAAGGAGGATGCTGTACACCATGTCAACCTCATGTTTAACGAGGGGTTTGGTGTGCTTAGTTTTGTAGGCAGGCTTTTTCGTAACGTCATTTATCAGGTGGCACATGCATCCCAGCTCTCCCAAACTGAAAATACGACATGTACATCGTGTTTGTCACTGGCCTTCTTGAGGCGGTGTGACACCTGATGGCAATACGGCACAATGACAGGTCACTGTTGCGAATGTGCGTTGTCTTCCGGCTTGCGCTGCCCAGCACACTTCATCTCTCGAACCTGGCTTTCTACCACTAAGGCTACAATTTCTCCTGTGAAAACTGCCTGCTCCAGTCTCCTTACTTGCGCATTGATGCTGTAACGGAGGCGTGACAGCGTCAATGCCGAAGTAAGGCGACTGGAGCAGGCAGGCAGAAAAAGAAATAGATTATCTCAATGCAAATGTGTGTTGGGTCAGCCAGGTAGGCAATTTTTAGTCACGCCAATGCATTCAACTTGAGTGACAAGATAACCTTACGCCTATGTTTTTGTTCTTGCAACCTTGAATAATTGTTACCTGGTCGAGGAAACACTTTTCAGCCACAGGGGTCACTAGTACCACTTTGCATGTAAAAAGCTCATGTTGTGGAATCAACCTCAGTTGAAGTCTGGGGTCCATGGAGTCTACTCTCTTCGTTCATGTGTTTTTGTACACTGGAATGATGTCTCATAATTCTACCCAGAACCAATTAGCTCAGCTCTCCATGCTTAGCAAAAACAAGGCAGCAGTAATGAAACCAGTTCTCATGTGTGCACTTTTTCTTTTACATCTGTGACCTGCGATGAGTGGCATAAAAACACATATTTAAGATAACACACATGCATCATAATGTTAATATTCGTAGTCAAATAGTATCACATAATGCAGCCAAAAACATGCAGACATTTCGCACTTCATGCATAGAATGCAACGGTTAAAAGACGAGCAATATTGAATGTAAAACTTCAAATGGCCTGCAACCGGCCCATTCTGACAGCCAACTAATATTACTCATATAAACATGTAAACATACCAGGCCAGAGCTATCCAAACTCCTCCAAGCAGTAGCATTAAGGAAAAAATTATGGCTGAGGCTTAGCTAAGGTTAAGCCTAGTCAGATGCGAAGCATATTGGTGGCTAGGCTTGGTAATACATGGCTTTCCTTGGTTGCATACTTGGTCATTTTAATACAACCACTAGAAGCCTTCGTCGTGGGGGAAGACAACGGTGTAACGTTCCGTGCGTGAGCTACCAGGGCCCATATCTTCGGCGGAATCTCCTCTGTGCTCAACCGTCCTACTCCCTTGTCTCCCCTTAAACGGTCCGCGTTCGGCGGCGCCGCGTTGACGGAGCCCCCAGCGGCGGCAAGCCACTGAAGGGGTACAATGGTACAAAGGCGCCGGCGGGAGGGAAAGCCAGCCCAATTAGGCTGCCTGGCCGTACAAGGACACAGGAGAGGCTGACAACCCGACAAGAGAAGAAAGCTGCCGGCGGGAGACAAACGACATTCCAACGAGGGAGGTCGGGGATGCCGCAGGGCGCCGCCGTGGAAAGGAGGAAGAAAGAAACAATCCAGCCTGGAAGGGAGGAGATAGGACGTGGCGGGCGCAGCAGATTTAGCTGGCCAGTGCGGACGAAAGGCACGCTCAGGGACGACATCGTACACAAAAAAGGGTCCTTGAGCGCCGAAGCCGGACGGCGCGCGGTTTCTGCCAGCCACCGACGGATCGCAACTCCGGAGCCCCTCCATCGCCCCCATGACGGCGTCGCCACGTAAGCTCGGACACCCCAGCCTCTGATGTACAATGTATAATTATTGATTACATCATTTTGTTTAAACTGAGCCATACGGTGTCTTCTTGCCTCTCCGTCCCGTGCGGACCTGCGCATTATGTGGGGTCGTCACACTGGTGTCAGAAGTGGGGTCTCAAAAGCAAATGTCCTCTGAATGCTGCGACATTCATGACTTCAAAATTGTAATCAAAGGGGAATCACGGGACTGATTGTGGGACTTTGACCCCCATTTGAGAGGATTGAGGCACCGGCAGGCTGGAGCAGAAAAAAAATGTCTGTAACTGACGGAGCTCCCACTCCACAGCCGTCGCTCGGAGCAAGCATGCTGGCATTAGGAAGCGTCATTCCGACGTTTACGGGAGATAAGACAGGGGTTCCAGTCTGCGATTTCTTTTCCATGCTAGGAGAGATTGGGAAAATGGGGGGATGGTCCGATGCTCAAATGCTGGGAATGGCGAGGTGTAAGATGGCAGGAGCTGCTCATGATTTTGCTTGGCGAGACGAAAAAGTAAAATCCACAAAATCATTTGCGGAATTTAAGAAGCTCGCGTTCGAGCATTTCGACACTGAACCACGTCATGTGCGGGTACAGAGGTTCCGTGACGCCGGACAGATGGTAGGGGAGGACGTGCGAACGTTTGCGTCGCGGCCTCAGCGCCTAGCGCGCGATACGCTGAGTAGGGAGGAGGAAGGAGACCAGCTAAAGAAGAAATACGCGGAGGAACTACTTAAAGAGGAAATGATCGCTTTGTTTGTGGCTGGTCTGCAAGACCCCGTGCGCCGGTTCGTGCTCTCGCGCAAGCCGAGCAATTTCGACCAAGCCGTGGCGGCCGCATTGGATGAGGAACGAAATGAGGCGCTAACGGCGGCCGCAGCGAGAGTACGCGTCATAGAGAGAGCGGTGCCCAACCCTGAGGTTGCTCTCTTGACAGAGCGGTTAGATCGCTTAGAGCAGCTGCTATCTCAGCAGGTGGAACGCCAGGTTGAAGCGGGCGCTCAACGGCGCCCATTCGCTGGAAACCGGAGACCGCCACAAAGCTACAGGCGCGGTATGCGAGATTTTGAAGAAATCGCGGGCTTCGCGTGCCAGGGTCGCGGACGCATCGCAAGGTTCTGCCCAAACGTGCGCCGTGGGGAGCCACAAAGAGAAGCAGGCGAGACACGCCCTAAGCAAGCCTACAGCGAGGCTCCAGATACAGGGACAAAAAACTAGGTTGTCCTCCCCATCCTGATGAGTGTGGGGAGGGAGCAGTGGGTAATGAGGTGGTGGTGGTTTGTGTGGCCGACGAGGCATGCCCTGTTGTGCGTTGCAAGTTAAATGGTTGTTGCATGGAATTGTTGATAGACACGGGGTCAAAGGTGACCTTGCTTAAGGAAAGCAGCTTTAAGACGCTTCGAAGGAAAGGGGATCGCGAGGTGTTGGAAGCGTCTGGTGGTATGGCAACCAAATTTGTAGGCATAACGGGGGATCCTCTTGGCATAAGTGGGCTCTACCGGTTACACTTCACTCTCGGCGGAATTGCATTGGAGCACCCCTGCTACGTATGCCCGGACACGGTGTCTCTGCCAAACGGAGTGCCAGGTATATTAGGGCAGGATTTTTTGAGAAAAGGGAAGGTAGTAGTCTCATTCTCTGAGGAAGAAGTTAATGCGGGGGGCTCAAAAGTTCCGTTTTTGAACAGGAGCAGGGCTGAGATTCGCAGTACCGATATTGACACACGTCAAACAGTGGAATCATTAGAGAAGGTATATTCGCGGGTTGCCGTGAAGCTGGTCGATGAGGCGGTCGTCCTTCCGTGGTCGGAGCACATTTTGTACGCTTATGTGCCTGCAGATGTAGAGAGCGGCGCCGTGGGAGTGCTTGAACCGGTCGACTCTCTTAGTAATGGCCTGAAGGCAGCCGCGTGCCTCGTGACTGTTAATGACGTCCACAGAGTGCCCCTACGGGTGGTTAACTGTAGCCAGCAGCCACTGAGCCTTCCCAAGAACAAAACATTGGCTTTCTTCACATCTGCGATAGAGAAACGTGAGCCCACCGATACGGTACTCGCAACTGTGGAGCATGCTAGTCCTTCGGCTCCTCTAAATGCGTTGTTCGATCTTTCCCACGTAAAATCCAGGGAGAGGGAGGCTCTGGCTGGTTTGCTGAACGACTACTCAGAGGTATTCGCCGCGTCCAACCTGGATTCGGGCTGCTGTGGCGTTATAAAGCACAGGATAGAAACCGGCACTTCATCGCCCGTTTACCAACGTGCGTACAGGATTCCTTACTCCCAACGTGAGGAGATGGAGCGGCAGGTGCAGGACCTTATTGATCGCGGCATTGTCGAACACTCAAAGTCACCATGGGGAGCACCGGCACTATTGGTGGAAAAGCCAGATGGCTCGTATCGATTGGTGGTGGACTACCGCAAACTAAATGGCGTAACTCGCATCGATCCATACCCCATTCCCAATATACAGGAGACGCTTTCTCAGCTGGGCTCTGCCAGGTACTTCACGGTAGTGGACATGGCGGCGGGATTCTGGCAGATAGCAATGGATCCGGCAGATGCTGAGAAAACGGAATTCAACACGCCCTCAGGGCACTATGAATGGAAAAGAATGCCGATGGGTCTGGTCAACAGCCCTGCTGTCTGGCAGAGAACCGCTGATGTTATCCTGGCGGGTCTTCTGGGGAAGCTGTGCTTCGTGTATATGGATGACATAATCATGTACAGTGACAGTTTTGAGAAACACTTGCGCGATATTGAGCAGGTTTTGGTGCGACTAAGAGGAGCTGGTCTCAAGCTGAAGCCTTCGAAGTGCCAATTCCTCAAAAACGAGGTGAAATACCTCGGGCACGTTGTTTCAGCTGACGGCGTGCGACCGGACCCTGAGAAACTAAGGTGTGTCTCGAATTTTCCATCCCCGACTAGTGTCCGCCAGGTCCGGCAGTTTCTCGGCCTGATCGGTTACTACCGAAGGCACATAGAGGAGTTCGCCAAGCTCGCTAAGCCGCTCACTGCCTTAACAGCCAAAAATGTCGCCTTTCGCTGGTGCAAAAACGAGGAGGATGCTTTTGGGGCCCTGAAGAGGAAGCTAATGAGTGCACCGCTGTTGCGCCACCCGGATTTTAATTTGCCCTTCGTTTTGGCCACAGATGCGTCAAAGTTCGCAGTTGGTGCTGTGTTATCTCAGGTTATCGAGGGCAAAGAACATCCCGTGGCTTTTGCTAGCCGACAGCTGAGCCCCACAGAGCAGAAGTACGGAGCTACAGAAAGGGAGCGCCTCGCCGTTGTCTGGGCAGTAAAGCACTTCAGATGCTACCTTTACGGCCGCCAATTCAAGCTAGTCACAGACCGCCATCCTCTGAAATGGGTGATGAGTGTCAGGGACCCTAGCTCGCGACTCGCTAGATGGAATCTACAGCTGCAGAAATACTGCTTTGAGGTGGAGCACAAGTCAGGAAAGACACATCTGAATGCTGATGCGCTCAGCCGCACAGCTGCCTTGTCAACTATAGATGAGTTTGTCCCCGTAGTCGACCCCGCCGAATTACGCACAGAGCAGTGCAAAGATCCTGACCTGAAGCGAATAATCGAAAGCTTAGAGGGCGCACCATCTCACCCCGAACAGCTAGGTTATTTCATTGGCAAAGACGGCACCCTGTGTCGGCGCACGAGGCCAACCAGGAAAGGGAGACCAGAGAAAACCGCTTGGGAGAGAGTCGTCATACCTCGGTCGTGGACAGAAAGGGTTCTTCGCGCGTTCCACGATGCACCATGCGCCGGTCATTTTGGCGTAGCGAAGACACGCAGGCGCGTCGAGCGTTTGTACTTTTGGAGTGGCATGCGACAGGATGTTAGAGACTACTGTGCGAAGTGTCATTCCTGTCTCGAAAGAAAAACACCCAAGGGACGCAGGCCAGCACCAATTCAGCCGTTCCCTGAGGTTTCGGCTCCTTTCGAGCGGACAGGTATGGATATAATGGGCCCATTGCCCACGACCACTTCTGGAAACAGGTACATTTTAGTATTTGTCGATCACCTTTCAAAATACGCGGAAGCGGTAGCACTCCCAGATCAGAAAGCAGACACGGTTGCAAGAGCATTTGTCGAGCAGATCGTGCTCCGACATGGATCTCCGAGGCAACTCTTGACAGATCGGGGAACGAACTTCGTGTCGCAGCTAATGAGGAGAGTTTGCGAGCTGCTTAAGATCACTAAGAAGCAGACAACACCGTACCATCCGGCTTGCAACGGCGCGGTGGAGCGACTGAACCAAACCGTGGCCGGGTTCCTGTCGCATTTTGTTTCGCGCGACCAGCGGGACTGGGACTTGTGGCTCCCGTATCCAATGTTTGCCTACAATTCCGCAGCACACGAGAGCACGGGCGAATCGCCATTCTTTCTTCTCTACGGCCGAGACCCGGACCAGCCTAGTGAAGTGCCAGAGGGCCCCCGTCGTGTCCCATACGCTTCACTGGACGACTATAAGGTTGAGCTAGAATCGCGCTTGCAAGTGGCGAGGGACATCGCAAAGGAGGCCTTAAAGAAAGCGGCGAAGCGCAGGAAGGAGGTGCACGATCGCGGTGCTAGAGACGCGCCGTTTGACGTGGGGCACAGCGTGTACATCGAAAACTGCCAAAGACAGATTGGGTTGGCTCGTAAGTTCCAGACGAGGTGGAGAGGACCGTGCGAGGTTGTCGAGAAGCTTTCTCCGGTAAACTTCAGGGTCCGAGACGTGAACCGCCGCTTGATAAGGATACACGCAAATCGCCTCAAGTCGGCACCGGTTCAGTATTCACGAAATGAGGAGGGGGAAAGCGCAGATTTCGAGCGGGACCGAAGTGAAGCGGAGCGCGCAGATTGTTCGCAAGAAACGCCCTCTCCTGCATTTGTTGGGCAAGCGCCAGAGGTTACGGCAGGAATGCCACCGGATTTACTTCATGCATTGCTGGAGGAAGGAGCGCGCGAGGTTGCCGCGCAGATAACGCCAAGAGAGGCTCCTGCCACGAGCCCTCGCGAGTCTCAAAGCAGACAAGGGGTCACAGAATTACTTGGTACGACTCATGAACGCCGATATCCGCTTCGAAATCGGAAAGCTAAGTCGGACTAATGGCGTAAACAGAGCGGAGTTGGGGACTGGTTAAGACTGTGTAATGCTGCAGCTCATAACATTGCTATGTGCTTATGTGTTAAAATATCGGAGTTGCTAGTTAAGCCTTTCTGTCATTAAGTAACACTTTTACACAGGATGCAGAACATGCCCGACTTCCTTTCGTTATCTATATATTTTTTTTGCCTGTGCCGTGATTGTGCTGGAAGTGGGAGCTCCTTTGTAACTGTGGTAAATTTATTTCGTCCAGTTTGGACTAGCAAGGAGAGGCTTGGGTGCTGAGTTTCATGTTTGTCTGTGAAAGAAGATCAGTGCTGCCCCTGGAGACGCCAGTTATGACAGCTGCGGCATATGGTGCAGTTCAGTGGTGTTGTGTGCAGCGAAAAGTGTTTTGTCGGACGGAATGTGCGAGGCGATTCAGAAAAAGAAGGGGAGCTGCCTGGACTCAAATGTTCGGAGAACATTCTTCTGGAGGGTGAGCGAGTGTGACGTTCCGTGCGTGACCTACCAGGGCCCATATCTTCGGCGTAATCTCCTCTGTGCTCAACCGTCCTACTCCCTTGTCTCCCCTTAAACGGTCCGCGTTCGGCGGCGCCGCGTTGACGGAGCCCCCAGCGGCGGCAAGCCACTGAAGGGGTACAATGGTACAAAGGCGCCGGCGGGAGGGAAAGCCAGCCCAATTAGGCTGCCTGGCCGTACAAGGACACAGGAGAGGCTGACAACCCGACAAGAGAAGAAAGCTGCCGGCGGGAGACAAACGACATTCCAACGAGGGAGGTCGGGGATGCCGCAGGGCGCCGCCGTGGAAAGGAGGAAGAAAGAAACAATCCAGCCTGGAAGGGAGGAGATAGGACGTGGCGGGCGCAGCAGATTTAGCTGGCCAGTGCGGACGAAAGGCACGCTCAGGGACGACATCGTACACAAAAAAGGGTCCTTGAGCGCCGAAGCCGGACGGCGCGCGGTTTCTGCCAGCCACCGACGAATCGCAACTCCGGAGCCCCCTCCATCGCCCCCATGACGGCGTCGCCACGTAAGCTCGGACACCCCAGCCTCTGATGTACAATGTATAATTATTGATTACATCATTTTGTTTAAACTGAGCCATACGGTGTCTTCTTGCCTCTCCGTCCCGTGTGGACCTGCGCATTATGTGGGGTCGTCACAACGGCATGGCTACAGCGGAACGCCGACTAACCCCGAGACGCGCGTTGGGTGAGCGCCTGGATTGCCACGGAAGCAGCGTCTGCCTGCCCGGTGGAGCGAGCGTTTCACCTACACCGAGTGTGAACGCGCGTTCGAAATGCGCGGGAATGCCGTTCGAGGACATTCCGGCGTCTGTGCGATGGCATCATCACGACGACGTCACGGTGTCACGTGGCGTGACGGCTAGGGGTCCCATGGCGACGGCGCGAGGTGGAGGCCGCCTCTCATCCGATGTCACGTGGTGTGACGTCACGGTGTCACGTGGTGTGGTGTCACGCGGTGTGACGTCACGGTGTCACGTGGTGTGACGTCTAGGGGTCCCACGCCGACAGCGTGAGTGGTAGCTCTAGCAATATGCTTCGCATAAAAAGCAATGAAAGTAAGAGAACATTTCATGGCAACCACAAAAACAAAGGACAATGCAGTAACAACTTACAACACAGCTTTTGACTCCATATGGCGGCCACAAAATCCATGCCATTGACTCGTACTGGAAGACAGATGTGCCACCTGCGGATACCAATTTCCCATTATCACTTTGACAGGAGTACAAAAACAAGCATGCGAACTCGGTCCAACAGTGAATATCACATGAATGTAAAAAGATCAGGAAAAATATACTTGCCCAAGTATACGCCTCAATACAAAGAAAACTACCCTGTTTAAAATTCATCAGTTCCCCTAGCACTAGTAAAGGAATCTTGCTATGAGCAAAACAAATCTGCGTTCTAAAGCGTAGATAAACATAGTAATAACTGAGACAATTATTGCGGCACTTCTTTTCCTCAGAAACCAATTTTCAAACAAAGCAGAGTGACCGAAATGCAAGATCCTATACTCTGGGTAGCCAGAAACGCTATCGGCATCATAAAATGTTCACATACTGATTTAAAAATTAAATCCTGATGGCCGGAAATTAACTTTCGTTGGTAACTGCAACCTGAGACAGTGCTTTCTTTATAGTGGGGTTTGAATTCAGATGAGGAAAATGGGCACTGATCGTATTGGAGGGTTCCGGATTAATTTAGACCACCAAGAATTTCTTAACGTGAGCTGACATCGCACAGCACAGGGGCATTCTTTTTTTCATTTCACCTAAATCGAAATGCGGCTACTGCCATGAGGATCGACCCCACGACCTAAGGTTCAACAGTCTAGGGCCAAGCAAAAACCGCGGCGAATAAAAAGTGTTTCAATCCCTCCCAAAGTGCTAACGCTATCTTGAAAGACAATGATACATTTTACGCACAGCCAAAGTGCCGGTCCTTGAAACGTGCGCGGTGGTGTGAAGAAGCATGGGCAGAAACGCGTAGAACGAGGCATATATGAGGACAAATCTGTGCTCAACAAGAAAAAAAACGCGCAAACATGCGCATACTAAAATCATGCAAAGCTAGCGCACGCACGGTCGCATCCCCTTTGCCAAAATAGTGATTGTATACGCACGACATCGTGTTCGCCGACCGGAAGTTTGTACACACACGACTTGAGTCGCTTGCGCCGTCTGACGAGAAAAACCAATATCAACTTTGTTTCTGCGTCGCGCCGCTGCTCTCTGCTCTATCGCGGAGGCCACGGTTCTACCCTTGGAGGAAAGAAAATTTTTCCTTCCTCCATGGCCTCCATGGTCCCACCGCTCCGACCGGGCCAGTCATACGACACTCCACACACTTTGCAATTACGTAACGTCCCTGCGCTCGCATTTGTGTATTTTTTTACTTTTATTTTTCCTAACTGCGGGCCCGAGAGGAAAGGCGGAGGGAGTGGTGAAAAGTCGTCCGCTTCTACGCAGCGCGTTTGAACTTGTTTGTTCACAAAATTGTCAGTCCAATGTTTCCTATGCTGCTACAGCCTTGCTGCGTCGCGAGCAAAATGTGTGTGTGTGTGTGTGTGTGTGTGTGTGTGTGTGTGTGTGTGTGTGTGTGTGTGTGTGTGTGTGTGTGTGTGTGTGTGTGTGTGTGTGTGTGTGTGTGTGTGTGTGTGTGTGTGTGTGTGTGCGCGCGCGGGCGCGCTCGCCAGTACAGAGGCGTGTTCCATAAAACAAAGCCGCTAATAATCGTTATTGGCCGCCTAGACGCAGGCGCATTTGGCGGCAGGCGCGACCGCGAGCGCCCGCGCGCGGCTTCGTTTTAGAAGTTTCAATGATGGGCGAAATACGAAACAGAAAGAAAGCAAGCAAGCGCGCATTTATGCTGCCCCTACACAGTTGGCCTTGCTCCCAAAGGCGATGCACGTCGATGGCAGGGTGGACTACGCTGCCGAATGTCGCGCGGTATCTAACAGAATAGTTTGAAAGAGGCAAGCGGTGTACCATTAGAGAGCGCCTAGGGCGCGCCTCGAAGGAAGCGAAAGACGGGAGGTGGCGGTGAGGGAAGAGGAATGGTTCAAACAACATACGTTATAACTCTGACGTCTCGCACTAGTGAAAACCACTCGTTAGAAATTTCCGAACTTGAGATTCGCGTCATGCAGGCAAGCCGAAAAAGTGCTCGTTCACAACGCTGTGGTTATCACGAACAGTGTATTCGTTCTGACTCGGAAAATCTCTGAACGCTTGTTTCGCAAACTGCGCAAAGCTGTTGTCATACTTCTTCCCTAAGCAGATCTCCATCACAGCAACGCCGAAACGGCTGTCGTCCATGGTAGAGGCCATCGAGCAAGGATGGGGGAGAAAAAAAAAAAAACACCCACACGGGACTACGCGCGGCGAGAGCAAACGCCAATTTTCGTCGCTAGACGGCGCAACCGACCCACGTCGTGCGTTTACAAACTTGCGGTCGGCGAACACGACGTCGTGCGTATACAATCACTCTTTTCATAAATTAACGCCAATTACAGCTTTGCAGCCTACTGCTTCTCCTTCCCCGCAGATGCAAGTGTTGTAGCAGGTTTAAAGGAGTAACTCCGGCAGGCTTCACTGAAGCATATTTGTCTACATTGTGGTTACACAGTTCTGCGGCTTTCATCATACTGGTAAAGGCGTTAACAAGCCCGAACCTTTTGGTGACTGCGCAGTGACATTTGGGAACACGCGCACAAAGACGGACCATGTCTTCACATGCGCACGCTGCAATAGTGACGTTCACCTGGTTGCACGAAGTAATCCTTGCTCTGTAGGCACATAGATTTCCTTCTGCAGAGCTTCTTCTTCTCACAGACTGACAACACACAAAAATAATATATATAAAGCAACAGACTGAGGATCTGGCACGACCGGCAACACAGGAAAAGTGTACGCATGGATAGCATCATGATCGCATGCATGATCGCGTGTTGCAGGAATAAACGCACGCCATGCGTACGCCGTAGAGTGCTTCTCCCAGCTGCATTGTTCGAGCTCAAATTTCGTCTACTAACCGTGATGCGAGTGCCAGCCATCAGCCTTCTTCTTCACCATATGAAAATTCATTCGCACTTTCCTTTTCCTCCTCTTCCCTTTCCCCTGTGTGGAGTAGCAGGGCCATGTTACCACCGGCCGACCACTCCACCTTTCCCTCATTAAAATTCCTTTCTCTCTCTCTCTCTCAAATTTCGCACAGAAATTGCATTATTTACTTATGATTTCCTTCCTCCAAATTGAAACACCTTCCTATGCGCCTTCTTTTTTCGTCTGCTAGCCTACACCTCCAAAATAAGTGGTGTAGAAAGATTTCTTGTGCTACGCTATGCGTAAAAGAAATGCGTTCGTGTGCACTTTTTTGACGCTGGCAAAAAAAAAAAAAATGTAGCCATGCTAGTGTAGCTGGTGTAGGTAAAAAAGTGGCCCTTTAATAATCAGTTGGTGCGGTCATATGCAAAGGTGTAGTAGTTGATCGATGTTTACCTGCCGCGGCAGATGTGTCGGCTTAGCCATCCGCCTTGGCTTCGCCGCTGCTTTTGTGGTCCCATCCGTAAGCAGAGCGTCAGATAGACATGGGCAAGCGTTACCATTGTGACTACTGTGACAAGACGTTTCCTGACAGTGCGAACAACCGCAAAAAGCATTTGCAGGGCGCGTTTCACACGCGAATGAAACGGCTTCACTACGACTCATTTCGCGATGCCGAAACTGTGTTCAAGGTTTGTTAATCATTATTTGATCCGATAGTCATGATGGTGCTTTGCAATAATCGGTGCACAGTAGCTAACTCTGTGTTAGCTGCTGTGCAGGCTTCTGCGCCAACCATATGTTCAATGGCTGCGTTTTATCGCTGCCTGCAGGGTGTGCTTGTTTTCCTTTTACACTGTTCCGTTCTCACGGTTTTCAAATTGCATTTAATTGTGGCATTTACTGCTTTTCTTGGTGCAGGCTGAGTCGACGAAGAAACCGTGCCGGCGGTTTCAGCAAGCAGGAGGTTGTGATTATGGCACTACGTGCAAGTTTTCGCACCTAAGTCCTGGTGAATTAGCAGAGCTGGCAGCCCGTGCGGAAGCCGAAAAGCATGCTTCGAAGCAGAGTATTTCCACACCCCTTCCAGCGGACGTGACAGTGATGGAGTGGACTAGGAAGCGACTGAAAGCCCAGGAAAAGCTACCAGAGCCATTTGCATACAAATTCATAATTGCCGAAGTTGGTGTGGACAAAAGTGCTTGTGGTTCTGTGCGTGCTCCTTCCCTTGACGATTTGTTGGCATGCAAGCCAAATCACTGGGGCTGAACTGCTCGACTAGTACTAGGGTAGAACAGCTGTATGTAATGTAGTCATCAGAACATCTGACTATTGCTGCATAATCCTGCGAAGTGGCTGTCAAAACGTGCATTTCTTGTTCATAGGTCGAATCTCAGGCAGAGGGTGATGCTCCCATTTCCTAAAATGAACTGCAAATGATCATTGAACATTTCTTCAGAGGTTAAGCTGTTCTGTCACTTTTTCCTGCATTGTACCACATGATGAAATGCGGAGTATGTTATCTTAAAAAGGGAGACTGGTCAGTTTTGTTACAAGAAAACAATGCATCCAAACGTAGGTGATCACTTACATGGCAGAATGGAGTGATCACTTACATGGCAGAATGGAAGTTCAGAGGACTGTTGCTTTAGCCTTGATGAAGAGCAACAAATTCTAATCTACTGAATCAGTGTACAGTACAGCCAGGCCTACTGAAAGAGAAGTTGTACAGCATAAGTTTCAGCTTCCAGTGACAAGTTTGTGGCAAAAATGTATTCTCCTCATGATGTTATAAGCGCTGAACTAATAGAACGAGAAAGCATTTGACTCAGTGTAAATGTCAGCAGTCATGCAGGCATTGCACAATCAGGGTGTAGAAGAGTCTTATGTGAAAATACTCAGATATAAGAACTGCACAGCTGCCATAGTCCTTCAAAAAGTCAGCAATAAAATTCCAGTGAAGAGGGATGTCAGGTAGGGAGACACGGTCTCGCCGATGCTACTCACCGCCTGTTTACACGAGGTTTTCTGAGGCCTGGATTAGGAACAGTTGGGGATAAGAGTTAATGGAGAATGCCTAAGTAATCTGCAATTCGCTGATGACATTGTCTTGCTAACCCCTCAGGAGAACTGCAAAATGTGGTCAGTGATTTGGACAGGCAGAGCAGAACGGTGAGTCTAGAAATTAACGTGCAGAAAAACCAAAGTAATGTTCAACAGTCTCTCAAGGGAACAGCAAGCAATTCATAATTGGTAGTGAGGTACTGGAAGTGGTAAGGGAATACGTCTACTTAGGGCAGGTAGTGGCCGCTGATCTGGATCATGAGAAGGAAATAACTAGAAGAATAAGAATGGGGTGGAGCACATATGGCAGTTTACTAATGTCCCTCAAGATCAAAGTACAGCAGCTATATTTTGCCATTACTCACCTATGGGGCAGAATTGTGGAGGCTAACGAAAAGGGTTCAGCTTAAGCTAAGGAAAACGCCGCTAGCTATGGGAAAAAATGATAGGTGTAACGTTAAGGGACAGGAAGAGGGAAGAGTGGGTTAGGGAAAAAACATGGGTCAACTACATCCTAGTTGAAATCAAGAGGAAGAAATGGGCTTGGGCAGGGCATGTAATGCGAAGGCAAGATAACCGCTGGTCCTTAAGGTTAGCGGAGTGGATTCCAAGAGAAGGCAGGTGTAGCGAGGGGGGGGAAGGGGTCTGAAAGTTAGGTGGGCAGATGAGATTAAGAAGTGTTGCCTGTATACGGTGGCTGCAGCTGGCAAAGGACCAGGGTTAACTGGAAAGGCAAGGGAAAGGCCTTTACCCTGCAGTGGACGTAATCAGGCTGATGATGATGGTGGTGGTATGCCGAATGGTGATATTATTGTAGTTGTCATGAATGAATAGTGTTAACCTTTGAATGCCTAAATTATGAAGGAATCAGTGGAAAAAACCATTACCTCCATATTATGCCAGCTAATGTGCCGATACTTAAAAGCCAATATCAAAACATTGTTAGTGCTACTAAAATTACAGGAATCTACACATTGTCAATTAGCAACCATTAGCATTCGGTCCTCTTGGTGCTGCTAGTCTTGTGTTGTGTGAAAGACCAATTCAAAGGCCTCAAACCAACTCAGTGGCCCAGAGACAGTACAATTTGCTATCGAACAAATGTTTTTGTAATTTACTCTGAACTTCTGTCAGAAAATGAGCAGAGTAATTTTTGGATGCTGGGTGGAAGTCTCACATTCACACCTGCAGAAAGCTTACTGACATTAAAGCCAAACATTTTTACTGAAAAGTGCTGGCTCGTGAGAACATAACATCAGAATTTGTATTGAAGATTCATGTAGTAATGAAGCCGCCGCGGTATTGTACAATGTACAATGTCCCGTGTACTGTACAATGTCAGTGCACACTAAAGAACCCCAGGTGGTCGAAATTTCCGGAGCCCTTCACTACGGTGTCCCTCATAGCCTGATTCTCTTTAGGACATTAAACCTCCATAAACCAAGCCAATTATGTAGTAATGAGTACACAGTGTGCAGATGGTATGTTGCCAATTTGCGACACTGGGCAGCACAGGATTAAGAGTATGATGTGTTGAGACCTCTTAACTGCAGTGCTTGGAACATTTCACGTGAAAATTGTTCCCAAATTTTGCCCCTACTTTGCAAAACTGAGTTACATGAGTTACAGTGCTGGTATGCTTTGCTGCTTTTACTGTTTCTGTTGCGGCTGACATGTCTGTACTCTGTCAATTAAATCTTTTAATGACAATGTCTCTTAATGAAGCAATGGACTTGACATCTGCATTCATGGGCTTTGGTGTCTGTCACACTACAGTTTTTTGTCAGAACACAAGCACCGACTGGGCTCATATGGGCCTGGGAGAAGAGTACTGTACATGTTATTCAGGTGTGCTTAGAAGTATCAGTAAACAAAGAAGTTAACGATAAAATATGCGGGCACTGTAAGAAAAAATTAGCCTCAATAGAAAAGAAGGCTGCCTATGGAATCTCATTCTAATGCACATGTAAACTTCCCTATTAATGCAGGATTGCATTTAATGTGCACATTTGCAGAGATACTGAAGAAAAAGGTGCAATTGGACACGTGCTTAGCATGGTGAGGAAGAGGTTATTAGGAGAGGTATGGCAACTGCCATGCTAAGTGCTAACTGTGCATTCGTGCTAGATTGACTGTGCTTAGCGTCGTGCGGAAGAGGAGAGGAAAGGCATATGTATACGTGTCCGACGGCATTCGCAAACATGTCTTGCAGATTTTTTTTATCAACTGGACAAATCCGTGCTCATCTCTGGGATTGGGTCAGAGGAATGAGACGAGTGCACAAACAATAAGTGAGGAAGAAATTGTGGGTATGTGATCATCATCATCATATGGAGCTCTGTGTAACCAGCTGGTGTAACAGTTTTGTGCCCTGAGGCAATCAAAATCGCATTAAAAAAAACACAGCTGCTTGCTGCAAAACTATGCACGCCTTTGCATCATACAGGCCAGTCGAATTTCGATGGAGGCAAAATTTTAGGCCCGTGTACTGTGCGATGTCAGTGCAACGTCCCAAAGCGACTCAGGCTATGAGAGACATTGAGAGACGCCGTAGTGAAGAGCTCCAGAAATTTCGACCACCTGGGTAACCTGGGGTTCTTTAACGTACTACGCTGACATTGCACAGTACACGGGCATCTAAAATTTCGCCTCCAGTGTGCATAAAGTGCTGCAGCAGTCAGCTGCGAGGCAAATATACATCCTAGCGCATCTGCTATTTTGGGGGCCCAGCGCCAGCGCTTGAGAGCAATAATTTTCTCTGAACAATAGAGTAACGCGAACTGTCCCGTTAATCTCTTGCGCCTTTGCACACGTCATGGACGATGAAGGTATGCATTACATGCATCACTGCTATTCCTTGACATCTCGATAATCGAGTTACAAAAACAACAAATCATTTCCACAGGAATTACACCGCGGTGCGTCGTGGCCATGGTCGTGGCGTCGTGCGATTGTTGATACTAACCGCGATGCAGCTTGCGCAATCGGGCAATCACCTGCATGGTTGGAGTGGGCAAGTTTAAATACAACAAAAAAACTTAATAAAACCATGCAGAGAACTTGAATTAAGCATTATTGACGCTGAAAATTTTGGTTTGTGCAAAAGAAGCGTTATTTTCAAAATGACGTCACGTTCGGTAATTTTTTTGTTTCAGTCATCTTAGAGCCGAGCCGAGCATTGCTTTCTAGGTAGCACTCTGGATAGTCTGGACGGTCTGTGGCAGCTGCTGTGAGCATTTTTTCTGTTCTGTCTTTTGGTGTGCACAGATTGAGTGATTACCAGTTATCCGACATTCGGTATTTCGTTGTCAACTTCTCTTTATTAGTTGCATCATACTTTTCAGAGCTTGCACACTTGTTTTCTCTTTTCATGGTATCCAGCCGTGCATATGACTGACACTAGTGGATGAACTGCAGCAACAGACCTTGCAGGGCGCGTCATTCTCTGGTCCTAGGCACTTATTCATCGTTCCAGGCTGCTGGCTCAAGAACGTGCTCACAGGTCTGCACCTTGGCCCACAAGCAGAGTGACAGTGGACCCATGTCGGCCAGTTCTGTGCCAAATAAAGTATTCCTACCAACATGTCTCTTCAGTAATTAATGAAGTGCATAACTAGATTATAACAACTTCTTTGGCCCTATAGAAAAACCAAGTTACAAAACAATGGGTTTTTTGAGCCCATACCCAGCCAACACATTGTTTCCTGTGTAGAGCCGCATATTGCCATCCTCTTTATGCCCTTGCAGCGGAAAATGCTGCTCAAAGTTATTCAGGAAAAGAAATTTCACCAACAAGTTGCTCTCAGACCACTGCTAAAAGGGTACTGAAGCCGAGTGAAAATGTAAATCAGGTAATGAACAGGATGTTTGTGAGCACTGCACATGTCTACTTTTAATGCACATGAGGGGCCAATTTCAACTTTTTTAGAGGTAGGTAGCGCCTTTTCTAATTGCACCATCCCTTGGTGTGGGATGCTTCTACATGTACAGCCACCTTATTCAGCATTTGAGTGCTGACAGTGCTTGGGAAGCTCTTGCTGAATATTGTAATCTGTGTGCTTTGAATTGAATGGTCTTTGTAGGTATTCGAAAAAGGCAAGGCAGCCGTCCTAGCACTACTGGGATTCCAACCCACTGCAAATGAGGTGGATTCTCTAGCACTTGGCTCTCGCTGGCAGTTTGTGAAATTGGCATCACCCTAAACTGCACTCTAAAAGAGCATAAAGAAAACAGTGTTCCACAGTAATTCATACCACGTAACATGAAATGGAAATCATCATGTGGCAAGTTTATCAATGTTCTAGATGTCTGCCAATTTCTATATGGTAGCTTCAGCCCGTTGCACTGGCAAACTACATTTCTCCTGAACGCACTTTTGAAGCGAAAGCTTCACTACGGCACCTCGGGCTTTCTTTGCGGCGCTTGTGGTTTTCACCCTCAAGCGATTGAGAGCTCAAACCATAGTAGAGCCATGGTGTGTTGCTTTGGTGCAACACCAAGGTGGCCGTAAGGTAAAAAAAAAATTTACTGGTGGTTTCCCAGGTGAAAATCTTCAACTGGAAACTCAACTGGGAGTAAGTGGTTTCAAATGGGAGTAACTGGTTCCAGTTGTAAGACAACTGGTTCCAGTTGCAAGACAACTGGTTCCAGTTGCAAGACAACTGGTTCCAGTTGCACGACAACTGGTACCACTTTGAATCCCAGTTGTAGAGCAACTGGTCCCAGTTGAGGCTCAAGTGGGAGGTAAATGGTTCCAATTTGCCGCAACTGGGAAACATCATTTCCCAGTTGAGAGCCAAATGGGAAGAACTCAGGAGCAACTGGGAAGTAAGTGGTTCCATTTGTGGGTCAAGTGGAAAGCGAAAATTCCCATTTGAGGGCCAACTGGGTAGAAGCTAGTCGTGGGTAAAAACCAAATGGGAAGTTTTTTATTGCTTGGAGGGATGACGAGAAAGGAACAAATGCTGCTGTGGCTCAGCACATTGTACAGTCATTAGGTGCAGAAATGAACATACTGTAAAATTAGATTGAAGCTGGCTTATGGGCAAACATCAATCCGATTGCACTGTGCGAAAACGCCCGTAGACGCTCTCGTGGCGAATAACATCACTTTCCTCAAAACTCTGCCGCGGGAGTTTAGCATGGGTCATGCTGCAGCGAACATATCGTGGGCCCGCATAGCAATGTTTTTTTTTTCATTAAGCCCTCTATCTTCAGCCCGTTGTGACATAGGCGTTTCGGGCAGGCTGACATTATAGTTATTTATTTATAACTGCCCAACCACCGAAATGAACTTCTATTTCTGAGGCTGTGACTGCCGCAACATGCTGTGAGTCAGTCTCGCACACTCCACATGAGCTAGGGCAGCCATGGCGGCAATGGTCGCATGGACGATGTTTGCGATTTCTCATCATATGTTCCGTGGGAACGCTGTGTTTGAAGAACCATGAAATAGAATTAATTTTTCGCTTGTTATTGCTGGCGAGATTGTTCAACAATTCTTTCCTTGATGGAGCTAAAGGAAGACAGTTTTCTTGCTTTTACTACTCGGCGAAGATGACCTGTCAGCACAAATTAGGACTACAAGTCGTTCTCATTGGCTGGAATCGCGACCTTTCTAGGTGCGCTCTCAGTTCGCTCATTGAATTGTATTTTATGCAGTTTTTGCAATTGTAGTGAAAATATTCTAACGCATTAGCGGCACGTCATATTTTTACGCTCACTCGTTCGACTGTTTTGCATAACTTGCTGTGCATTCCCAGTTGGGAGACAACAGGGAAGTGGCTGATAACAACTCGGACCAAATGCGGGGAAATTGGTCTTGTGGAGAAGCGATTTTCAGTTAAGAGAAGTCCCATTTAGACTCGGTCAGGTTCATTCCTGCTGCACAAAGTACCAAAATCTTGCAGTGGAAGAGCAGCTGCGAAGCAGCTCAACTAAAAAATTATGATTCTTTTCACCTCTATAGCAAATCTGCATCCGAAGTATGCGACATATGTAGCTGTTTTACTTGGTGAAGTTCCAAAACTGAGCAATTCATTCACCCTTTTCCCAATACCCTGCACATGACTAACTCCGTGCTCTCCGTAAGTTATATGTTACGAAAGCCATACTGAAATATGATAGTATAAGGTCATGTGTGTGTGTTTGTGTGGTTTATAACTGCAATGAGCACTTGATGCATTCGTGGCTAGGGCAGCAGAGATGAAAACAAATCAGCATATCATTTATGAAGTGGTTATTTATTGAACATTTGATATGGAAGGTAAAAGAATGTTTGCTGCCCCGGCATCTGCTATCGCGACTGGAAGCACCTGAGCTGGGGCAGCGAAATAAAGGATAGCAGGCAGAGAGTAGAAGTGAAAGAAAAGGGATGAGGGGACAGTAGAAAGGACAGGGGAAGGGGTACACTTTCAATGAATCTATTTACATATCTACAGGGTAAACATATACATATATACAGGTCGCACGCGCATGGAGATCTGGGAGATCACTGTTCAATCACACGCGCACGACACAAAGCACAAAACAGCTGGAGTGGGGGCGTACAGCTGTTCATCGTCCGAGGTAGCAAACGCAGAGCGTTCAGGTCACTGCACGTAACTACCTGGCGGAGAACAGTTTTATTTCTCAAGCATGCACTTTCATTTGGTAAGGTACTGAACAAGGTAATAATGTCATGAAACACGCATGGCATCCTTCTGATCAGTATTCTCTTTCATCCCGCTGCGGTAATTGTGGTTAGCGCGTTCGACTACTGAGCGGGGGATCTGGATTCAAATCCAGCTGTCGCAGCAATGTTTCGGTGGAGGTAAACGAAAGGTGCCCATGTACTATGCTATATCAGTGCATGTTAGAGAACCTCAGGTGGTCAAAATTATCTGCAGTGTAAGACAGTCCTTCGGCTCCCGAACCTTGAGCGGCTGGCGTAAGGAAGAAGAGGACGAAGACAGCGGCGCCGATGCTCGTGCGTGTGCGCTGATCGCTGCCGCTGGGACTGATCCCTGCCTCTGGACTGAACCGAGGCATACCGCTAGCCGTTCGCGACGCAGCGCTTTCGAAGACTACACTACACTACACTTGATGGAGGTGCTGTCTGCTCTCACCATCGAGAGACGCCACCATGCCCAGGCTTACAGGCTCTACCACGGTGCCCGACCCCCCGGCCCAACCTGCTCAGCCTGCTGGCCCTGCTGTCATCTGTTCTGGTGCCGTCCGTCAGCGCGACCCCACGATCTTCAGCAGCACGGATGACACCGATGTGGAGGATTGGTTGGCCTCCTATGAACGCGTAAGCGCGTATAGCAAGTTGGACGACAGCGTCAAGCTTACCAACGTTATATTTTATTTAAGCGACGTTGCCAATCTATGGTTCCGCGACCACGAAGCGGACATCTCCAGCTGGGCGGAACTGAAAACCAGCCTCACGGAGGTCTTCGGCCGTCCCGCTGTGCGTAAGCTTCGTGCCGAGCAACGCTTGCGCAGTCGTGCACAACAAAGCGGCGAAAACCTTACCAGCTACATCGAAGATGTAGTCGATCTCTGCAAACGCATCAACGCTTCCAAGAGTGAGGCAGACAAGATCCGAAATATTCTGAAAGGCATTGATAATGACGCCTTTCAGATGCTCGTCGCGAAGAATCCCCAGTCTGTCTCCGACGTGATAAGCCACTGCCAAAGCTTCGATGAGCTGCGCAAACAGCGCCTTTCGACCCGCCGAGCCGGCTTTCAAGAGGCAAATATTTCCAGCTTGACTCTTCCCCGGGACGGTGCTCTAGACCATCAGTCGCTCCTCCAGCACATTCAGCAGTTCGTCCGTGAGGAAGTCGCCCGCCAGCTGTGCTTGTCAACCAGCCTACCTATTCCTGCGCCGCCGCTCACTCCCAACATCCAGCGTGTAATACAGGAGCAGGTCGCCGAGGTACTGCCCTCTCCTCCTCCACCTCCTCAGCAGCCACTGATCACGGCTCCTTTAACATACGCGGATGAAGCCTTTACGACACTCCGTCGCCTCTTGACCACTCCGCCAATTCTGCGCCATTTCGACCCTCGTTCTCCGACGGGACTGCACACCGATGCCAGCGGCGTCGGCCTCGATGCAGTCCTCGCGCAGCGCAAGCCTGGCTTTGACGAATATGTTGTTGCTTACGCCAGCCGGACACTCACAAAAGCTGAAGCGAACTATTCTGTCACTGAGAAGGAGTGTTTAGCTATCCTGTGGGCGATAGTCAAATTCCGCCCTTACTTGTACGGACGCCCTTTTGACGTTGTCACCGATCACCACGCCCTCTGCTGGTTGTCGTTTTTGAAAGATCCCTCTGGTCGCCTGGCGCGCTGGGCTCTGCGGCTTCAAGAGTACGACATCCGCGTGGTCTATCGTTCCGGCCGTAAACATGCGGATGCTGATGCCCTCTCACGTTCCCCTCTGCCGTCTGAGGAAGCATCTTCTATCTGCGCCCTGTATTCTCTGACGTTTGAGCCCGCTGATATGGCTTCCGAGCAACGCAAAGACCCATGGATCGCTTGCCTCTTGGACTTCTTATCTTGCCAATCGCCTTGACCTCCTTCCCGTGCTCTGCGTCGTCAGTCCCACCATTTCGCCATCAGAGACGCGCTTCTTTACCGTCGGAACTACCTTCCGGATGGTCGCAAGTGACTGCTTGTCATTCCGACCCACCTGCGCTCCTTCATTAGCTCTTCCTACCACGATGATCCCCAGTGTGCTCATGCCGGCTTCTTGAAGACCTTCACCCGCCTACGATATCGGTACTACTGGCGTGGGATGTACCGTTATGTGCGCAAGTTCGTCCAGTCGTGCCCCGCATGCCAGCGCCGAAAAAACCCACCTTGCCAACCCGCCGCTCCTTTGCAACCGCTGCCTTGCCCAGCGCAGCCCTTCGAGCGTGTTGGCATCGACCTCTACGGCCCTCTTCCCAGCACATCAGCCGGCAACCGCTGGATCATCGTCGCCATCGATCACCTTACCCGGTAAGCCGAAACGTCGCCTTTGCCATCTGGTACAGCCCACGACATTGCATCCTTCATCCTCCATCGCATCGTTCTTCGCCATGGTGCTCCCAAAAAGTTGCTGAGTGATCGAGGTCCAGCCTTTCTGTCTGAAGTTGTCGAAGCTCTCCTTCGGAAATGCAACATCGTTCACCGCACCACCTCTGCCTACCATCCGCAGACAAATGGCCTAGTTGAGCGTTTTAGCCGCATTCTTGGCGACATGCTGGTCATGTATGTGGCTTCCGATACTGTAACTGGGACCGCATTCTACCTTTCGTCACCTATGCTTATAACTCCGCTACTCAAGCCACCACCGGATTCTCTCCATACTTTCTCCTCTATGGCCGTGAGCCTTCTTGCACAATGGACACCATTCTCCCTTACCGCCCTGATGCTTCTGAATTTACGACTCTTTCTCAAGCCGCCACTTATGCCGAAGAATGCCGCCAGCTTGCCCGGTCTTTCACTTCACGCTCCCAGCAGCAGCAGAAAAGCACCCGTGATCCCTCTGCACTACTTTCCACTTATCTTCCTGGCTCTTTGGTCTGGCTCTGGGTTCCTTCCTCAAGTCCCGGCCTTTCCTCCAAACTTCTCAGCAAGTACCAGGGCCCCTACCGCATTCTTAAGCAGACATCCCCCGTCAATTACATCACCGAACCCCTTACACCGTCTACTGATCGTCGTCGCCGAGGCCGTGAAATTGTCCACATGAACTGCCTCAAACCATCCTACGACCCCGTCGTTGTCACATCTCCCTAGGCCGCCAGGATGGCGCTTTTTCGCCCGGGGGAAGTTGTAAGACAGGCCTTCGGCTCCCGAACCTTGAGCGGCTGGCGTAAGGAAGAAGAGGACAAAGACAGCGGCGCCGATGCTCGTGCGTGTGCGCTGATCGCTGCCGCTGGGACTGATCGCTGCCTCTGGACTGAACCGAGGCGTACCGCTAGCCGTTCGCGACGCAGCACCTTCGAAGACTACACTACACTACAGCAGCGCTTCACTATGGAGTCCCTAACCCAAGTAGCTTTGGGACGTTAAACTCGATAAACTAAACCACCTCATCCTTTTAATGAGCCACCGCGGTGGCTGAGTGGTTATGGTGCTCGGCTGCTGACGTGAAAGACGCGGGTTCGATCCCGGCCACGGCGGTTGAATTTCTTTGGAGGAGAAATTTTAGAGGCCCGTGTACTATGCGATGTCAGTGCACGTCAAAGAACCCCAGGTGGTCGAAATTTCCGGAGCCCTCCACTACGGAATCTCTCATAGCCTTAGTCGCTTTGGGACATCCGTACCCCGTAAACCAACCAAAACAAGCAGTAAAGTTATATCAATAACGAGATGCAAAATTTCAGAAGTGCACAAATTTATGACAGGAAACGGTTAACAAGGTTGCAAAAAAAATGGCTGCCCTTGCATTCAATCCAAAGACATGGAGTTGCATTTTTATCTATTTCTATAACTTTCTGTGCACCCCACCTTTCAACTCTATTAATATGTGTGGTACCAAAACATGAAGCAGCAGCATAGTTTTGAGTCACAATGTATACTCTTGTCTTGTCACTGCAACCAACTGACACAATGTGCTGTATCCTTGCAGACACATTGTTGGGCATTCGCACAGCTGTACAGTCAGTTTTTTCAGGCCTTCGGTATTGTTCACTGTGGAACACATGCCCAGAGATACGAACTCTGTCATGTTCCTCAACAGGGCCAGTGATTTCATAGGGGATGTGATTTTCAAATAATTTTAAGATAGACCCATCCACAATCTTTGGTTTACCGAGGACTATAGGCTCTCTTTTCGATGTTTTAGCGCACTGCAGAAACTGTCTGACTTGAGGGCTTGCAGAATCTTTGTATGCATGCACTTTATGGGCCATTACTACCCGGCTTGTCACTTGATGGGGCACCCCTTTAGCTGAAGTGATCAGGCCCTTCAGCTTTCCCATGCCCGATTCAAATCCAAAACAAGAATGTGCCCAGAGTGGCCCTTGCAAAATAGCACTTTTTGCTAGATGTAGTAGTGAGTGCACATTTGAAGTCATTTCCTTGTCTGAGTAAAGGAACTGTACACCAACAACAAATTGCACTAAGTGCTCAGTGCTTTTGGCAATGGCACTGAGAGACACTTCATCCTGCAGGAGGAGGTATATTCCCTTCACAAGCGAGCTAAAATGTTCAAAATACTTAGTTGGCAAGATGCCGTCCAAACAGATCAAGCAGAAGTACAACAGCCACTGCTGCCACTCAGTAGCCTTCCAAAATTTTCGCAGAAGGATAGATCTGGGCAGGCGTGTCATGCACTGTGGCGGCTTGATGCGGCACAGCCGCTCATCAATCTCTTTAAGTAGTTGTGGCGATCCTATGTAGTATGGAGTGCCAACATTTGATAGCCACAACTCCATAAACTGGCGTGCCACACCAAGCAGCACACAGTGCATGTAGTCCGGGCTAAAACTCCATACAATGTCGAACCCAAGCAGGTTGATCAGCGGGGATGGCCCTTTCACCCCTTGAACATATTCTTCTATTCTGACTGCCTCAGCCATATCTTCCAGCACACCAGCTTTCGTCCTGTCAGGCACTGCTTCAGCACTGATAGGGTACTTGACTGTACCTATCAAATAAATGTAATGAAGAAACAACAGTCAAGTGAATTAGAGTAATATTTCAGTGGGTGTACTGAACATATAAAGAAATATGCACATCTGTAGACACCTGTTCTGCATCATTGCATAGTAACTGTAACAGGCTCCCTAACTGAGATGAACTTGGAAATACCTTGTAAAGCTGTGTAGCGCAACAGAAATTTCAAAGCTTATAAAGAGCTATAGCCATTTAAATGACATCAGAAAAGTAAACAGCAAGGGGTCCAGGGTAAAAAAAAATATGCATGAGGCCTCCTGAAAGAACTGCCTGAAACATCAGATTGTGTGCGTGCATAAAGGCACTGCTATCTACCTGGTAATGAGACAAGCATGCGATGCAAAGCACTTCATATGGAAATATTTGGTACACCAGAAGTAAAGCATTTTCACAAATCCCAGTCATCTCTGGCCTATTCAGCAGTAAGAGACGAGACATGCTCAATGTTTCCTGAACACTACTATTGCAACACATTTCTGCAAAAGTTCCCAACACAAAAAGCGCAAAATATGGCTGACTATGCATCACATGCAACGCCCCTAACAAAATACTGCTAGTCTTGCCAGGCTAGGACAACACCTACACATACAAAAACCATTTCAGCATGCTCCTGTTGCAACGCATAAATCTGTGTTAGGCAGAGAGCAGAAGTCAATGAACCACCTAAACCAGATCTGTTCTGCACAATATCTGTGGGAAATAAAACAAAGGTCACATTGTTTAGACTGTCACGTGTGCACTCACAGATACAGATAAAAAAAATGCTCCCTTCCCTTCCTTATTGAAAGTGTCTATGCATTCAGTTAGTACCAAGGTATATACAAGCAACAGCAGGTTGAAAAAGACCTTTTATGAGGAAACTCAAGGTGCATGTTTTGAAAACATAACAAAAAATAATGACATCAAGCACACACCCAGAGAGAAATGAAGTAGCATTCTGACATACGTGCAACAGCGCAAAAGAAGAAACCCGAAGGCGAAACGAAGAAGGGAGAGGAAAGAGTGCTGAATCTTCATTTTGCCTTCGGGCTTCCTTCTTTCGCGCTGTTTCACATATGTCAGAATGGACCAACTAGCCCAGCAAAAAGTCCTGCTTGATTAGCATTTTGCATGAGCAGTAATTTACATGCACCTCAGTCTGTGCAACTCATTTGATGAGGACTTCACAACCCATTTATTGGTACTCTCTCGCATCTACAGACAGAGGGATTGAAGCAACAACCATCTCCGATTATAGAGCGTGTACAGCTATATCTTCCTACCTTCAACGGACTTGCCCGGATGTAAACACCAGCTGCACCCAAAATAGCCATTATACTGGACCATGTTCTGCATCAGGGCTCTAGCAGGGGCATCAGCGGAAGCACTGAAGCAGTATACCTGTAATATTGACAAAAGTAAACTTGTGAAATTCTTTGGCACAAAACAGGCTTATGAAAGTTTTGGCTGAAGGCCTGCAATATGTGGACATCGCCTGCAAAACCTGCAGCCCTTTTTACGGGCGTACAAAGTTGGTAGTAGTTAGTGGCGTATGGTGCATTTTTCAAAACCATCCTGACAGCTGCCTACAAGTCAACAACAACTCTCAAGAGTCATTGTAGAAGCAATTACGAGTGCATGACGATGCAAATAGTTGTACTGTGGGTATGTAGCAGTCACATTTCTCAGTGTGTCGGAGGTTCTGCGTCTTCCCTCATTCTATTAATTTTTACTGCCCTTGTTTGGTTAATTGTTATTGTTAACCTATCAGTACCAAAAGGTCCTCCATATTAAGGCAGCTGAAAATTAAGTTTTGCACCATTTTGCTAACATTATATAAATATTAGATGCCATATTTTTATATTTAATCTAATTATGCATGCATGTGGTAGTGATGCAGCAAATTGATAGATGTCTTCCAAAAAATTTCGAGTCCCCACCTTTGATTTGTAGACTTCTCCGTCGACCATCCACTCCACTCCAGTCTCAGCAAGTGCATTCATCTGCTTAGAGAACACCTGCAGAACCATTGTCATGTCTGGGTGACGCTGACCATACCAGAGCATGGCAACAATAGAATTCTTTAATCGTTGTGCTGGAGGCAGCTCGTTGATTGTCATCTGGACAGGCCAAATCGAAAACTTGGAAGAGTTAAAAACCGGACTTCCATCAGAGTTCACTGTCACAGAAATGTCCATGTCATTGAGTTTCAGCTCCTTGCGCTGCTGGCAGTACAAGTCCCCGTCTGTGATATCACGCTTGGAACATGAGGCAGGTCGTTCAGATATTTTTTGTAGCGACGTTTTCAGTGACCTAGAAGTTTCTTTGGATGACAGGACTGAATTCAGCTGCTGCATCACTGGGAGGCTGACAAAAAAAGCACCCTGCTCAATTAGGGCATCGGCGGCGCGCATGTGTTTGCACTGCACACATGTAAGTTCTAGCTCTTTCCTCTTCTTGAGGTCCCCGTCACATTCGCCTAGGACCGACATACAGTCTGGGCAGTACAAATGGAAAGTCATACTTTCCTGGGATATTCCAGCAAACTTCTTGAAAAGAAACTTTGAATCTGGAAGGTCGCTTCTTCTCATAATAAAACTCATGAGCTTCATTAAATGTTCCACCTGTGTCCACGAAAGACCATGAGTGACCGCGAAGTCCATCACCAGTGTCACAATGTCTTGCGGTGAGAAATCAGATTGAGGAGGTGGCGTGCATCCGTCAAGCTCTTCAGGACCACAGTCTTCATTTGCATAGTCTTCTTCCTCAAGCAAGCTGTGAGAAGCTTCATAAGGCTCGTTGGCCACGTCGCTTTCCGCGCTGGTTTTGTTCGGGCACATCTTGTACTGTGTGCTCCTCGGCAGGCTGTCTCCATCAAAAGACGGCTCCAAGTAGAGCTTTCGCTGCTTGGGCGGTTTCGACATTTTGGTCACGTCACGAATCAATGCTCGTCACTCGGAGGAAAGTCGTTTATCACATACTACGGTCCGAGGAAAGATGTGAGAAACGGAGGAATGTAGCAAGCATGGGTGTAAACAATGTCTCTGGATTCGGATTGAGCTTGCTACAGTATGCGACTTATCAATATTAACTCTATACTATAGCTCTATACTACGGGTCTATCCCATATTTATACGCTTCAAGGTAGTTTGTGTACGTTCAACGATGACGCATTTTCAGTGCAAGCATGGAATATTTATTTTGGAATGTATTATTAGGTGCTTTTCCGCTAGGACCGGCTGCGGCTTCTGGCGGCTGTTTTAAAAGTTCATAGCCGCAGTCATATCCATATCCACAACCAGCTTATAGTGCCTAGAGCTTGCGTGACGGCTGCAGTTTTTTCACTTATTGGTGCTTTTTTTTGGTTCGGCGCCAGTATTAATTGTTAATTTCTTTCAGTCATTGGCTTATTGTTTTCGGCAAGTGTCTGAAATGTACGCGCTAGTCCGATTCCTGGAAGACCAGGATAATCGTAGACACGTCGTGCACGTGGACAAAATACGTGCCTTCAGCCCTGCGCACAAGAAGGATTTCGACAACAGAGCAGTGTACCGGGTGTTCTGGGAGGACAAAAATGACAAAGAAAACACTGGTCACTACTCTGCCCAAATCCTCCTGCTCGGCGGTAAGCAATATAGTCTGTTCCTTTGCGAAGTAGGGCCGTAGGGCATTGCGGTATTTACAATTCGCACGTACGGTCGTGAGCAATATGAGGGGGGAACAAGCATTAATTTATAGATTACTTCATAAGTACGTGTGAGAAGCGTTTTTTTTTTGTTTTCTAGCTTTCCTGTTGCGCATAGTATCCAAAGGTCATTCCAAAATTAGTGAAGTGCAAAAAGTTTTTATGCTCACGACTGTACGTACCATCGTGAGTAAAATTAAGAGACCCCTAGCTCGTGCCGGGAAATGCCGAACTGCATGCGGGCGTCATCTGACTAAACATTCCCCCGAGGCCGACACACTGGGCCGAAGTGCTTCATTAGGCGGCGGACTGCACCGGTCTCGACACCGCTTTGTCAAATGACGTCCGCGTGCAGTTCGGCATGATCCACGGCACGCGCTCGCAGGGGTCTCTCATAATTTTGCTCACGATGGTACGTTACAACGTTCCGCCCAAACGGCAGCGTTTACTGTCCTAGCTCGCACTTCTCGGCTAGGGTACATACAAACTGTCTGCATGTTTGCTATATTGTTTTCTATATTGCATCTCTCGTATTTTGTTTCCATGACTGTATTACATTTCGCGCTTAGGTTCAGTTCGTTGTCATAGGTTGCCAAGCGTTCCACCAAACTTTTCCGTGCTTATCTATAGCTGTATTGTGCATATATAATATACCAAATTTTAGTCTTTGTTTGCCATTTGGTCCAAAATGGGCAGGGCTTTTTTTGTAAAGGGACTTACGAACTGTTTCATCTGCATGTAATTGAGAGTGGTTTTTGTTACACCTGGAAGTGAGTCAAGCTCAGTTGTTGTTCCGTATGGATGGAACTGTAGCCACCGCCTGTTCACTAATCACTGATGCAGATACTGAAGAAGAAGTGCTGCAGTGCCCTAAAAGGGTGCACATACCGAAGGTGCATATGGAGTCGCTGTGCAGCAGCTCCGAGGACGACACCTCCTCTCACAGAAAGAAGCAGGTGCGTTGTTTTGCAGCCTCACACTTTTCAGTTTGATGTGCATGGGAATCTCGTGATTTTAAAAACTAGGGTCTTTGCACATTTCTGCATCGAAGGAATGCAAATATAATAAAAATTATTCATAATGTTGACCACAGAAATATGGCACATGCTTGTAGTAAATTATCTGCCGAGCATGCCGTGTAGAGAGGCAGCACAGCACTGGTACCACAGCACATGAGGGAAGAAATGAAAAATGGGCAACAGAAGAACTTATGTCATCCTGCTTCCTCTTCCTTGTAGTATTGTAGCCTGGCAACATGTATATTGAAAGTTGGCCCCTGCCAACCGAGTGGATGTACCCTTGCGCAGGCGCTAGGTTTTGACACAGGGCAACCGGCAGAGGGCGGTGCGGGCGACAGTGAAATGAACAACCAGGAAGCCATTACCAAGGCCAGGGCGGTCGAAACAACAAAGCGCCGCCTTGAAAATTGGAGTGGACTGAAGCGTTAGGTGGTGGTGACAACACGGCAGGACAGTCTTCGCCGTAGCGTCACAAAGTTGGCTAGGACGTTCGTGTAATGTCCGCCCGTTACAAAGGGATAAGCCCAAAATCCAATCCAATCCAATCCAAACGATTGGTGGGCCAAATGCAAGAGGCAAGACGCAACCGAAGCGGAGGTGACATGTGTGGTGTGCCAACAAGGGGAAGAGACGGCCGAACACGTAGTTCTGACCTGTCCGGTGCTTCAGCCACAACATCCGGTTGGAACCCTTTTTGCGCAGGCTCTTGGTTTCCCGCCACTCCGGCCACTGGATGGCAATTCGGCTGCCATTGCAAGAGCAGATATCGGAGGGACAGATGCCGTGGCAGATGCGGTGAAAACAACCAAACGTCGTTTGACATTGTGGAGAGAAATCTCCATGAAGACGAGGAAGACTCCAAAATAGGTTAGGACACTTTCGGAGGTTTTTCTCCGTAAGGACCGCCCGACACAAAGGGAAAGCCACATATCCGAATCCGAAAAAGATGTGAGGCTAACTCTGTGGTCGTGCTTCACTGTCTGATGTTAAAACAAGCACAAAATTTCAGGCAAAGTCTTGCACCCATACAACTATTAACAGAAATATTGCTGATAAAACATTGACAAATGATAATCTTGTTAATTTCCTTCCCCTATAAGCAGATGAATTACTTGCTCAATTTATCCTTACTTTACAAAGCCTCTGCTCTCCGAAAGTTAATGGCCATTTGATGCGTTGCTCATTTACAGGCAGCAAAAAAAAGGACCAGACCGCAGCCAGGAAGGCCAGCTATGAGGCCATCCTTCAGACGCAGCTCAGCCAGATACACCAGAAAAATATGTCTGGTACCAAAGAAGTTGTGAGTACCCTGTATTGCTGCAGTGTTATGTCGACTCTCATTCTAAAAGGTTTTAAAGCTGTTGTCTTTTATGTATGTATGTATGTAAGTATGTATATAGATATATGTGTGTGTGTGTGTGTGTGTGTGTGTGTGTGTGTGTGTGTGTGTGTGTGTGTGTGTGTGTGTGTGAATACATGTGCAGAGCAAGAAGCGGCGGGCTTCTACAAGCACGTCTGATACGGACGACTCTCTGGTGTCTGCTGCGGAGCTGCGACAAATGAAAAAAGAATTAAAACACTGGAAGGCACTCTGCAGAGAGCTGCGGGAAGATAATTCTTTTCTGAAAGATCAAGTTCGGGCACAGCAGGTGCTCATAAACTCTAAAATCCTAAGCAGTAAGTAAAGTTTCATGGTTATTTATATTTGTTCTTGGAACTCTTGCTGCTGTTCTGGAAGCTGCTTCAGTAACGTGTAGCTTTTTTATTGAGGCATAGAAGCTTACAGTTTGTTAAAATGTTTTAAATTCTTTCAACAGTGGAACAGCACTGGCAAGAAGAAAACACCATGCCTGCTGTGGACCACTGTGGTTCTGGTATGTATAATGCCTTTCTTTACTGTGGGTGCTGGCAAGGCAAAAAGTTGTCCATATGATTTTGGCTTTTCCCAAACATTAAGAAGAAGCGTTTAGGCTATTCTCTTTAATGTCACAAGAGCTGCTGGCTTTTAAAATGGCAAAACTTATTACGATAGTGAAAATTTGTCATTTTTGGCAACTTTCTTTTGCTCACAGTGCCACACTTAATATACTGGAAAAAGGCAATTGACTAAAATTATTTGAAGACTTACTGTGATGTAGATTTATGTGTTACAGCTGACCTCCATTGTAAATTGTAACCTTGTACTCCAAGTGAATGGGATAGTTCAAAGCCTTCTGATATATTTTACACCAGAATAATTCATAACACATTCGTAACTATAACTTGGGATCTCAAAAATCTAGCTGGCTCACTCAAGCTACATCTTCTGGTAAACAATTTCAGAGTATGTGGAAATGTGCTAGCAAGGCAGATATAAGTCAGGTCAGCTTGAAGGTTTAATGCATTTTTCTGGACGTGCAACAGTGCACACTGAAACTAATGCTTCAATTTTACTGTGCACAGACACTTGGGAACCTGCTGCCAGTGCCGAAGTTTCAGTGGAAGGTGAGATTTATTTTTTTTTGCTCTTCACCTGTAAAGCACAGTGCTCAATAAAGCGTGCGTGCATGCGCGCGCACACATCCTGACCAGACCATTTGTCAGTGGTTATTTGAATTTTCTTATGCAACAATTTAATGTACTCAAATGCATCATTCTGTATTTTTTTACCAGCACAACACCTGGCTCCACAGGCATCTGTAGGAATGAGGGACCCAGTGACAGGTGAGTTCAAGGCTATTGTGTTGCTCTAAGCTCTAGTGATTTGGTGTGAGCCAAAATCTGTCTGCTGTAACTGTTATAATTTACTGAAATGCATTGTTCTATATTTACTGTCCACACAGTACTAACAGGGCCAGCTCTGGCAGAGCATCCACTGATGGGTGAGTTCAAGTATATAGCCTTGTAGTGAAGCTTTTGATTATTCATTATGGACCAAAGCCTGTCTGCTGTAGCCATTATAAGCTACAGAGAAGCATTGTTCTTTATTATCAGCTGATGTTGCACAGCCAGGGCCAGCTGCAGATCAAGAGGAAATGGAGCACTCGGGAATAGGTGAGTGAACTTTTTATGAATGGTTACAAGCACATACCTTTCTGCCAACCCTGCATACAGAATGAGGAGTGCCAGTTTTCAAAATTTCACATAATTCTTTCGCTCTGGTTTCAGCATCCAGTGGCTCCAACCCTCCAGACTTCACATACACATCGGATGGTTCGGTATGTACTTATTGTTTTGTAAATTGGGCATGACGCATGTTATTACACTTGTAGGGCATGCACTGTTGTCAAGTGCAATGCAAGGAGTAATAATAAGCTTCCAGATTCTCCTGGAAGGAAATTTTTTTAAACATTTATATTTGATAGTGGTCTAAATGGGAGCATATGCAGCAGTGATTTTTTACCACGGGAGGTCGATCTACATCCTTAAGCATTCTTAGAGACTTTGAATTACTGTCTTATGTGGCTGATTTCCCTATTAAATCGGATTAGGTGTCGCAGCTCCCAGCCTTTGTTTTTTTTTTTTAACTTGCCTCCGAGAGTAGGTGGGGTCGACCAACGCATGGAGTGCTGTTCAGCTAGTCGCGTGGCGGTTTGCCGCCCTGCCATCAGTGCAGTGATACGTAGTAATATGTAAAGTGATCTGTGAAAGCAAAGACTCTATGTATATTTTTAATTCCATGGGCATAATTTTTGGCTATGTTTGCAACTGAAACTATTTATTCACGGACGCCTGAAAAACAATAAAAGTGAAAGCGAAGCCATCATATGACTAGCTGAAAGGCACTCAACGTGCTGGTTGGCTCCTACTCTCGGAGGTCAGTTAAAAAAAAAATAAAGGAAGGCGGGAGCCGTAACATTTTTTCCGATTTAATAGTGAAATCAGCCGCATAGGACAATGATTCGAAGTTTCTAAAAATGCTTGGCACATGTTGGAGTATGCGGTAAAAATACGAGCTCAGAATCCTCTTTAGTGCACCTTTAAGCATGAGCTCACACATGAAAGGTATGTCATGAGTACTGGCTTCATCTTATTTCAGCTCTTAATTGTAGCAGGCATAAAGAAGTACACTTCTCTGAAACAAGTGAGAAAATGGTGTGTTTACAATTTCTCTGGATGCCAATAACTTCTGTTCCGTAATTTGCGTCAGTCACACATCAAATAAACCTTCTCACTTTCTGGTTGGATGTTAATAAATGAAGCATGCATTTTTGCTTCATCTGTATATGTTTGCAGTTCCACCTCCAAAAGGGGATTTGCCTTAAGGCCCCTCAGGCGAAAAGGGTGCTGAAACTTGCAAAACCACGGCTGGTGGTGAAAGAAACCGCACAATGTATTTGGGGCCAAGCTGGCCTTGCGGCCAGAAGTGTGACGGGAGTGCTGGCGCCAAAAAAGCGGGGCACAGGCGAGCTGCCAAAGCCGGCATTGACCCCAGAGAAAGTAGAGGTTGTTAAAGGTGAGCCTACTTTAATGAATGTACGTTATCAAGTGTGTGATATTTTGCTATTTTGTTGCAGCAACTTTGTCCCACTGGGGAGAGTTGCACCAGGTGGACGTCGGACCAGCAGTACAAAGCCTTACTGCGATATTGACGGAGAAGATTCAGGACGCAATAAAGGCTAAGAGGCGCCTTGAAGGTGCAAGACTTTAAATGCACTATGCAGCAAATAAATGTAAAGTATGAACGCATCTTTTCGTACTGTGGTTTCATCACATAACATTCAGGGACAGGCGTTGGGAACATGCAGGCAGCGTAGTCCAGCATTGGGCACATCAGGCATGCAATTTGCAAGTGCAACATTGCTCACTGGCTTTGCTGAACTACACTGCCTGTACGTACACGACGTGCTTCCTGAAGAACCACCAGTGACTGGTTTGAACAACGAATTTCCAGTTGAACTGGGGCCAGTTGCCAACTGGTTTAAGGAACAAATTCCCAGTTGAACTGGGACCAGTAGCCAACTGGTTTAAGAAACAAATTTCCAGTCACTCTGGGACCAGTTGCAACTGGACCAACTGAAGTGGAAGTTTGTTCCTTAAACCACTTTGACTGGTCCAAAAGGTCCCAGTTGAAAATTTTCACCTGGGTTAGCTTTGTGGTTCACGCAAGAGCCTCATTGCTCATAATTACTTGTAGTAAATTACCTATGGTTTAACTGCTGCTCAGTCTGGTCAGGGAGCAAAGGCTGTGGTGTATCGGGCAACTAGACGTGGCTTGCCATCTAACACTGAGTGCATTGCACACACTGGATAGTCGGCGCGCCCACCCTGATGAGAGTTGAATGGTTGATCATGAGAGGTTGCTCACTTAACCACCAAGTCTCACTTCTTCACTGACCATCGGAGTGCCTTCATCGGAATGTCCAAAAGCAAAGAATCAATGTGTCTCCCCTAAGCCAAACTATGAGTCTCGTCATTGCTTCAACCACAAGCAGCACTCTTAGCATAGCCAGGGGAATGAAGCTTTTGCTTACACGCCAGGCTTCACTAAAGATAAACCATCAGCAATTTTTTGAGCAGGAATTGGGTTTATCCTGGCTTTCATGATGTATGCTTCAGCTGCACAAACTGGGTAATGTCGGGTTTTACCTGTTAACAAACGGCCCTAAATGATGACAGGTAAATTTGACAGTCTTGTCTTACCGTTTGACCTATCTTTCCTCAAGCAGAACAGTGGCTGATTGAATTTGCATCACCTAATAATGTCAGATTAATTTTTTCTTGTTCGGACATTTTTCAGCTGCTAAGGTCCAATATTGCCAGAGAGGGTTTGTACTGTACGCACATGAAAACCGCCTAATTCAAACCTGCCGTATTTACAAACTGGCACTACGGTCCGGTCAAAATCCCTTATTTCAGTGTGACAAAACTGCCGGTAGTATAAGCGTATGCAACGGCCGTACACCTTAGCTATCCTGACCGATGATGAAGCAATGCAGCGTGCTGCACGCGGCCATCGTGCTTTCGGAGACCCTCTGGCCGATAGTCTATGAAAGGCCATTACATGCACTATGCACGCGTTGCCTGGTGTGGGTTTCGACCTTTGTGGCTGCTTCACTGCAGTTTTTTCCCTGCACTCCTGTGTTTAATTTTATGTACAATAAGTCTTTCTGAACTAATGCAATATTTTATTTATTATTTCCTGCGTCGTTTATAGAAATTTTGTTGCGAGGAACTTGCTAGAACGCAAGCCATTGCTTTCTCTTGACAACAAGCTATGCCACAAGGGTACAATTCTCGTCCTGCCTGTCATACAAGTTAAATTATAGGATTTTGAAGTTCACACTTCAGAAACGGGAATACACATTTCTCTTCCCGTTCACGAAGCAAGTGGCAACTTAAAAACATTTTAACTTCTATGATAGGCAGGATAATAATTTTACCCTTTTTGCAAAGCTTAATGTCAAGAGAATCGAACAGCATGCATTCTAGCAAGTTCTGTACAGAAAAATTTCTTGAAAGCTCTCGGCAAAACAAAGTGTACAAGAAGTTTTTTCCACAAAAAATTAAATTACATATTTGGAATCAGTAGGCAAGAAAACATCTTCCATGAAGATTCCATAATCATTTCTTTATTAGCATAAATTTTTTTAAAGACCACTTCCCCCCAAAACCAAAGGAAGAGCCACCACTCCTGTTGAGCCATCACATCACCTGTCGGTGCATACTCATGACTATGCACTCCCTCTGATGCATTCAACTCTTCGTGGTTTCAAAGCACAAATTTTTTCTGCTGCAGCATCCAGTCTTTCTCACATCTTTTGAAGATTAACTGGAAGTTTCCCATACCTCCCCTATCAGTCTTTTCTCTCTATTTGATCGCACTAAAGTTTTGAAAGCAACATTCGCAAGATGGATGCTCCTCCTGAAACAACACGCATTGCTGGCTTGTTAGTGGGAAGCGTCTTGGGTTCTTTATTTTCTTCCACTGTTCTTTTATGATCGTTCTACAGTCACAAGCCGACAGCAGCACATAACTATAGGAGTGTAACACTGACCTAAGCTCAGACTATAGGCTGCATTCATACCCCTACTTCTCAACATTCTGCTTTTTCTATTCACTGTTGCATACAGTGATGCATCACAACCACTTTAGTTTCCTTTTTTTTGAAGTGGAGCCTTCGTCATCACGAGGCTCGTAGATTTAGCCATGCGTAAGGGGGTGTGCGTAGACTGACAAACTGGGGCCCAGTGGTTCCTGGAGCCCAAGCGGAGGCAGACTCGCCCTTTCAGTGTCCATTTACTCCAGCCAGTTTGAATTGTCCAATAGGAGCTGTTATGTTGCTCTTCTTCGTACTTTGCACTCAGAAGAGAGGGTAAAAGAATAAATTAAGTGCACTGGATATGCTTCTAGCCTGAACCTCATACGGTCAAAGGTCTACGAAGAAAACGGCAGTGTTCCACTCTGCTGGAATGGCGGCTTCAGTGTAGCTTCATGGAAACAAGACAACTGGTATAATTACTGACAAACATTTTCTCTTCAATTCTGTGAACCGAACTAAATCCACATCACAACAAAAGTCTCTCTCGCTCACCCCAAATACACCCTGCGCTCTTCCAGACAGATCGAGCAACCTCATCCCAAAAAACTTCCAAATCTCATCTGGTAATTCAGCTCATTACCATCCAATACTGTGTTTGGCTTCTTTCAAGATATGACCCATTTGTAGTACGGGACAAAAACTTGGAGAAGCTTCTGAAAAAAACACTACCTGTGTTTGCGGTATTCTTCACTGCTGCAATCTATAAGTTACTGCTATCAGTTAATGATGCTACTAGTGCTGTCATCTGTAAGTGATAGTTCTTTCCGGGATGCAAGGCACAGTGATGTCTAAGTATGCTCGAAGTATAACAATAAAAAAAAGTGAACAGCAAAGTGCACTGCTATTGAATTTTAATGCACAATATGCTAAGCAAGTGAGTTTTACAAACAGCCAGAATGTATTCAACATTTTTTAATGGAAACTGCTATAAAATACTACTCATGTGCACTATGGAATTTAACACAATGGAGCCAAATTACAAGGTTTACAATACATTACAAGATTACAGTTTTTCATAGGCACTAATCACAGTATTATTCGTTTCAGCAGTCACAACTCTTGCAGCGTGTTATAATAAACACCTTATGTAAATAGAGAAAGCTCTTTTCAAATAACACAAAACAACAAAGAAGCTAGCACAATGTGAAATGGTCACAAACCGCTGATATTCTGACAATTAATAAAGATTAAAAATGGTGTGGACACAATGATCCACAAATATTGTACCATTTATATCCAGCACAGGCAGTGCTCTGAGTAATGGTAAAGCAGATGTTAGTGAACCCTTTCGTTAGTTCTCGATCCAAACAAGAGAACTCTTCAAACCACCAAACTAACGCAAGACACATCATTTTGAGGCTGGACACCTGCTTGTCCTCACTCATTCCTGCCACTAACATTGCTGGAATAAACACACAAAGATTTACACAAGAACAAGTTTTCCTCGGCTGTCATACCAACATCTATGTGTTCAGTGACATAAATGATTGATTTATATTGATTGTCACAAAAATTAGCTTACTCAGGCTTAAGGATTAAAAATAATCATTTTGTGCACTTTTACTCTACAAAATTTCTTCAGTGAGGCAGGCTGAAAACTGCCAGTAGTGATGAACATTGGATATCAAGTTTTAGAAAGTGTCTCTCCCCAAAAAGAAGTGATGCCACACAGGTATGACAGTGATTTTATTTACATTCATGCAAGTTTACGAGCATAGCAGGCTCAGTCTCAGTGTTCAGGAAATACCGAACGTGAATGTGGAGTCTAAGGGAACAGCAAACGTTGTTTTCAGAAAGCTCCCTCAAAGTGAACAAAACTTACAGATATAGGTAATGACGTAGCCTAGCAACCAATGCCTTTCATAGGGTACACAGCTAGAATCTCGTTAGCTTGCATACAAAATGGTAGCTAGCAAAACATATCGACTAAGGGCATCACGCACCACTGCTATTTTTGGTGAATAGCCTCCTTGTGGTGGTTCAAATATTGCCTTTTACTGAATGCCTTTTGGCACAAGTCACATTGGAAGGGCTTTTCGCCCTTATGAGATCTAATATGCCCTGCAAGAGTTGACTGTGTCGCAAAAGTCATGGGGCACAGATGGCAGTGAAACGGCTTTTCACCCGTGTGGGTACGGATGTGTGCCTCCAGATGGGTCTTTTGTGCAAAGCTGCTACCACAATGGTCACAATGGTAAGGACGCTCGCCTGTATGAGTCCGCTGGTGTGCCTCCAGATGGACCTTCTGTACAAAGCTGCGATTACAGCTGTCACAATGGTAAGGTCGCTCGCCTGTGTGAGTGCGCTGGTGTCTCTTCAGATGGTGCTTTTGTGCAAAGCTATTTCCACAGTCGTTACAATAGTATAGGCCGTCGCCTGTATGGAGTCGAAGATGCTGCACTAGATGGTATCTTCTTGTGAATAACTTGCTGCAGTGGGTGCATTTGTGCAGCTTATCTCCTGTGGGATTACCCCGGTGGTTACCCATGCCAGAAGGAGTAGACTCCATGCAGTGGCTCGCAGGGTGCCTTTCACTGGTTGAATCTTGCACAGCAGGTGCGCCATGGTCGCTCTGTGTGGCGACTGAACCTGTGTTGCACAGGCAGAGTAATTCAAATAAAATGCATGAACGAACAATCCACAGTTCACTTGGAACTAGGAAGAAAAGTTGAATGCATAGGACACATTCATCAAAAGCTGTAGATGTCTATCAAAAGTTTTATTCAACAGAACTGCAACAGAGAACTCAGGCCTAAAATAAAATGTCTCTAGAGTCAAGATGTCTTTCCAGTCACTGGTGGGCTTCGCAGCAAAACAAGTGGCAGTCAGCTATGCTTAGCCCAATGCACAGTGCCATTTTTTCCCTTTTATTTGCTCCTCAGACCGTGTCCAATAGGAGGAAAAGGCTAAAAGCCATACGAGGCCTTATTCTCCTGTATGATTTCTTGCGGCAATGAACAGAACTCACATCGGTCATAGTTCAGCGAGTATAGTTCACATATCAGAGAAAACAACTTTCCAGAATATCAAAGGCACATCCTTCACCACAGTTCAGTAAACTACAGCTTCCGTATCCTACAAACTGCTCATTGAAAGACAACCTTCAAGAAAGAATATAAGGAGAAGTAGTGCACATTCTAACCTGGTGAGTTCTGCCATGAAAGTACACCATGTTTGTGGTCCCCGCAGCTCGAACCTGCATGTGAAAGCCAGATTGTATCCATTAGGACAAAAGATTACGAGTGCAAAAGCTCACATGGTGTTATTTGCATAAGGCGGTGATTATGGAATACACACTCGTAAAAGAGCGTTTTCAGGTTGTGTACAATCAGTGGGGCGAGTCTGAATAGAAGTGAGTTTTAAAGTAAAATTTCCCGACTTTTAATTCTGCATGCAGATGACTACTACACTTACCCTCCAGAAAAACGGGCAAATAGCTACAAATTTATAGACGTATTGGAACTGAGCCAACGGCCATTATTGCACTGACGAACTTGCACAATTTTCTGGATTCATGGGAAGGTCAGTTCAAGTCCGCCGACACAGGCTTAACAACTATCAAGTCTAAGTCATGCTTAATGACACATCGTTAAAACCATTATTTTTCTATTAAACTTTTTATAGCCATTGCAGTGTGCACAGGAAAAAGGATTCAAAGCACGACTACTGGTAAAAAGAGCCCAGGTTACAGCAACCACCCACAAATGTAGCCAATATGCCCAACATGATGTACCTCCTCCACCATCTCCAAGAGTTTCATTAACCAAGTGAGTAGAACCACATCTGAAACTGCACACTACTGTCTCGCGTGCAGTTAGAGCATACCACATTTGCTCGTTTAGTACCCACACCACCAGTTTTGGGACGAAAAACCAGAAGGAAAAAAGAGAAGAAACTATCAAGACAGAGTTTCTCAATGAGCGGCTCTGAACAAGGTTTAAAAGGAAACTAAAGCACTTTTTTTTGGAAATCAGGCTGGCAGCAGCGTTCTATAGTTTTTCATGCTGTATACAAGTACATCGCATCCAAATAAGGCAAAAACAAGCGTGCATATCCTTTTTTAGCAGAAATATTCGGCCTGTGCTGCGGGACACACCGTGCGGTGCGCCGCCGCCCGTGATTGGTCAAAGAGGCCGGAGTACACATTGAGGACCGGAGAAGCTACCGATACGGATCCGGTGCTGCGTTGAGCGCAGATCGCAGCTTTTTGTGGTGTTGTGAAAGTGAATATGGGAACCATGTTTTTCAATGACCCTCAAAGAAAAGGATATTACAGTTTGTTCATTCCAAATGTCACCCGAAACCAAGAAAGATGCAATAAAAATTTCTACGCCTAGCACAAGCATACGCCAGCGTGAAAGACGCGTATGCAGTCCATGCATAAAAGGGGCCAGCACAACCTCGGCTCGTATACTCAGAAAAGAAGGGGTGCGAACAATACTCAAGCCAATTACCACAACTGGATGCCTCCAGGCTCGTTCGAAAGAGCATCATACAAAAGAAAAGGCCGAAGGCGTTGTGTAGAAAAAATCCTGTTCTCAGTGCCCAACATTTTAGGTTGGGGCAACAACAACGTATTTCAAAGAAACGATGAAGCAGCACAAAGCTGATGTCAAAATGAGCAAAGCGCAATGGCCTAGCACTGCGAGGCATGTGACCACAGGATAGTGACGCCATCAATGTGCACTGGAAACCAAGCCAAATACGCGCACAAGGCTGCTGCTTCAATCTTGGCGCGTTCAGCAGATGCCGGGTAGTAATAATTGTTCCCTCCGAAACGTTTGCCCTTCCTAGATCTGCAGTTTAGGTTCAATGACCTGGTGATTAACTATATGTGCGCTTAAAAGCCAGGCTAGCTGCTACTCGTCCGCTGCCACAACTTGATGAAGAAACCGAGCAAGGTTGTGAAACATCGTGTTTGTATGCAAAAACTTGGTTGGCGTTCATTTCTCTCTCAAATTTGCATCCCAAATCAGACAGACCTCTGCCGAACACTTTCATTTTAATCGCTTAGCTATGATTAAATCAGATGCCGCATATCAGTGGCTTCGATGCCTGCTTGTTTGCTTGGACGCGTTAAACTGAGCCTCAAGTCACTAACCGAGCCTTCTGAGCACGCCTCCGGTGGTCTGCCCGCCCCTAAGCTGACGAGAGCGATGCATGCTTGAGCGTCTATGAAGGTTCCGGAGGGGCTAAGTGAGCATGTTTCTACTTTCAGAACAGGCACTTCATGGCAAGGGTGACAGGCATCTCATACGCGAGAAACTCGAAGGAACTTTGTAATGGTTCAGCCGTGCCTTTTTGACCGAAACCTCTAGAGATCACATTAAGGACAAGCTCTGGATGCAGCCGCTCCGAGGAAAGTGCTTCGAGCAGAGTACGCTTACTTTGGTCAGCTTGAATTCTCCCTCGTCACAGCAGCGAGCTTAAGATCTTGTGGGAAACAGTGGGAGACGACATAGACGCGGCTGTAGTTGTTCGTGGACACGAACGCAGAGCGGTACCTCGTGATGAACCCGATGCTCAAGGTCAGCTGACACGCTATGTACGTCGCAACGCCCGCAACACGAAGAACAACGCATGCAGTACGAGTAACAACGCATTCAGAACGAGAAACAACACTCATTGAAAGCTCGCTCGGGTGTGTCGAAGTATCTCCGACTCCTCAACGTGACGCCACATTGGCGGACATGGACGAGGTTTTCCTCTCTGCTAGCGCGGGACACGGGATATTTGAGCATCGTGCTTTCAATTGGCGACAGCACCACTGTTTTAGCCCAAATAGAAAAAGTAACTTCACAGACGTGATAAGCAATGACACTACTTCAAAACCCTAGAAGGTCAGCTGATTCAAAAACCGCCTCAGTATCACTTTAAGGTGACCACCTTTTCGAACACCATGGATGGCACGAAAGAAGTCCATCCCTGGGAACATGGTGATGAGGTGAGCTCATCCAACGAGAGTAAGAGCTGATGACGACAATGATGAATTATTATGACACAAGGGCAGGTTTTGTTCAGAGAGCACTGTGGCACAAGGAACTTTAGTCAACACTAGGGGAAGTCTGATACCCATTTCCAGGCATTCCATTGAGCAGAAGCCAGGGGGAAAGCTTGCGTATTGTACCACTGGTGGGTACCCAGTGGCACAGCGAATCCAACCCAGCACATCCTACATATGAGACGCACGCTCCAATGACTTGGCCACCGTTGCAGGCAGACTGAACGTAGTGAGAAACAGCGAGTAAAGGTGCGACGTGTGATCAGTTGTTGCATTATTCTGAGCAGAAATTATAGCAGCACTACACTCGTTTTACGGACATTTTGTGATGCAAGGGAACCAGTCAGGCAACACTAAAAAAGAACAATGGGGGTCAGTAAATCCAGTAAAACTGGCACGACCTTGAGCAACAATGTGTAGCATCACTAGAGCACGCCGCTTAAAAAAAAGCATAGGCCAATTTTTTAGATGGCTTTGCATTATAATAAAACACTTTTCACCTTAAAGACAAATAAAAGCCTCTATTACCATCTTGAAATGAAATTCATATGCTATGAATTCCAGGTGTGCAGATACACATTCAGTATTGTTAGAACACTAAAATAAACATTTTCACAGCACACTCCACACAGCCAAATGTAACCTGCTCTTAAAAAGGCCTCAAAACAAAATGGAAGATGTCAGGATGCAGACTAAATGAACACAGCAATGGATATAGTTTGGACAGAGACAGTAATGCTACGTGCATAGACGAAATGAGGTCACTCACTTGTGACCAACGACAAGGAAACAAAGTGTACTCTAGAGCAAAGCCAAAAGAACGCCCAAAAACCAGTAAACATTGGCAAGTACAATAGAATATAAAATTCACCACACGATAGAGCACACGCTTGGCATTGTTACAATCTTCACACAGCGCCAACCAGGAGACAAAGAACGAAGTGCTGAAGTCACACTGAATGATGCAAGCAAGCATTCGCAGATTACAGGCCATACAGCACAAGAATCAGGATAAAGATTGATGTGGCAGACACAGAGGCACGAAAGGCTAAAAGTTCCAATGCGTGCAATTTTCATCCTTGATGCTTCCACTTTGATTGAAAAATGAAAGAATATTGAATATAATGAAAAAATCAATTCATCCACATAACAGAAAAATCACACAAGTACTCGCACAACTTCATTTCGTGCTTTCATGCGATGTCACACATGCAGTTTTTAACAATAACCATCACCTCAGACGTGATCTTGCTTTGGTCTCTGAATAGCAGGATGGGGTCTGATTCACCCCATTTTGCACCAAAAATAAAGGCATCATTCTCTGTCATTTTGTATTTTCGATTGAGCATAATATTTTGGAACCAATGGGCCTCCTTCATTAGAGGTGCGGACCAGATTTTTTTTCAATTCTCCGCGTCACAAAGTTACTTGACGAAGTGACATGCGATCTCCTACTGACACCTGCACAGACTTTCTTACAGAAATACGCATCTCCTGAATGTTCCAACTACCGTAAAACATGTGCCAATTCGACCCACAGTATTCTGGAATGCCCCACAGCCATTCAGCCTCTGAGTGACCAAATAATGTGATTCTATGATTACTACTAATTGCCCACCACAAGAGTACACACGTTGCAGGCTTCACTTGATTGATGTGTCTGGTCAGGAGTTTTGTTAGTACCACTACTGTAATGGGAATCCCAATGAGAGCTTAATTTAGACTGTTCAACCATTGCACGCCAGTCAGTGCTGTTACACGAATCTTTAGCTAAGAAGAAGAAAAGAACTTGGTGCCTATTTTTGTTCCCGTTAGCCCCTCCTTCACTCTCCATCCCAAGCCTACCGACATTCCGGTGAAAATAATTCTAATGTTTCAAAAAGAGTTCAAAAAATAAATTTTTGTTTTGAGGGCGGTCCCCATTCTTCTTATTTTAAATCCCTCTAATTCAAGCAAAATAATTTAAAACACTTCCATCTCCCTTTGTACACAGACACAATGCACTGAGATCATTTCGCAACAATTTTCCAGGTTATGAGCATCAAGCAATGGAGTCATGCAAGGTTGTCAGGTGTGGTATTGAAGGTTTCTTCCTCTCAAATCTTGTACTCATTGGCTTGTCAATGATGGCCTGCAATGTAAGCGAAAAAACAAGTGCCACAATAAAACATACACAAATGCCACAAGCAGCGGGGTCTGTGTGCTTTTGAGCAAATGGCAATGCACAAGGAAGCAAGAATGCACAAAATCCATGTCCGACTACATATTCTGCTGTTTTCTTACTCCTGCAGGCACAAAATGTGAAAGGATATGGACAGGGATAAAGAAGTGCAAGGGATATCTACTATAAACTGGGAGTACAAATTTTTGAAACTGGTTAGTTGGTTTTATTAGGGTTTAACATTTCAAAGCGACTCAGGCTATGAGGGACGCCGTAGTGAAGGGCTCTTGAAATTTTGACCATCTGGGATTCTTTAACGTGCGCTGGCATCGCACACTACATAGGCCTGTAGAATTTCGCCTCCATCGAAATTCGCCCGCCGCAGCAGGGATCGAATTTGTGTCTTTTGGGTCAGCAGCCGAACGCCGTAACCACTGAGCCACCACAGCGGGTAAATTCTGGAAACTGATCTTCTCTACCAGCTAAAGTGGAATGTCGCTTGTGATACTTTTAGCAAAGTTGGTCTGGATAGTTCTCTTGGCAAGGTTCTGCATATGTTCATAGCAGTAGGTTGCATTCAAAGGTTCTTCCTCAAGCATGTACTCTATATCCTCCTAATAATGCTTCTCAAACCTACAATTTGAAACAACGTGTAGTAGAGTAAGGAGAAGTCTCCAAGGCCTCCACTGCATTGTTTACATGGTTTGTGTACTGAATACGTGAAATTCAGTCCCAGATCAATCGACTGAGTTATGAGTAGACTCACTCAGGCTCATATTTAGATGGTTATCTGATTGCTGAGCGAGTTGGATCTGGACTCTAATTCAGATTGCGACCCGAGTCATGAGTGAGTCAGGGCTCAGGCTCATATTATGATTCGTGTTTTCACAACAATGGTTGATGCTTCAATTTTTATGCCTTCTAGTCTGCAGACAGCAGAGTGGACAAATGATTTACTGCTGCGACCAAGGGTACTTGAGGGCGAGGCAGGCTGGCGACTTCTGTGGCCGACCGAATAAGAGGATTCCGCGGAAGCTAGGAAGGCGGCATCTTGTCCCAATCCCACTGCTAACTTTATGCGGGTCCAGTAAAGAGCCGGTGGCTTTGTCCGAGTCTCTCCATGCTGCTGCCGAGTTCCTCCGTGCTGTTGAGAGTGCATATCACCACGATGACTTGCAATCACTGCATCATTTGTGAAACATACATTAGCTATTAAGCAAACAAGGGAAGGGGAATGAGGGGCTCGTTACAAATATGAAAGAAGCCAACAGCCACAGAAACCGAGGGGCACAGGGTTTTTTTTTAATTTATTTATTTCTTTTGTGGTGTTGATCAATTTAGAATATTACTGAATATGTTATCGCTTAAAGCTAATTGATTAGAAAAGCAGAAGAAAAAACAACCACATGCCGCCGGTGGGATCCGAACCCACGACTTCCGAATTACGGTGCTCTACCTCTGAGCTACGGCGATGGCTGTCAAATCTTGTTTTTGGGGGTATTTATGTTTACAAGTAACCTAACCTTGAGAGTGTTCATCAGCGCCACCCATGTGGTTGTTTTTTCTTTTGCTTTTCTAATCAATTAGCTTTAAGCGATAACATATTCAGCAATATGCTAAATTGATCAACACTACAAAACAAATAAATAAAAAAAATCCCCTGTGCCCCTTGGTTTCTGTGGCTGTTGGCTTCTCTCATATTTATAACGAGCCCCTCATTCCCCTTCCCTTGTTTGCTTAATTGTTTAACGAGGGCCTCGGTTCTGGCAGCCTTGACGCCATAGGGAGCATAAGAGGGTTCTCACGCAGCTTCCACCCTCTTCGTTCGATGACGTTCTACGTCACACCTGCGGTAACTCAGGACGTTCTACGTCCGCCACTTATGAACGTGGGTGGCGCTGATGAACACTCTCAAGATTAGGTTACTTGTAAACATAAATACCCCCGAAAACAGAAGATTTGACAGCCGTCGCCGTAGCTCAGAGGTAGAGCACCGGACGCGTAATTCGGAGGTCGTGGGTTCGGATCCCACCGGCGGCATGTGGTTATTTTTTCTTGCTTTTCTAATCAATTAGCTTTAAGCGATAACTTATTCAGTAATATTCTAAATTGATCAACACCACAAAACAAATAAATAAATTTTTAAAAAATCCCCTGTGCCCCTCGGTTTCTGTGGCTGTTGGCTTCTTTCATACATTAGCTATCTTATTCTGGCATAAAGGTGAAATAGCACTTATCTGCATTAACCTTGAAAATATGGCCTATAAAACTTGGAAAATGGAATTGAAGACATCAGGGCAGAAGCCTATCCCAAAAAGTTTCAGACCAAAAACGCGTTCGTAACCAATGCGGACATCGTTCTTGGGGTTGCTAATCCCCCTCTTGGGAACTGGACAGTGTTCGGCCGTTATAAATCTACCAGTGCAGCTTGAAGGGGACTCTCTATTTATTTGAAAGCATTACGATTTTATATTTCTCAATGCTGTACGAAACCTCCTCGCAATGTAAGTAAAGCTAGGTCCGTAACAGTGCGCTCATAGTGCGTCAGGACGCTATGCATCCTAGTGCTCTTAAGATAGGAATAGGCTACGCGCGTGCTAAATGCATTGTTTTTAGACATTTTTCTCTTGATGTGTTTCCTCACGAGCCAAAGAACATGCAGCGCTCTTATAATAGCCTGATTTTTCGGGTTGTGCCCAGCATGAGTACGAAGTCGTCTGTGATATTGGTTTGTGCAGACCTCTAGCACAGAGTATAATGTTATCTTTTGTAGCTTTCCTCGAATCAAAAGCCTGCTTTGTGCCATTTAAGCATCACAATACAATACAGCAGTTATGCTATTTCATCAGCATTTAACCAGCATCGCTTTCTCACTCCATAATCACAGCCTCCATGCTGCTTTATTTTTTACTCAGAGAAGGCATGGACCCAAGATATTGGAAGGGGCATTCCCAATTTTTTAATCGGACAAGCATTTTTAAGAGACTGAAAGTGACGGCGGCAGACACTGCTCAGCATTAAACTTATTTCCTTTTTTTGAATAAAGATGGCCATCTGACATGTAGTTTTACGTATGCTGCCATGTGGTATCCATCAGCGCCTGTCTTGCGCACTGGTAAAACATTCGCCAAGTCCGAAGAAGAGAAAAACCCCTAAGAAACCTTCGAGGGTTTGCGCGGTGCCGAGCCCCGAACACGCAGGCGCGTCTACCCGTTCACATCTATCGCAATCACAGACTGACTCAATGCCAAAAAAGAGGAGGCTTGCAGTAAAAGTAAAAGGAATCGCATGCAGTCATGGCATGTCCATTGATTGATGGCAGACTGCAATTGATCGAGTTCGCCAGGACAAATATTTTTCCTTGATTGATTTAAACGGCGGGTACTAGAAGATGGAGGTTGATGAACATGAACAGCAAAAAACTGCCTTCGTCACTCCCGATGGCCTATATGATTTTAAGTTGTTGCTTTCGGTCTCTGTTCAACGTCGCCGACCTTTCAGCGACGTTTCAGGACTGTTTCTTGACTCAGCCATTCTGCTGAAGGGAAGAGGCCTCCTCGCTCCCACTGCTTCTCCGCATTGCTTGTCTGCTCGCATCTTTCGATGCCGACCGAGGAGACCCAGGACGAATGTCGGAGGGGGGGGGGGGTATATTCACAAGCACGCTAAGCGAAAGGGGGGAAGCGGGGGGGGGGGCAGGAACCCCTGTTCCCTCCTGCGATTAACGCCCCTGCATATTTCACAGGTCAGGAGCGTCAAGTTATAGGTAGGCACAGGCTGGCAGCAGTTCCGCTGGAACCTTGTTCCCCTTGCTACTGGTGCTCTTCCAAAGCCTGCAAAACCGAGCACGCACAAAAAAGGCACAGCACACGCACACACACAAAAAAACTACAAAACACGCCCCATCCGAAAACACAGCTGAAAACACACGTCATATGAATTTTCATAAATTAATGCCAATTACATCTTTGCAGCCTATTGCGTCTACATCCCTGTAGACACAAGCGTTGAAGTAGCAGGCTTAAGGGAGTAACTCCGGCAGGTTTCACGGAAGCATATTTGTCTATATTGTGGTTACACAGTTCTGCGGCTTTAATGTAACTGGTAAAGGCGCTAATAAGCCCGAATCTTTCGTGACTGCGGGGTGACATTTGGGAACGCGCGCACAAAGACGGACCATGTCTTTACACACACACGCTGCAAAATTGACGTTTACCGGCTCACACAAAGTTATCCTTGCTTTGTAGGCACATATATTTCCTTCACCAAAGCATCTTCTACTCACAGACTGAAAACACACAAAATCGAATATGTCAAGCAACAGTTGTCGGAACTGGCGCAACCAGCAACACAGCGTACTTTTTTGGATTGGATTGTGCGATTGTTGATACCAACCGCCATGCCACGGTTGGAGTGAGGAATTTTTTAATACAACAAAAACATAATAAAACCATGTATAGAACTTGAATTAAGTAATAATGACGCAGAAAATTTTGATTTCTGCTCAAGGTATAAGTGATTAGAAAAAGATCGAAATAACGTAAGCCTTATTTTCAAATCGACGTCACATCTGGTGATTTTTTTTGTTGAAGTCATGGTTGAGCCGAGCCGAGCATTGCTTGCAGTAGCAGTCTGGCCGTTGAGTGGAACTATGAGTGATTGTATACGCACGACATCGTGTTCGCCGACCGGAGGTTTGTACACGCACGACGTGGGTCGCTTGCGCCGTCTAGCGAAGAAAATTGGCGTTCGCTCTCGCCGCGCGTAGTCGCGTGCTGCTTTTTTTTTCTTTTTTTCTCCCCATCCATGCTCGACGGCCTCCACCAGATCGCCAATGGCTTAGCGTGGACGACAGGCATTTCGGTGTTGCTGTGATGGAGATCTGCTTAGGGGAGAAGTATGACAGCTTTGCGAAGTTCGCGAAACAAGCGTTCAGAGATTTTCCGAGTCAGAACGAATACACTGTTCGTGACTAAATACAGCGTTCTGAACGAGCACTTTTTCGGCTTGCCTGCATGACGCGAGTCTTAAGTTCGGAAATTTGTAACTTGAGTGGTTTTCACGAGTGCTAGACGACAGAGTTATAACGTTGTTTGAACCATTCCCCTTCCCTCACCGCCACCTCCCGTCTTTCGCTTCTTTCGAGGCGGGCCCTAGGCGCTCTCGTAATGGTACACCGCTTGCCTCTTCTAAACTATTCTAGTAGATACCGCGCGGCATTCGGCAGCGCTTTTTGGCAAGCGAACTAGCTATATGTGCCGGTTGGCCGGCCCCCGTACTGCAGACCTTCGTGCACCTTTTGCTTTTCTAAGCAAGTGGTTTTCCCCTCACCACATTCGTTATAGTTCGCCCGTCCCGCAGCGGAGCTTCAAACCCCTTCCCAACGGTTACAGCCACCCTCGGCGTCCCTTTCCGTAGTCGAGCCTGCCATCGAGCGCATCGCCTTTGGGAGCTGCTGCTACACATGTGTAGCGGCAGCATAAGTGCGCGCTTGCTTGCTTTCTTTCTGTTTCGTATTTCGCCCATCATTGAAACTTCTAAAACGAAGCAGCGCTCGCGCGCGGGGTGCGGGCGCTCGCGGTCGCGCCCGAGGCCCCTGCCGCCAAATAAATGAGCCTGCGTCTAGGCGGCCAAGAACGATTATTAGCGCCTTTGTAATTCTGGAACACGCGTCTGTACAGGCTACAGGCGCGCGCGCACGCACACACACACGCACACACACATTTTGCTCGGCACTCTTAGAACTAAAGGAGTGCAGAGGAGTGCCCAGAACACACTTTGAAGGAGTATTCGCTTGTCCCATATTCCACTCCTTTTTCCAGAATAAAATTACTCCCTCTGGACAAAGAGTGATCCAACACCTACTCAAGGAGTACTGTACTACTACTGCAATAGAGTACAGGCACTCCTCCGAGGGAGTAAAGCTACCACATTGAAACAGCATCCTACTACTCTTTCAGGTAGAGTTCCAGGACTCCGTTTGTTAGAGTGACTATACTCCTTCAAGGATTATCAGCCCAGATCTTATTTTACTCCTTCAAAAGGAGTTTCACGTGTTTTCAATGTATCGTACTAATTTTCTTATTTCACATATTCTTCAGAGCAAGTTGGTCATATGTTTTGCAGGATCCACCTGCGCTGCATCTACAAAAGAGTAATGAGCAAAAGGGATTATAATCTTTGAGTAGAATAATTTTTGCTCATACAACTACTTTATGGCTACACTACAGTTTGCACATTAGTATGGTGCTCTGTCTGCGTTGGGAATAACAATGGTTCAAGAAATAATGACACAAATGTACAACACTGATAACTTTTATTTCTCAAGTCATTGCTGTGATTGCTGTGGCTGCCCAAAACACGCTCGGGAGGCGCTCGCTAGGATCAAGCCCCATTAGTGTCTCAAGCAGCAGACAAGCCCGCTTTGTTTTTGGGGTGTACTTGACATTAAATGCCAAGAACACTGCCAAAAGCAAAGTAAACCCATCTACCAAATCCACCGCAGTGAGCTGTAAGCGCTCAAAAGAAACTAAGATGCTGGATGATGCCGTAGCTTGCTCGGCTGAGTGAAGGAGCTTTGGCTATGCGTGCATTTCTCCGGGTGCCTGCAAACATGAATGAAAATAATGCAAGTAAGAGTCAATTCCAATGCCCTTTTCATACTATCCTGCATATAACCCCATGAACAAAAAGAAAGAATACAACTAGAATGTACTGATCGTGTGTGTCATGTCGCCACTAGTGTGTACCTATATTGTGACCAAGTGCAGACACCTTTCATTGCAAACCTTCATTCAGAGCTACAATTTTATGAAGCCCAATACAATTATCACTATGCTAGTCCTTTCAAAAGCTGTGTGCATGTAAAACAAGCACATATTTACCAAATGAAAATTTTAACATGAGCAAGCTCTTCTGCAAGTATCATGATCAGCCTGACTACGCCCACTGCAAGGCAAAGGCCTCTCCCATGTTCTCCAATTAACCCTGTCCTTCGCCAGCTATGTCCACCGTGTTCCTGCAAACCTTCACCCATGGAACATTTTGCTGCTTCCTGCTACGCCTGCCTTCTCTTGGAATCCACTCCGTTACCCTTAAGGACCAGCGATTATCTTGCCTTCGTCTTACATGCCCTGCCCAAGCACCCTTCTTTCTCCTGATTTCGACTAGGATGTCTTCAACCCGCGTTTGTTCCCTCACCCACTCCGCCCGCTTCCGATCTCTTAACGTTACGCCTATCATTTCTATTTCCATAGCTCGTTGCGTTGTCCTTAACTTAAGCTGAACCCTCTTCGTTAGCCTCCACGTTTCTGCCCCATAGGTGAATGCCGCTAGGATACAGCTGTTGTATACTTTTCTCTTGAGGGGTATTGAAAAACTGCCATTCATGATCTGAGAGAACCTGCCATATGCACTCCACCCCATTCATATTCCTCTAGTTATTACTCTTCATGATCCGGATCAGCGGTCACTACCTGCTCTAAGTAAATGTATTCTCTTATCACTTCCAGTCATTTCTAAAACCACACCTATTGTGCTTGACGGTTCTTGTCACATAATACATTGTGCAGTTTAAAATATAGGGTAACCTTGAATCGGGAAAACACTTAGACCAATGACAGTTTTCTTGCTGAAGAGAAATGGCTGTTGCAATTTTTGTTTCTCAGATACCATTAACTGAATTTCATGCTCTAAAATAGTGAAGGAAAAATTCAAAATTTTTCATCTCAAAGAGGCAGACAACAAATTTCAGTTTGGTTTGGGTTGGTTTATGGGGTTTAACGTCCCAAAGCGACCCAGGCTATGAGAGACGCCGTAGTGAAGGGCTCCGGAAATTTCGACCACCTGGGGTTCTTTAACGTGCACTGACATCGCACAGTACACGGGCCTCTAGAATTTCTCCTCCAAAGAAATTCCAGCCGCCGCGGCCGGGATCGAACCCGCGTCTTTTGGGTCAGCAGCCGAGCAAATTTCAGTTGCACATTTTTTTTTTGTTTTTAATGATGCATAAGGCATTACTATGCACGGATAACCACACAGTATTCGCCTATGACTGCTAAATAATTTGTAATTAAATATCTTCTCTCTCCTGCTTCACTTTTAAAAACTGAGCAATGGCAATGGCATCAAAGGTATTACCTTAAAGCCAGGGGAGGCATGCCAGGCATAAGCCAGGGGAGGCATGAGGAAAACTGCAATATAATTGCGGCTTCGTCATTCATTGTGATTCCGACTCTTAAGGCAGGCTGGCTTTAGCATTGTAACTAATTAAAACGATGAAGTAGCGATATCATAGCTTTTTTGTGCCTTCCATAACCTATACTGAACATTGATGTCATAGCAATTGCTATGCTATTGAAACAGGGAAGAAAAGAAATCTGGTTGTAATTATTTAGCGATTGGAGACGAATACTATGCAACAATTCTATGTATACGAATGCCCAGCACGTCACTACAAAGAACACACATAACCAAAAATTTGGTGTTTATACTCATTTAAGGTAATACTACTTCCCACGCAAGAACACGACAGCCATGTGTAAACTTTTTGCTTTCATAGTAATAAAATCTATCCAACGACAAGTTAGGCGCAGCATGCCTGCTCTTTATAAATATGCAATACTGACAATGTTTGACACTAGCATTTGGCATGAACGAGATAACTGTGATTACTTCGCACATTACGTGCCAGTCCATACTATTATGCACAATTTAGATTTGCAAATGTAATGTGTAATTCTCTATGACTGCCACGTTAGTGCACTGCAAACCAATGAAGTTGTCTTGCATTTGCAATGTTCTCACTACTTTTATGCAACACTGATCACTTCAGTATATCTGCATCGTTCTGTTAGACGGCCACGGGATAGCTAGAATTAAGGGTATTTTATGTGATGGAAACCATTGACTAGACAACAAAGAAGAAAAGCCTCAACTACTGTCCTGGTGCTGGGACGTCTAATAAGAGCTCAGAAAGACTCGGTTTCAATACGCCAAACCCTCCGCATAACATTACCCTGTGCGAAAATACCCCACCCCACCCTAGCTTAATTTCTGTCCACATGCACCAAGGCTCACTGCACCTGTTATAAATATTGCCCTAAATATTGCAATCAAGCTGCCGGTGTATGCATAGGCTATCTGTGCATCGAGAAAGAAAGAAGTTGTTAGGAATGTTTCACACCAAAAACAGAAAAAAAGGCAGCCTGTTTCTCAGAAACAGCTAAGAGCATGAAATGGTGTGTCCAAAAAGATTAGGCTGCTTTGTACTTATTTATGACAACGAGAACTGTCAGAGCTGCGCTTTCAAAAATTCAGGAGCTTTGTGCACAAACGTAGCTTCCGTATGCACGTCTTGCAGCACCAACACTTCCGAATTGAAACGACCGATGAATATGCACAGGAAAACGCAAATAGAGAGCGCTTGAATTTAAAAGAAAAGCTACCTTGCACAATCAGAAATTTCACGACAGAACCTTCCAAACAGTGACGTGTACTGGTTGCGGTATACCGAATATATACCTAGCAAATAAGTGTGCGCTTTGTTAACGAGCGGGATTCTGTGGCGGCAATGCTACAGCTCCAATTCCGAAAACCTAATGCTGCAAAAATTGAGTTTTCAAAATACGTGCGAATGCATGATACACTTTTGCACGCATTTAGAACTTTCAGTTGTGAAACACAGACAACGAATCTTGTGTATGCGTCTTCCTTGGCTGGTAAAAAAATTCTATAAGTCTCCAGTTTGCCTGTGTACTCCACAAATTCTAGGATCCCTGTCCGCTACATGTCAAATTTCACTGAAGCGAAAGTAATACAACCGACAGCTGATGATCTGCTAGGGCAACAGGATTTCAAAAGTTTGAGAAGGGCAGTGGGAGTCCAATCCAGGTGGAGTAGTGAAATTTGACTACAGGTTTTCCCAAATAATTTGATCCTAGTGCCAGTGGAAATAATCTACGCGCTGACTAATATAATCTGCCTGCCATGAATTTAATTCGAGTGCAAAACATTTAATCGACGCGCCAGCGTATTTAATCCAAGCACCAACTCAAACAATGCGAGCGCCAATCAATTTAATCCCGGTGCCAACGCAAACAATACGTGCGCCAGCTGTTTTAATCCAGGTGCCAACCAATTCAATCCACACTCGAAAAACGAATGCTGTAGAAGACTCCAAAGCATAGAAAACGAATGCCAGGAATAAAGATGAGATAATTTTTCAAACCATGCGATGCCTGCGCGAAGTTTCCACATATTGCATAGCTTTCATCAATATTATAACCAACACTGCTTTGATACAAGTGTTTTAAAGCGCCGTTTAAAGCGCACAATATCAGCATTAAAAAGCTGCACAGGGGCTCAGTGCTATGGCTTACTGGCTCTTTATTAGGACCATAGAACGGAGGAGGGCACAAATGCACACACTGTTTATAATGGAACATTGAATCCACTGTCTTCAATAAAAGATGCGATTATTTTGTGAGATAGTCAAAGAAAGTGTTAATAAACCGTACCTTAGATTAGCCCTACGTAGTTTCGTGTGAAATAAAGGTACACAGCCAATGATGGAAAGTTCTAAAGCAGATGGCAAGTTTTGCGCCTTCATTTCCTGTGGATTGTCGTCTGCTCATTCAAGAAATAAGATTTATTTCTCAGGCACGTAAAAGAGCATTGTTAAAAACACAGAAGACAAGAAAGTTTCAAAGCAGACGGCTTTGTGTGTGCCGCATTGTGGCTGAATTTGCACAAGGGAGTAGAGCCGAACGGTGGTGGTACGCACTCGTATACTATAAGCAGGTGATAGTGTATGACTTTTTCTTGATCTCGCATGGATATTAACGCGCAGTATTTTCTTCCATGGAAGCCGATGAGCCGTGCTCTTACGTCATAATTTTACACCGAAAACGAGGACCGCCATTGAAGCCCCCAGATGAACCAAGAAGAAAGAACAGCAAAGTCTCTGAACATGACAGGGCCAGAATTCTCGATGTGTCAAGGCGTGGAGGAGATGTGAAAAAAAAATGGCCGACTCGCTGGGAATCAATTTAAAGACAGCAAGGTCCATTGCAGCTACCGATAGAGAGGTGCTGAAGAAAGGCGGAACGTCGAAGAAATTCGGAAATGAGGTTGTAGCGGCTCTCAAAAATATTGTGGACAACCACCCTGCTTTCACGCTAAAGCAAATAAAGCAGGCGGTGGAAGAATTGCCCGGAATTGCCATCAGCCCAAGCAGCATTGATCGCCTACTGGATGCGCATGGCTACTCTATGAAGTTGGTGACTCAGAGGTCGATCGACCGCAACAGAGATGACGTGAAACGCACCCGCAAAGCATATGCGCAGTGGCTGCAGTCTGAAGGACCCCACTTGTGCAGGTTTTACGTTGATGAGACCAACTATAACATATGGTGTTCAAGGTGCTTCGGCCGTGCGGTTAAGGGGCAACCTACAGTGCAGACGACGACTGGCACCAGAGGCGCAAACCTTAACATTATCGCCTGTATGTCAGCAAATGGTGTCATACATTGGACGGCTGTCGACAAGGTTCACTGGGTCGTTCTTAACGAATTTTTGAGCGATATATCAGCCCGTGTCGCAAGTGAAGAGCCTGGTTCAGAAGCCGTTTTTATTTTTGATAATACCCCCGCTCACAGCCATGCGGAACAGGCAATCCTGGCCAGTCAGCTGCACTCAATCAAGAGGCTGCCTCCTTACAGCCCATTTTTTAACCCTATAGAGGAAGTGTTTTCGAAGTTCAAGTCTGAAGTCAAATCTTTCCTCAGCGAGCGGAGAGACTTGGCGCTCTCCACTCCGCCCGGACTGACTAAAAGGGAGCACCGGCGCAGTTTTTTGCTCGACGCTGCTCGACACTGTATGCAGCAAGTACAACGAGAAGAGTGCGCTGCTTTCGACCGCCATAACTTTTCTTTTATACCAGCAGCTTTGCGTGAAGATGACATGTAAAAAGTGTGAGGTCACACTTTGCGCCACCTAATGTCCTACAGAAAATAAAACTGCATTTCAAAGACGGCCCCTTCTGTGCTTGTACTACCTAGATTGTTAACACCGCTATAAGGCAGCCGCCAGTAGCTATTCTTGACCTAGGCTGTAAGCTCCGGTATAGCTTCGCTCACTTTCCCTTTTAAAACTAAATAAACCGTAAAGTGAAGAACCGTTACTCCGGCTCTATGACTCGTCCCACCTGGAAGAACTCTGTATTACACTACTCCATTTTTGTTTCTGCTAGTGGTGTTGAATCTTTATCAGAGCCTCCCGAAAACATTTCGCACCGGTTGCATGAAAACGGCCGGTAATATGAAAACAGTATGAAGGCCGTAATTGTAACTAGCATGCAGATTCAGCGCATAAGACAACCCATAATCAGCGGTTTGATTCCGGCCGCGGCGGTCGAATTTCTTTGGAGGAGAAATTCTAGAGGCCCGTGTACTGTGCGATGTCAGTGCACGTTAAAGAACCCCAGGTGGTCGAAATTTCCGGAGCCCTCCACTACGGCGTCTCTCATAGCCTTAGTCGCTTTGGGACGTTAAACCCCATAAAACCAAACCAAACCATAATCAGCGGTGCTTACCCAACTAATTAATACACGACAGTCACAAGCCCCAAGAGTTGCATCAAATACTGAGGTTTAACAGCTGCCAGTGGCTCTTTGATGTTGCAAGGTATGCGAAGAAAACGAAATCGTTCATGAGAATGTGACTAATCCCCCCACGTGTGTATGTGCCATTATAAAGAGGTGAAGAAGAAGAAGAAGAATGTGACTCCACTTTAAAGGAGGTCCGTTTTGTCTGGGTTCCTGGTCATGCAGGCATTCATTCCAACGAGGTGGCTGATTATTTAGCAAGGTCAGCTCTTGACGGGCCAGTAACGCATCCCGTCCCGAATTTCAGTCTGCTGGCGATCTCCAGGTTTCAGCGGTTCCAACACATATCAGCCAGGTTACGCGATCCCCTACTAAATACTGCCGATTATCAGCACTTAGCGTATAAATGGAACGTCCGTTCGTGTAAAACCAGGCAGTGTGAGGTATCAATGACGCGACTGCGGTGCAGGATTCCCAGTTTAAATTTATACCTATGCAGATGTGGGTGGTCTCCAACAAACCTATGTGACTCATGCGGGGTCGTTGAATCTGTGGACCATTTCCTGCTCTACTGTCCAAAGTTCGCACTTCAGAGAAAGATTTACCTGGAGGTCCCTCTCTCCAGGTTAGGGCTCCCGTTATCTATGCCAGTGTTGTTATCGTTCGGAGCGAGCGCCAAAGGATTTGCTTTGAGTTCAATTTGTGGGAATCTACATGATTACATAATTGCAACTGGTAGGTTGATTTGCTAACTCCTTTAAAAGTCTCGGAGTTTTTTTTTGTTTTTTTTTTAATTATTATTATTCTCGCCAAAATGTTCTTTGTTATTTCACTTCAAATATTCTTCTGTCGTTTTTCATGAATACATTTTTCAAAATTCATGTTTAATCCTATGAAAATTTTCTTATGTATACCACTACACCTTGGCCAATCCCCCCACGTGGGTATGTGCCATTATAAAGAGGTGAAGAAGATGTGACTCACAGGCTTGCATTGTCTCAGAAATTATCTTAACTTCGCTTTATTTCTGGCATTCGTGCTCTGCGCTCTGGAATCTTCTACCGCATTCGTTTTCCGCATGCGGATTAAATTGGTTGGCACCTGGATTAAAACAGCTGGCGCTTGTATTATTTGCGTTGGCACTAGGATTAAATTGGCTGGCGATGCCATTGCTCGAGTTGTCGCTTGGATTAAATACGCTGGCGCTTAGATTAAGTGCATGGCACTGAGATTAAATTACATGGCAGGCAGATTATATCTGTCGGCGCTCAGATTATTTATGCTGGCACTAGGATTAAATTCAGTGGGAAAACCTGTAGTAACAGACAGGGATCCTCCAATCTGTGGAGGACACCGGCAAATTGGAGACTTACGGAGGAATTTTTTTACCCGCCAAGGAACACGCATGCACAAGAGAGAACCACAGAGGACTACGGCTTTTACCAGCCCTTGTCCTGTGCGGTTCTCTCTTGTGTATGCGTCTTTTTTGGCTGGTAAAAAAATTCTTCCATAAGTCTCCAATTTGCCTGTGTACTCAACAAACCGCAGAATCCCTGTCCACTACTAGTCAAATATTTCAACTCCACCTGGCTTGGACTCCCACCGCCCTTCTCTGTGGAGAAAGGGTGACAGCAGCTGGCAAAGGACAAGGTTAACTGCAGATCAACTGGGGAAGCATTATCCTGCACTGATTTTGACGGCAGGTTCACAAGACAAACAAAATCAACTCGAGGAGCGGGGTGCACATCATGCGACTGAATGTCAATGGCCAGTGAAAATGGCACCAGCACTGTGGAATGCACATGCAGAAAACGACTCATTTTTTTGTCAACTTTGAGTAGCAGTCTACTGCAATTTTAAAGAGCAAAGCTCTCAAGTATGGCAACACTGGCACTTTTTGTTTTACTGGGGTGAGGGTCGTCGTGAGGGTTGAAGTCCATATTTCTTTTCCATCCACTGTGTTAATTGCGAGCTATGTTTACCTAATAGGGGCTGGGCATCTAACATCACAGTTATTTCTTTGCAGCAGTTAAAACAATACAGCATACATTTTATAACATGCTTAACGAATTTTTGGGAGCAGCATGCTTTTACCCTTCTACTATTTGTTGCTACTGAATCAGTTTGGCGTTGACAAAAGATCTGTAATAAGGAGTAATTACTCATTGACATCCGCTCGAGCACAGCCAAATGGCTACAAAGGAAAGCTATACAGCTTTCACAGAAACTTCGTAGTTAAAGATTCGTCCTGGTCCGGTGTTCGAACTCAGAACCACCACTTCACTGGAGCAGTCGCTCTATCAATTTGTCCAACCTGGACGGCAAGCTTATGGTAGGGCGAGAGCGAAGTGATCAATAACTCGAGTGGGAACTGTGTTGGTCCAATATTTTAGGACCCCTAAAACATTGGACAAACTCAGTTCCCGCTTCATGTTACCTCTAAAACATTGGACAAACTGAGTTCCCGCTTCATGTTACAATACTGAGTGACATTTTGGTCTATACACCAGAAATACCGGTAAAGCATCATGATAGAACACAATGTTTTTTAAAGGGATAAAGGAATATGTTCGCCCTTTCAGAGGGCACATATGCATAAGAGGCAACATGTGTGAAATAGTCTCTGCACCTGAAGCAGTGTAAATTCCATTATGTTAACAGCAGCAGTCAAAAGCTTCATGAGCGACTATTTCATACAGATCATGTAATTACATTCACGTAATTCAGGATCAGATTCATGTGATTATACAGGGAGGTACTGCTGCTAAGTGCACGTAGAGCTCTGCATGCATTTCTAAACCCGGCTGTGAGCCTATGTCTACGAAATTTTTCTAAATAGGCAGGTAAGGTATGCATCACTGGAAAACAATACCTACCACAAACAGCTGAGGAGAGATAGCACAGCCAAAAGCTGGAAGCACGAATGGCCCAGTAGATACTGGCAGCTGGCAACTGCAAATAAATATGTCAGAGCAACTGTTGTCAGTGGCCGTAACAATGTCATGAATGACAAGAGAAGAAATTGTCTACTGCTTCATAAATTAGAATAAGGTAGTAACATAGGAACACAAAAAGCAATGAGAGGGCCCATGACAAAAGAAATGAACAGATTTTATGTGATACACCGATATACATTTTTTCAGTAGATTTACATGACTGTCACACCCGCATAGAAAGATGAGCAGGCTGGAATACCACTATTTTTATGCATGATGAAAAGAGCGTAACTATTCGAATATAGCATGCACAGGATTTTATTACTACTAGGGTGCTTTGCAGCAGCACCGAAGGTATTTTTAAATTGAACGTAGCGACCAGTAGACCCGTCTGCTTTGCACAAATGATGAGAGGAAAAGGCATGCATTCATTAGCAAGAAGCACGATATCTCACATCACAGCATGAAACGAAAATTGGTATTGCATTTAACAAATCTGCACAGAAATAAAAACTGCCTAGTGGCAATGCAAGTAAGAGCAAGGGAAAAAAATACCGAAGAAAACTGGTGAGTGTGGTGCAGGGAGGTCTGTGGGTAGGGTCTCGTGCCTGGGAATAGTTCCGAGCGCGGAGAATCGCCGGCAGCACAGCTGGTGGCAGTCAACCAAGAATAAATAAGAGAAAGGGAAAATCAATAACAAACCATCACCAATATAGTGAACGACTTGAAAGCGGGCCGCACAAACGAGGGATATAGCAAAAAGCTTGAAATCCTAAATAAGTGCGCAGTTGCATCCCAAACAGTTCTCAAAATCTGAAGGCGAGGAAGCATCGACACCTACACCTCAGGGCAGACGCAAGAACGATCTAACTTTGACATAATACTGTGTCAAATTCTGTTCCATGGGGAAGCACAGATAAAAATTTACAAATGACTAGGCAAGGGATATGCCCCAGCCTTTTACACGCGATCATTGTCCCCGAAAAAATTGTATGACAAATATTAAGGCGTAAGCACTAATCCCACGAGTACACACACTGAGCACTGTCTGTTGGCAGCTGGCCTAGCGCGAGTGCTCTGTCGCGCGGCACTGCCGCTCATCGTCATCTTCTAAGTAGCACAAATCAATCCGACGGGCACCAGCCGCGAGGCAACTCGACCGTTGTCAGTCCCCTTGTCTGTCCGCAGCTGGCCTAGCAAGAGCGCTCTCTAACGTGGCACTGCACGCTCATCATCCTCTCCTATGTAGCACAAATCTATGCTATTGGAATGTAGTAAACATTGTTGTTTTTCGCAGCGCTAGCAAGCGACCGCATAACTCTGTTGTGATAACTGGTGGCATTTTTATTTACCGCGGCACCCGAGTACTAAACGCAGATAGAGACTATGCAGCAACAGTTGCCATGCGGCCTATACGCCCGTTCTTTTCTGGTAAAGGCCGATTCACACGATTTTCCGTTCGCCCGCTGCCGCGGCCGACAGCGCGCCTCTCAATGTGGTGACGCATGAATACGTAGTGCGCGGGCCGCGGGCGAACGGACCGTCGTGTGAATCGCCGTTAACGCATTATAGCTGAGGCAACCGCACGCAGACTGCCTGCACTGCCATCCCTATATAGGCGCACACTAATAACGCGTGCGAATAGAGATCAGAAGTAAAGAAACGTACACGGGACTCACCGTTCAGACGGCTCATCAAGGCTTAGCAAAACCGCACATTCTTCTTCGTTGCCTCTCCAGATGACAAGAAGTCGTAGCGCTACCTTTCTTCAGGGCTTTACCCGTTCAAAATCACCAGTGTTGACAGGGCGTAATTCTCCTCGTTGGTTTCCAAAGCACACTTGTGTTCTTCATACACGTCCACCGCACGAGCACTCAAACAATGCTACGAAAACCCAAGTAACACAAAACGTGACGACGGCTGCAGTTTTGCTTCGTTGAAAAAACCTACAAATGCGCTTTTTTTATTACTAATATTTAAATTGTGTTCGCAGCAAAAACAAATTATATTTTTTCATTTTATTTCTTTATTAAATGCGAATACCAAAGCGCTTTTAGATACTTTTGCTGACATGTCGTTTGTAGAAGCTGCGATCCTGTGGTCCCATCCCCGGGTGTCCTAGCAGACGACGGCGCAGACGACGCTGTTGACGGAATGCAATTTCGATTGACGGCAGCGAAAATCCCTTAAATGCGACAAAAAAGGCAAAGAAACGCACCGTATCGCAAACTGGTCCATATCAAGGATATGTTCGACGCGAACGGTAGGACAAAGAGCAGCTGCGATGCATTACTCTACGCGACACTGGCATGGTCGACGGAGATCTACATGAAACAGAGCTTAAATGTGACCCGTACAAGCGGATTACTGTGATATCAACTGCGTTACGGAACTACGACGATACTTGCTTCACACTTTAGCTTATATGCAACAGCGGCCCGCACTCGCCGCATCCTGTTCGAGTGTACTTTCACTAGCAAGAGCCCACATGCATGGAAGCCGACAGAAGCAACTGTCTTTTCGAGTTCAGATTGTTCCGAGAAATACGAGCAGCTTACTTTAGCACGTACTCAAATTCAAGTTCTCAGCCTGTGTGTCACGTACGGTGACGATGGCGTCGAGGACGAGCTTAAGAATCGCCTTAACGTGGCCGCAACGCAGCCGGTATCCCAAGCATTCGTGCGCTAATTGTTGTTCACCTGTACTGCGAACGTGCGCTCAGTCGCAGGCCAGCCGCTAGCTGCTCGATTTGCCAGCCTTGCGAGTACAATTCGCAAGTTTCTGAGCCAATCTTTGAGTGAGCCGAGCTTTCAGCTATGACGCTGCTCGCGAGCGCGCCGCGCGACGAGCTTCGGCCTGCTCCCTGGCTGCCGTATTCGTAGCTAAGCCTAGGAGGTTTCACTTCGATGCCAGAGCTGAGAGCGCTTTGAAACTGGCTAGCGCTGAGGTGCTACTCTTTGCATTGTAAGTACGTTTTATTGTGAACTATGTCTCGTAGTGAAATAAAGATATGTTCGGGTCCACCCGAACGGTGATGATGGCGTCGAGGACGAGCTTAAGAATCGCCGCAACGCCGCCGATATTCCATGCATACATGTGTGCTAAATTTGTTCACCTGTGCTGCAAACGTGGGCATAAAGGCTCGCTCAATCGCAGGCCAGTCGCTGCTCGATTTTCCAGCCTTGCGTGCGCGATTCGCAAGCTACGGAGCGAATCATTGAGCGAGCCGAGCTTTCGGCAACGACGGCGCCCGCGATCGCGCCGGGCGACGAACTGTGCGCTGCTCGCTGGCTGCCCTTGTCGTCGCTAAACCTAGCCGATTTCACATAGATGCTGTAGCTGAATGCGCTTCGAAACTGGCCAGCACTTAGGTGCTACCCTCGGCACCGTTTTACTCTGAACCCCGCGTCATAGGGAAATAAATATATGCTCGGTTTCCGCGACCCCTTCAGGAGCGGAGCTATAGCAGAGGCCAGGCGAACTCCAGAGCAGCAGCAAAGCGGCTATGGGAGGAAATTTGTATGGCTGTTATCGCTTCTACCAACAACTCGACATTGGCTAATGATACTCTATGCCAGAGCTTTGGTCGTGAACAAACAATACCAGTGCATTTTTCTGACGCTGGCATCCAGGCTGGCAGGTCGGCCCCGAGAAGCTAGCGCGCCCTTACGATTGTATGGCTGTAAGGGCGGAGGAGTAAAACAAGCACTGAACTCCCTTGGGGTATGCAGGAGTGGAAATGCCATTTTACTCTTTTGTCAACAGGAGTGAACAGGACCTTTCACTCTTTCTCGTTTGTAGAGAGAGTAGATTGAGACCTGCAGGAGTAGCGAGGCTCTTTTACTCTTAATGCAGGAGTAGCAGTTCTTAGAGTGCGGACGCAGCAAGGCTGTGGTAGCAGTGGAAACATTGGACTGACAATTTTGTAAGCAAGACTGACATAAACAAACAAGTTCAAACGCGCTGCGTAGAAGCGGACGACTTTTCACCACTCCCTCCGCCTTTCCTCTCGGGCCCGCAGTTAGGTAAAAGAAAACTAAAAAAAACCCCACACAAATGCGAGCGCAAGGACGTTACGTAATTGCAAAGTGTGTGGAGTTTCATATGACTGGCTGGGACGGAGCGGTGGGACCGTGGCCTCCGCGATAGAACAGAAAACAGCGGCGAGCATCCGGAGCCGATCACGGAGGCAACGGAGAAACAAAGTTGATATTCGTCTCGTCAGATGGCGTAACCATATCACATCGTGCGTGTACAAACTTCCGGTTGGCGAACACGACGTCGTGCGTATACAATCACTCTTGCCAAAACTAGTACCGACTGCGACAATTCTTGGCAGAACAACTCACCGCGGCGACAACAAAAGCGCCTTAAACACTTTTTATAGCATTGAACACGAATACCGCAGCAGTACGACAGGTCACCGTTCCAGCATTATATGCTTCGGATAATGCACGAGTACTGCTTACCTTTTCAGATGATTGCGTAGTCGTGCAGAACGCTGTTTGCCTTCGTGTCACGGGCACTACAGCAACCAGTGCTGCACGAGTGCTGCGTAGCCGGCACACTCTACCACGTAGTCACACAGAAGAAAATATTCCAGGCCTTATTTGGAACATTTCAACCGCGACACTGGCCGCGCGTCTTTGTGCCTGGATACCCATCCTGGACTACACAAAGAAGCGCACAGACTGAAAAGTTAAGAGAGACCAGAAAAATGACCCTTTGCCTCGAATAGGCTACGCCGACAGCACTGCGCGATTGTGCACCCTTGTGCAAGAAGAAACACACGCAAACCACAACACAGTTCACAACGGCTCACAATCCAAGTAGCGAATAGACGATATGCGAAATGCGCAGCGCCATCTCTCGACGCTCCGAGAACTAAGTCCTCCATGTTGGCACGGTACAGAAAACGAAACCGCTGCCCAGCGTTGGGTTAAAACGGCTGCGCTTCGTTTGAAAAGTAAAATGCCGATGCAGTGTTGCGCTACCCTCTCCACTGTGAAAAGACACTACGATGCGTGCCAGAACTAGGTGCGTTCCAGCTTTTCGCTTTTCTATTTTTTTACTCCGTCCCAACGTTTTAGTAACACAAAACGCCATGCGAGGTATCATATGTCAGCACGCGGATCAGTGCGCAGCTTTCGCTTTCTGCGCTGATTTTTGACAAATCTCTCGAGGTGATTTGCGTTTAAATTAAAATAAGGACCACAGTCTTTCTTGTCTCTTATCAAAATTAGAAGCCGATTTCGTGCATTTATCAACTCCCCGGTCGGGCGTGAATATATATAGACGCATACTTGAACAACGTAATAGAGAAGGTAATTTTTTTTGAGCGGGCCAATCGCTCGTGCCGTGGCGAAATAAGTTCACTCGAAGAACCATATGCCGATTACTGCTTAGTTTGCTACGTGTTCAGTTAAGTTTTTCCCGTGTTCAATTAGTTTTAGAAGGGCGAGCAAACTCTCTGGACCATACGCATATATTATGCGCGTTAAGGAGTCTTTGTGAAGCAATACACCCTACGTATAAAAACTGAGGTGCGAATGCTTTATTTCTTGAGGATTCCTATACCTTCCATATCTGCGGCGACGAAAATCTAAATAAAAAAAGAAGCGAATAATATAGCTACTTTATTATGAAGGAGGGACGCATTTCTAAGCTAGAAAGTTCCTGCAACAGTTTTCTGAAAACGCTTCAGGCCATCAGATTTTATTATCGTTGTGGCAAGCTTCAACAGCTTGCTTCGCAACAAAGCCATTTGTCCAAGTTTTGGAGCAAGCTAATTAAGTTTCGGAAGCAACCGAACATGCTAATTTCGCCCCTGCACACACAACTTGACCAGCGTATCGAGTCCGTGCAGGCACCTACAGCTGTACGCTCTTTCTCTAATCAGCCCCGCCGCGGTGGCTCAGTGGTTACGGCGCTCGGCTGCTGACCCGAAAGACGCGGGTTCGATCCCGGCCGCGGCAGCTGAATTTCTTGAAGGCGAAATTCTAGAGGCCCGTGTGCTGTGCGATGTCAGTGCACGTTAAAGAACCCCAGGTGGTCGAAATTTCCGGATCCCTCCACTACGGCGTCTCTCATAGCCTCAGTCGCTTTGGGACGTTAAACCCCAATAAACCAAACCGATCTTTCTCTAATCAAGCCGCCGCGGTAGCTCAGTGCTTATCTGAAAAAAAAAACTGCGTCTTTGCTTACATTTTTAATTATATATGCTCACTTTCCTCTTGGTAATATCGATTGACAACATCGCAATACTCGCTTCAACTGCGTCTTAAGCAAGACGCGGTTTCAACGAATTGCGGCGAATATCAACCGACGCCGGGCTCTGAAACGGTGACGTTGAAAACCGCAGATGCGCATTGCACATTACAGTAAAGGAATCGAATTACGCAGCTGGTCGAGGGTCTTGTGTGACTATACTGCAATGCGCGAAGCTCCTGGCGTCGGCGCGAACGAAAGTTCGCACTATCACAGAAGTTTGTCAACACACGTGCGCACTCACCGCAAAATAACCGTTCGCTACCCTACCGGATGAATTCACGTCCACCTGGGAATAAAATAGCCATGATAATGCGTGATGCTTGAACTGGTGCTTTAATGCGAGCATTAAAACGACAACAGCACACGGTCACGGTTCGACTTTCCAACCCACTTTCGAGTGCCGATTATTGCGATCATCAGCGCCAGACTTCAAGCGAAGCTCAGGACGCGGTAGGAGTAAGCTGGCGCTTATTGAAAGCACCTACATTAATTCAAAGATCAGCTGTGAAAACAACGCAGCAGCTGAAGCTTGCCTGTTGAAATTCCACTCGCAAGAAGAAAGTACGCATAGCAAACGATGCACCAGCTTGACGAGCTCGACCGCGCCAAGATGGAAACCGGAAGTTGTGGGCGCGGTGTTGCCAGACCGCCAGGCAATTTCGCATATCGTCTATTGTAGCAAGCGCCGAAGCGCGACGCACGCGACGCAGCACCGGAACCGCCATGAGGGCTATACAGAAAAACAGCTACCGGCAGCCACCTGGCGGTGATAACCAGTTTCTGTTTCGGTTTCGTTGTGAAAAAGCTTGTATCCTACTTTTTACTTTATTTTTGGTATTTTTATTAGGTATTCGGCCGTATCGGCATCCACAGAAATTGCAGCGATTGCGAGCAATTACCACTGGTAGAAACGCGCGAATTAACGACCTGTTGCTTGCGCTGCGGTTGAAAAATGCATGAGCTCTCACGGCAGTATCGCTTGCTCCTTTGCTCATTCACGAAATTACATGCCGATTTCTGTTTGTATGGGGAAGTTTTTTTTTATATTGATGGGAGATCAGCAAGGCTAACAAAGTACCCAACGTAGCAGTCGTAGAGAGTAGGTTGTCGTAAAAACATGGTGACGCTGTTTGATCGGCAGCATGACGTGTGAGGCGGCAGCGTTGAAACGCGCGTCGACAGAACAACCTCCATGGTATATGCTTTCTTGAGACTACAGTGAAGGTGTGCATTTTCTATAGTGGAGTTCTCTCATCCAACGTAAAAACCAAATCAATTCTTAGTATGAAATATGGTGTGTAATTTAGATCCTCATATTGTGTTTATATATATCTGCATTTCTATTTTGAAAAACAGTGTCGTACTGGTAATTGTGTACCAAGGTGCATGTATAAGAGGGCTGTAATCAGCCTTGTAGAAATATTCTGTGTATATATTTGTATTCGTAACCCTTCTACAAAGAAGCTTCTGTGTGGCCAGCTATGTGGTTAACAATTTGTTAATTGAATTAGTAATGTCTTGAAGTGCACGCTCAATAAAATTTTCTGAATGAAATTGAGTGTTCGGATTCAGGCATGCAGGGCTCTGCAAACCTGCAATTAATTATTTTGTGAACAATGAAGTTAAACTTTTTCTCAAATATTTTGCTAATGATAATCTAAGCCCAAGTATATAAGTCGTTACTTTTTAAAAAAAAATTTGTGAAATTGTCAAGTCAACAAATGCACGTGTAAAAAAGAGAATTTTGTCTTGCAGTTTTTATTCTAACAGCATAAAGTGCCAAGTGTACGTTTGATGGATTTGACCCACTGAGATTGTTAGTGCATTGATGAGTTTCATTTTGGCACATGCATGCAGTATCTGCTGCCCAGCATCGACCATTCAAATGCAGCCATGGTTTGTGCCATGCCAAACAAGTAGGTACAGTCGCGGGTAAAAAAGATTAGCACACATGACGGAACACCAGAGCGCCGGAATGACAACGCCTGGCACTGCGGGTGGCGGAGAGGCTGATAACGAGAGTGCCGGGCCGTTCCCATTCTACAGTATTAAGGGGGTCTGCCACGGACAGTAAAATTACTGCGGACTGCCACGGACTGCCACGGACTGCCACGGACTGCCACGGACAGCAAATTAGCGGACTGCCACGGACAGCAAAATTACTGACTAAAAGTAGCGCTATCATCTATTGTTCCCGCGAGTTCCTTTTGACAAACCTTCGCGGACATAAAAAAACAGTAATAAAAAGAAGCCATCTTTGCTCATGATAACCGAGCCAAAATAAATTCCGCAAGCACAGTCACGTAGGGTCGGCACTTCAACGCTCGGGCGGTGCACGCTTGATAAAGCTTACTTCCTGCCCTTCCCCCCTAGGCTGCAAACATGGAAACGGCCCGTTAGGCAGTTCTGCGTACCGCAGCGCCGCGTGGTGAGATATACGAATTCTGATCGCCAGTGATCTGTGCTAATATTCTTTGCTCGCGACTGTACACATCCATAGGCTCCCACCGTGGTTTCCACATAGTCCAGTGTTGCCTGCCAGGCCCATCGAGATAATCACGATCGATACCACCAAGCCCATCCCGTCCCATCGTGTTCACTGAAGTGTTCAGCGAGGTTTCCATTCAGCCCAATATTGTTTACTGAAAGTGCCAGTGCAGCCACCACAATTTCCACTCAATCCAGGGTGGCCCAACGTCGCCATCAGTGCATCCACCATCTCTCCCATTCGCTCCACCAGCACCCAACGTGGAAACCAACACTTCCATACGGCCCACCGTTTTCTCCAACGTGGAAACCAACACTTCCAATCGACCCACCTTTTCTCCAACGTGACCAGCGTAAAATGCAGCAAGACTTTTGCTGGAATTTTCAACAGGGACGTTATACCTTCGTCAGCAGGGCCTAAATATTTCAACCGAGAAATGTTCCCTCGTGGCGTTCACGCGGAAAAAAATGACAAGTTACCCCATATATATTAATGGCAACGCCATTCTCTATGAGAAAAACCATCACTTCCTTGGCGTTGTTATCGATGGGAACCTCTCGTGGAGTCCCCATCTTTACGACATGCGAAAGAAACTGACCGATTGTTCAATTTCTCTCCTTCCTCGGGGGAAAGTCCTGGGGTGCATCTGTACGCTCGATGCTTCAACTGTACCGTTCGCTGTTCCTGGGATACATGCGGTATAGCTTTCCCATTTTAAACAATATCAGAAAGACAAACCTTCAGACATTTCAAAGGGTTCAAGCGCAAGCTCCATGAATCTGCCTTGGGCTACCTAAATGTGGCTCAACGGCAGCCACTATTCTTGTCGCTGGGGACCATCCTGTTACTTCATACATTGCTGTTGAAACCATGAGAAGACACATTCGGCACCTCACGCGAGTTCCGAGTCATCATCTTGCAGCTCTTCCCGTACTCAGACCACATACTGCATTTGCAAATGTAATTCAAGCTCACCGTGCCTATCTTCCTTCGCAGTTCGCCCACCCATCAAGATCATGCTCACCCATATGGAGTCTCCATGAACCCCGGGTGCACCTATCTATTATGCGAAGCATATTACTAGAGCTACACTACAGCCCGTCGAGCGCGGCGGTGGAGCTACCATTGACCTTTAGCGTGACCAGGTGACACCACGTGACAACATGACGCCACAGCAGAGGGGAGATGGGCTGCCGGCTCGCGCGGTCGGCCGCGGCGGTGGAGGCTCCACATCAGAGGCGCGGCGGCTGACCACGTGACAACATGACGTCACAGCAGAGGAGAGATGGGCTGCCGGCTCGCGCGGTCGGCCGCGGCGGTGGAGGCTCCACATCAGAGGCGCTGCCTGCTGCTGCTGGGGGTACATCAATGCAGTCTATAGGGAATGGTGGCGGTGGTGGAATAACTAAGGGTGTTTCGAATGTACTTTCAATGGGTGCCAAGAATGCTGTTGTAGCCGGTGCTGGGGCAGCGGTTGTACACTCTGCATTGAATTCACCGATGATCCCGTATATAGCTGCCACGGCAATCCTTGCTACACTTCTAGTGGTTGTATTAAAATGACCAAGTATTCAACCAAGGAAAGCCGTGTATTACCAAGCCTAGCCATCAATATGCTTCGCATCTAACTAGGCTTAACCTTAGCTAAGCCTCAGCCATATTTTTTCCTGGAATTAATAAGAAATCTGATTTATCATTGCCTGCTCTCATGCAACTGACACTGCATCATTTGCATTTTAACCATAAACACCGCATACATGTCTACACAGATGGCTCAGTGACTTCAACAAGCTCTGCTGGGTCTGTGGTGATACCGGCTAGGTCTATTTTAATGAAGGTGAGGACTACCTATCTCACCTCTGCAACTGGTGCAGAACTAGCTGCCCTACGGGCTGCAGTTCAGTTCATTAGTCAGGAATCTGCACATGACTGGACAGTTTTCACCGACTCTAAAGCAGCCCTTCAAGGCCTGCAAACTGCACTATGCCGTGGGTCACACGAACAACTCGTTGCCGAAATCCGCAAGCTGTACCATGACGCCACATTGAAAGGGCATGACATAATTTTCCAGTGGCTGCCGGGCCACTGCGGCATTCATGGCAATCACCAGGCTGACGAAGCTGCCCGTTCTGCCCACAATGACGGAATCCCCGTTAATATCCCCGTAACGAGAGCTGACGCAGCGTGTGGGCTTCGTTCCTTGAGGCTGAAGCTCACACTTTCAGCATGGAACTCTGGAGAGTTGTGCAACCGTCGCCTCAGGACATTGAACCCTGAACTGCACCTGTGATGAGACAATCACCCATATCTTGTGTGAGTGCCCTGCCTTTGTAGCCGAAAGACATAAGCTGCGATGTGCTCTGGACCGCCTGGACCCTCGCCCTTTCACAGAGGCCAAGATCCTCGGTCCGTGGTCGTATTAACTTTTTTGTTTGCCCACCGCTCATGTAATGTCCCCTGTGGACCCTTGAGGAAACAATAAATAAATAAATAAAGGCTTACAAGACACTCTTTCGCTTTTTGAGAGCGACTGCCTTGATTGACAGACTGTGATTATTTCCCGTTCCTTCTCTCTTCCCTCTTTAATCCCCTCATTCCCTTCCCCTGTGCAGGGTAGCCAACCGGAATCCTTTCTGGTTAACATCCCTGCCTTTCCCTGTCTCTCTCTCTCTCTCCACGCCGATACCGGACGAAGCTGGAAGCGGCACAGACAAGTTGCAGGCAACACGACCTCGGGGTACTTTCGGAATGAAAACCCCGCGTGCAGATTCATTCGGAATCGGACTCTCGAGTCCGCCAGACTCACCGCGCACAGAAACGAGAACTATAAAAGCCGGATCCATAAGTGCAACGACAGAGCTCGTGTGCTCAACACTGCATTACAGATGATGGCTCGACTCCTAGAACGACAAATGGGAACATCATATATTGCGCTTAACGACAGCACGACGCTTCAAATCACGACAACGCCGGATTTAGCAGGAACATTACCGACTTACTCCGTAGCTGAAAGCGACAACTTTCAAGATTAGAAAATCGCAGTGGAGTCGATGGACTGACGCAGCAACTTTGAACGCAGGAATAATATTGCCACGTATCATTGGAGTGTTTGTTCGTTCACGCTCAAGGCAGCAGGAAAGGATCGTTATCACTTTTGTTCGTGACGCGAGAAGCGACCAGACTAATCTCGACTATTCGCAGCCATGAAAGGCTGCATCTAGGTTTTTACAGATTACCGTAGATGATCTTCACCTGTTCTCTGGAAGTTTCCTTGCCGGCTTTAAATTGAGCGATGCCGCGAGCGGCGGACATTCGCAGTTCGACGACCGACGAGCACGTTTGTTGCTGCCCGAGCTCGTCCAGAACCAGCGAAGTTTTTTCGGCGCTGGCTTGCTGAGAAGTTTTGACAAGTGCAGGCGGGCCTCGGATCCACTGCGACCCCGAGGATCCGCAACCAGCCTCCCAGCCCAGGCGCCGTGCCTTTGCCGGTGCTCGGGCAACTTCCTGGCCTTCAAGCAGCAGCCCAGTCGGCCGCCCGTGACGTCATGGGAGGCCCGGGACCTGCTGCCCCTCCGGTGTTCCGTGCGCCGCCCCCAAAGGCGCACTGTTTTTCGTTCACAGTTACATCCGACGCGACAGCTGACGACATCGTCGACGGCATCGAGTTGGTTGTCGGCCCGAAAGGGCTAGAGAGCCTCCAGCACCATGGAGGCATGAAGTTCTGCGTCGCCATGGCCTCGGCTGCGGCGGCGGAGAAGATGCTCGTGGAAGGCGCCTTCAACGTGAACGGCACTTCCGTCCCAGTAGCCTGCGTGGGTCCTGCCATGGTCCACGTGACGGCTTTTCGTGTGCCGCTGTTCGTGGGAGACGCGGCGCTGGCAGCGGCACTGAGCTCTTTCGGCAAGGTGCTGGACATCACCCACCCCGTCCTCAAGGGCCGTCGTCACGTCGGCAACGGGACGCGCGTGGTCCGGATCGAGATGAAGCAGGCGGTGCCGAACTTCTTGACCGTCCAGGGCCACCGCGTCATGTTTGACTACCGAGGCGTCCGGAAGGTGTGTTCCCGCTGCGGGCAGGACGGCCACATCGGCGCGGCGTGTCGAACGCCGCGGTGCGCTCGCTGCGAGGTGTTCGGCCACGACACGGCCGGATGCGGAGCGGCTTGCAGGCGCTGCGGTGGAAGCCACGCCACAGCGGACTGCCTGCGGCCACGGTCCTATGCGGCGGCCGCCGCCTCGAGGAAGGAACCGAGTAAGGACAACGTGGCCGCAGAAACGCGGAGCCCACCAACCGTCCGGACGCCTGTTGCCGACGAGCACCCAACGACCAGCCGCCCGAGGGAGCCCGAACCCGCCCCCGCGACGGAGGTGCCCGTGAAGGAGCAGCTCGAGGGGACGCCTTCAAACGAGGTGGAGCCGTTCGGTGCTGTTTTCGCGGAACCCTTGCCGCCGCTACCCCGCACAGCTTCCTTCAACACCGAGAGCAGCAGCGGCGATGAGTCGAGCGTGGCGTCGGGCGACCTGGTGGACGTACCGGACAAAGTCACGCCGCTTCGCCTGACAGGCGACTTGACGTGCGGCCAGGTGTCAGGACCGACGACTCCTGGAGGTGCGGACGACGCGCGCTTCCCGTCACCAGCCAGCCACACCCTCCCATCAGCGACCCTGGCGTCGGCATCGGCTTCAGCTGCGAGCGTCGCCAAGACCACGCAGCAACCGGTGAGCGAGGCCACAAGCGCCGACGGCCCCGAAAACATGGACTTTTCCCGACCAGACTTCAAACGTGCCCACCCCCAATCATCGGAATCCGAAGGGACTGTTAACGAACGTTCTAGCAAAAAAGTGCCGCGCGCGCCAAGCGCCGCCCATGGCAGCGCTCTTTAGGTTGTATGCTATGCCGTCGGTGCTCTTGGCAGTCATGGCGGTTGTGCATCTCCTCTCCCTGAATGTTCGGGGATTTCAATCCGTAGACAGACAGAGAGAGGTGATGCACTTTGCCAGGGCTAGGGGCGTCGACATCCTGTTTTTACAGGAATGCAACTTCCGTACTTCACTTGATGTGCTTAATTTCACCACCCGGTTTTCTGTTTTTGCTTATTTTTCGTTGACTGATTTTCATATGTGCGGTGTTGGTGTCGTTTTTTTAAACCCCTGCCTGCGCGCGGGTGCTCATTGCACTTTCGGGCTGGACGGCCGCACTCTTGCGGTCGACTTCACACTAAACCAGCGGCGGGTACGTGCGTTGGTTGTATATGCGCCAGCACGGCAGACTAGTAGTTCTGATTTTTTTGAGCGCCTCGACTCATTCCTCCTTGATCCCTACCCCACTTTCATCGTCGGTGACTTCAATTGTGTACTTAACATCGACCGTGACGTCCGCGGACAGGGTCACGGTCGCCGTTATTGCGGTGCCCCCGCGCTCCGCGATCTCGTGACTCAGTTCCGCTTGTCTGACGCGTGGGTGCAGCTTCACGGGGATGCCTTTGGAGCGACGTTTGAGAGAGCACAGTCAGCGAGTCGGATAGACAAATTCTATTTTCCACCAGAGCTCGATTCTTTTGTCGTTAGCTGCGAAGTTCCCGCGTTCCCTGCAGGCACGCCGGTGATTTCCGATCACCACCCCTTGTCAGTCAGGCTCGACTTTGGTGAGGACACCCCACGTACTGTTACGTGGCGCATGGACACGAGCCTACTGGCGGACCCGGAAAGCGTGGCGTCGCTGCGTACGGCGTTGGCAGCATCGTGCAAGAGCTTCGTTGCGACTGATTCATGGGACACACTCAAGGCTCGTTGGCAGGCAACTCTGGTGGCGGCCGGTCAAGACCGCAGACGCCGGGTAACTCATGCACTGAATGACACCCTCAAGCGCATCCGTATAGTGCAAAGGGGAGCACCCTTAACATTTGCCATGAGCGATTACCTGAGTCTACTTAAAGCACGTTACCACGTGTTGCTCTGCCAGTCATCACGGGCAGCTAGTCGTGCACACCAGCTCGGGCGGCCTATATCAGACCCGGCTGTGCTACGACACGTACGCGCAGGCACGGCAGAGGAATTAGCGCCCGCTACTGTGCCTTTCGTGACACTCCCAGACGGCACCAAAAGCAAAACCGCGTCCGATATCTGCACGATCTTTGCAAGTCACTTCTCGAACCTGTTCTCTACGCACAGTTGGCTAAATCTTCAAGATGCTTATGACGGGCTTCTACAAAGCTTTTTTGGAAACTTGCCACGAGTAGCTGAAGAGCTGCATGAAAACCTTTGCGCACCAGCCACAAGCCAAGAGCTGCACGCCATCCTGCAGAGTATGAATGCAGCCTCTGCCCCCGGTCCAGACGGCATTCCAACAAGTTTTTATTCAAACTTTTTTTACGAGATCCAAGGAGCGCTCCTGAAGATGGTCACCGGCTTCCTCTCGGATGGGTTACGTCCAAACTCTTTCCGCGAATGTCGCATCATACTCATTCCGAAAGCGGGCGGTGACCCCTCCGACCCGCAAGCATGGCGGCCCATAAGCCTCTTAAACGCAGATTACAAAATAGTCACATCTTTACTGAACACAAGAATGCGGACGATCCTACCTCACCTAATCCACCGGGCTCAAACCAGCAGCGTCCCTGACCGCTCTGTGTTTGATGCATTGGCACTCACTAGAGACCTGTTCACATTTGCCAGCAGGACGGGCTTCAGCGGGTGCTTTGTTTCACTAGACCAGGCGAAAGCATTCGATCGGGTGGAACACTCGTACCTGTTCGGAGTCCTTGAAGCCTTCGGATTCCCTCCGCAAATTGTCAGCAGGCTGCGCTTACTTTACGCAGACCTGAATGCTCGTCTCTCCGTAAACGGCCACCAGAGCGCTCCCTTCTCAGTCACCAGGGGCATAAGGCAAGGATGCCCTCTCTCCCCAACATTCTTCGTGTTGTGCCTGGATCCACTCATCCGGCGCATTAACGACAGCTCATCCATACGCGGCTTCCCTCTGCCTGGCCAGGGCCAAATCAAGGTATCGGCCTACGCCGATGACGTGTCGCTTTTCCTCAAGGACGAGGATAGCTACGCCGCTTTTTCGCGGCTGTTTCTCGAGTACAGCAAGATATCTGGGGCCCTATTGAACAGGGGAAAGAGCAAGGCACTAAGGTTTGGCACCTTCACACCGAACCTTGCGGGTGAGGTGGAGTGGGTTCAGGGAGTGAAAGTCCTGGGAGTAGTATTCCTCGCCAGCGGAGAAGTAGCCCGCGAAACCTGGACTAACCTCCGCACGAACGCTGAGAAACGCCTCTCGGTAGCGTCAACTTTCCGCCTTTCAATGGCAGAGCGCTGCTATATAGTTAAGTCCACAATCCTAGCCGCATGTTTTTTTGTCGCCCGCGTCGCAAACCCACCGCGCACGTTTGCGCGCAGGCTAACCTCGGCCTGTGGCTCTTTCGTTTGGGCGGGCAAAACCGAACTTGTGTCACGAATGTTCATGCGCCTTCCATCGTACATGGGTGGGTTTGGTATACCTTGTATCCGCACCATGTGCAATGTGCTCGCCTTGCGAGGGGTACGAGATCTTGTACGCAACCCAGACTATCCCGGGAGAACACTCCTCACATATTTTCTGGGTACAGCGCGTAACGTGTTTTTTTCACAACACGTGGTTGGCCCTACAGCCGAGCAGCCGCCGGCCTTTTTCGTTAATGTGCGTCGCACACTGACATCGTTGACTGCCAGCGTGCCCGATCTGGATGTTGATGAAACCCCGCCCTCCAGAATGTGTGAAGCACTAACGGTCGCTGTGCTGACCCGCGAACAACTCCAGAAAACGAGACGGGCACGCTGGCGCCAACTGACCTCAGCTACGCTTCCTGCAGATGTCAGAGACTTCGGCTGGCTGCGAGGCTGGCGGGTCCTGCCCACAAGAGACCGCCTTGCGGCGTGGGGCGTGGCGCCCTCCGCCCGATGCCCGCAGTGCGGTCTGCTTGAAACTTTGCAGCACGCAATGTTTGAGTGTGTAGTTGCGCGCACCTTTTGGACATTAGTGTCACGCATGTTTTTAACCCGCCTCGAAGCGCGCACTAGTTCACGCGAGCTGTTCACAAATATGCTCTTGTGTGTCGGCATGTTTGTTTTGTGGCGCCAGCGTGGAGTGGCATCCTTAAATGGGCGTCCGCAAAGAACAATGTTCCCAATGTTGCAGCGCCTGCGCACGCGCCTCTTTGAACAAGCATGCATGGACGCTCTGTCAATGAGCGAGGCTGAGTTCTTGCGCAAATGGTCGACATACTTTATCGTCCTGCGCGGCGGTCGAGTATCGGCATTTTTACTGCATTACTGACGTGCTCAGTGATGCGTCACTGCGCATGTGCTTGACTGATCAGAGAATTAAGTTCATCTGTTTTGTTTTGTATTTTCTATGTTAAAACAGAAAAAATAAACTTCTCTTTTTACGCCGCCACCGAGTGTTTCAGTTATTTTGCGGGCGCAAGTCAGCCCAAATAAAGAGCTTCGTTTCCAAGACTGCCTGGTGTCGTCCTGACCACTGGACTGCCGTCACTACAACGTGACATCTGGTGGAGGTGCTGGGTAGCCTCCCATGTTCCGGACACCCCCTACAAGTCGTGACGCCAGCCATTTGAGTCATCTACCGCAGGACCTGAGTCCAGTCCACCGCGCAAGCCGACGCCTGCAAGGGGACGAACCTGAGTTCGGGATTCTGCCGGACCCTACCCGGAAGCGAAAGCCAGCAGCAACGTCTACCATGAGCTTGCCCCAGACGATGACTCCAATCATTCTTCAGCAGCCCCGGGTGCCACCAACCTTTGACGCTTCGCCTGGCGCCGACCCCGAAGAATGGCTGCAGCAGTTCGACCGTGTGGCTATCTTCAACAACTGGGACGATGCCACGAAACTTAGATACGTGTTCTTCGCCTTGGAGGGACCAGCAAAAGTCTGGTTTGAGAATAAAGAAGCTAACCTCACGAACTGGGAAACCTTCAAGGAACAGCTTCTAAAGACCTTCACGAACGTTGTGCGAAAGGAGAGAGCCCAGCAGCTGCTACAGTCTCGCATACAACACCCAACCGAGACCGTTGCTGTGTACACTGAGGAGATGAAGCGTCTTTTCCGGCGTGCCGACGCAAACATGAAGGAAGAAGAAAAAGTAAAGCTGCTTATGCGAGGAGTTAAAGAGCAACTCTTTGCCGGCCTCGTACGGAATCCACCGAAAAACGCAGCGGAATTCGCCGAAGAAGCAGCCACCATGGAAAAAACTCTCGATGCCCGAGCCCGACAGTACGACCGCCAGCAGAGCGTTTTCTCAGCCAGCTGCCTGGACACCGTTAACAACGATAACCTGCGGGAGGTTATACGTTAAGTTGTGCGTGAAGAGCTCCGACGATTGCTGCCAACGGGAACGCAGCCGCAGCTTACTTCGCTCACCGACGTCATCCGGGACGAGGTTCAACAGGCCTTGGGTGTGGTGCCGACAAACACTCAGCCTCTGCAGCCCCAAGCCATGACTTACGCCGCAGCTGTGCGCCGTCCTGCCCCTCGACGACGGGACCCAAGCCCCTATCGCCCTCAGCCAGCTGCGCTGGACCGCCGCCCTCTCGCCCCAACCCGCCGGACGTACGAGCGTCGCACTCAGCCGAGGAAATGCGACGAGTGGAGAACTCCCGAACAGCGGCGCCCACTATGCTTTCACTGTGGCGAAGCCGGTCACGTCCTCCGGCACTGCCCATACAGAAGACTGGGCATCCGAGGGTTCTCTTACGACGCTCCACGACCCCGACCCGGCCAGCGACCAGCCGAAATCGAGGTGTTTTTGCGTCGGGAAGGATGCTCATCGCCGAGCCGCCTGTCACGTTCTCCGTCGCCATCGTCACCACGCTTTGTATCTCCTAACCGAGGTTACGCCGTGCGTGGACGCTCCCCCAGCCCCCGAAGGTTAAACTGAATAAAGCAGCCTCTGGAGGTGAGGTTGCTTCTAAGCGCAATGACAAAGATCCTCCATCGACGATTACTCAAGACCATACCTCGACTACGACAACAACACCGACGACGACAACACCGACGACGACGACGACGACACGGCCAGACTTGAAGCTTTTACCGCTGCCCAGTGAAGTAACGTCGGAGTACGCCCACCGCAGCCCCACTACTCGACGAAGCCGAGATCGGACACCGAAGACAACGTGCAATACGAGAACGCGAACAAGTGACCTTGAAGTTACGGTTGACAGTCAGGCGGTTACTGCCTTGGTCGACACGGGAGCTGACTACTCAGTCATGAGCGGGCCACTCGCTGTCCGACTCAGGAAAGTGACAACAACTTGGGATGGCCCGCTGATCCGCACCGCAGGTGGTAACCTTATTACGCCGTCAGGATGCTGCACCGCGAGAGTTACAGTAAATGGGCGAATCTATGCTACAACCTTCCTGGTCCTACAGAAATGCTCGCGAGACGTGATTTTAGGAATGGAGTTCCTGAATGAACATCGGGCGATCATCGACCTTCGATCCAAGTCGATCAAGCTTTCTACGGACAAAGCCATATCTGCAGCGACGACAGCGACTCATCGCGTTGCCTTAAACGTCCTTGACGAAGTACTGAGCGTGCCGCCCCGATCAAGTGTCTTCGCCTGCATAGGTACCGTATTTTCCGGTGTATAAGACGCGGTTCTTTTAGAAAAATCTTGCTGGTGCGTCCTATACAAGGGTGCGTCTTATATGCGAATTTTCCGGGTTTTTTTTGCGAGCTCAGAAATTACTCAGATTCATGTTCAAGCTTTTTCCACCGAAAAAATATTACTACCAATAACGCGGTTGTAACATGGTTAATACTTCAATACGGGGACCGCCGTGCGCAACTTTTTTAGGTGAACTTTATCATGAAACGGCGTGGTTGACCACTTCCGGGATCTTAAACACGCGGCCGTTTGGGAGGCCCCAAGCAAAGGTAATGTGAAATGACAAAACATAGCGACAGTCGCGCTTCTCGCCATTGTCAAGACAAGCCAAGAGAAGCCGATGTTTTTTTTAGTCACCCTTTCCAAGTACGTAGTGCGAAGAGAATGCTTGAGATGCGTTGCATTTTCGATAGCGCATCCGAAGATGAAGACTTTGAAGGTTTTATATAAAAATAAATTGTTATGGACAAAGAGTTCTTTCGCTTTTTTTTCTTTTGTGCTAAAACGTGGGCTGGTATGGCGTAATGGTCGCATAAGCATGTTTAATTAAGCCTCACTAGCCTAACTGGGTAAATGGGGGTGCGTCTTATACACGGGTGCGTCTTATATACCAATTTTTTCAATGACGCCCTGCATATATGGCGGGTGCGTCTTATACAAGGGTGCGTCTTGTACACCGGAAAATACTGTACTAGAGACGTCGAAACTGCCGAAGGCGTCGTCGAGGGGAACACCCAGTTACTCCTTGATCGAGGACTGGGCGTCGCAAGGGAGTCGCCCAAATCCGAAATGACCAAGCCCAGGTGCTGCTAACCAACTTCACCGAAGAACACCGGCATCTAAACAAAGGTACGACGATCGCTTTCCTCGAGGAGCTGGCAGACATCAGAGACATATTTGCCCTACCCGACCAACCCGTAGAACCATCTGACCAAGGCCATCAACCAACGTTTGATATCAACCCAGCATTACCACGGAGCAGACAAGACCAAATACGCAGTCTTCTTCAAAAGTACAGCGATTGCTTCTCATCAGCATCGAATGTGCGAAGAACCCGGCTTGAAGCACCGCATTGTCACAGACGAACACGCCCGACCACTGCGACAGAGCCCCTATCGCGTATCGCCGCTAGAACGCCAAGCTATTTGCAAGCAAGTTGAGGAAATGCTACGTGACGACGTCATCCAGCCATCAAGGAGCCCATGGGAAGCACCAGTTGTCCTAGTGAAAAAGAAAGACGGCACCCTTCGCTTCTGCGTCGATTACCGCCGCCTGAACAGCATTACGAAGATGTCTACCTCCTCCCGCGCATCGACGACACACTGGATCGGCTATGCAACGCTAAGTACTTCTCATCGATGGACCTGAAGAGCGGCTACTAGCAAATTGAAGTCGACGAAAGAGATCGCGAGAAGACTGCGTTCATCACGCCAGACGGACTCTTCGAGTTCAAGGTGGTGCCATTCGGCCTCTGCTCTGCACCAGCGACGTTCCAGCGAGTAATGGATACGGTGCTCGCAGGCTTGAAGTGGCAGATTTGCCTCGTCTACTTAGATGACGTTGTTGTCTTCTCCTCAAAGTTTGAAGACCACCTCAGAAGGCTTCGGATAGTGCTGGAAACGATCAAGTCGTCAGGCCTGACACCGAAACCAGAGAAGTGCCACTTCGCCTACGAGAAGCTGCTTGGTCACGTCGTAAGCAAGGATGGAGTTCGCCCAGACCCCCAGAAGACGGCTGCGATCGCAGAGTTTCCACAGCCTAGTGACAAGAAAGCTATACGCAGATTCCTTGGATTGTGCGCTTATTACCGGCGATTCGTCAAGAACTTTTCGCGCATCGCTGAGCCTTTGACCCAACTTACCAAGGCTGACGTGCCTTTTAAATGGGAAAGGCCGCAAGAGGAAGCTTTCAACGAGCTGAAGCGCCGCTTACAGTCTCCTCGTGTGCTCGGGCACTTTGATGAAAACGCCGAAACCGAGGTTCATACCGATGCAAGCAGTGTGGGCTTAGGAGCGGTCCTCGTTCAGAAAAATGGCAGAGAGGAGAAAGTTATCGCGTACGCTAGCCGTTCACTGTCGAGAGCCGAAGCCAACTATTCGACGACAGAGAAAGAATGTCTCGCCATTATTTGAGCCACGTCGAAATTTCGCCCCTACCTATACGGACGACCATTCAAGGTTGTGAGCGATCACCTGCTCTCTGCTGGCTGGCCAATTTCAAAGATCCATCCGGTAGCCTTGCTCGTTGGAGCCTGCGTATTCAAGAATTCGACATAACTGTAGTCTACAAATCTGGCCGCAAACATTCCGATGCAGACTGCCTATCGCGAGCCCCCGTAGACGCAGCACCGGAAGAGGAAGACGACGATGCTTTCCTAGGACCGGTAAGTGCCAGCAGTTTCGCGCAGCAGCAGCGCTCGGATCCTGAGTTGCAAAGCCTAGTTGATCCTAGTTGCAAAGCCTAGCCTCCCCGGGGGTTCAAGCGCCAAGTGTCGTCCTTGGTACTTCACAATAATGTCCTCCAGAAGAAGAACTTCGCGCCCAACAGGATAGTACATCTTCTTGTCGTGCCTAAGAATCTTAGGCAAGAAATTACGCAGGCATGCCATGATGAGCCGACTGCAGGGCATCTCGGGATTGCTCGCACGTTGCACCGCATCCAGGAGAAGTACTATTGGCCGCGGCTAGCTACCGACGTTTCCCATTACGTGAAAACGTGCCGTGAGTGTCAGCGACGCAAAACGCCTCCGACTAGACCAGCCGGACTCCTGAACCCCATACCACCGCCAACTAAGCCCTTTCAGCAAATCGGGATGGACCTCCTCGGCCCCTTTCCGACCTCTTCATCAGGAAACAAGTGGATCATCGTGGCCACCGACTACATGACCCACTACGCCGAAGCAAAAGCGTTGCCTAGTGGTACCGCAACAGAAGTCGCAAAATTTTTTGTCGAACAAATTCTCCTGCGACACGGCGCCCCGGAAGTGCTCATCACAGACGGAGGAACGGCGTTTACAGCGGAGCTGACGCAAGCCATTTTAAACTACAGCCAGACAAGCCATCGGAGGACCACTGCCTATCATCCACAAACCAACGGACTCACAGAGCGTCTGAACAAGACCATTGCAGACATGCTCTCCATGTACATCGACGCCGAACACAAGACGTGGGACTCCATCCTGCCCTACGTGATCTTCGCTTATAATACTGCCGTCCAGGAGACAACCAGGTTTACCCCATTCCAGCTGGTATACGGCAGGAAGCCCACGAGAACACTCGACGCAATGCTCCCGCACGTTTCCGACGAAGACAACCTCGACGTCGCCGCCTACCTTCATCGCGCTGAGGAAGCCCGAAGACTTGCGCGGCTTCGCATTCAAGACCAGCAGCACACCGACGCCCGACGCTACAATCTGCGCCTACGAGAAACGCATTACAAGCCGGGTGATCGAGTTTGGATATGGACACCAGTTCGCCGCCGTGGATTGAGCGAAAAGTTGCTGCGACGCTACTTTGGCCCGTACAAGGTTCTCCGTCGCATCGGTGACCTCGACTATGAAGTCATCCCCGACGGCACGACAGCATCTCAGCGACGCCGCACAAGCCCGGAAGTCGTACATGTCGTACGCCTGAAGCCATATTGCCACGTATCATTGTAGTGTTTGTTCGTTCACGCTCAAGGCTGCAGGAAAGGGCTGTTATCATTTTTTGTTCGTGACGCGAGAAGCGACCAGTCTAATCTCGATTGATCGCAGCCATGAAAGGCTGCATCTAGGTTTTTCCAGATTACTGTAGATGATCTTGTCCTGCTATCTGGAAGTTTCTTTGCCGGCTTTAAATTGAGCGATGCCGCGAGCTGCGGGCATTCGTAGATCGACGACCGACGAGCACGTTTGTTGCTTACGCCGCCGCCGAGTGATTCAGTTCTTTTGAGGGCGCAAGTCAGCCCAAATAAAGAGCTTCGTTTCCAAGACTGGCTGGTGTCGTCCTGACCACTGGACTGCCGTCACTACAACGTGACATCTGGTGGAGGTGCTGGGTAGCCTTTCATGTTCCGGACACCCCCTACAAGTCGTGACGCAAGCCCTCTGAGTCATTCACCGCAAGACCTGACTCCAGTCCACCGCGCAAGCCGACGTCTGCTAGGGGACGCACCTGAGTTCGGGACTCTGCCGGACCCTACCCGGAAGCGAAAGCCAGCAGCAACGTCCACCATGAGCGTGCCCCAGACGACGACCCCAATCATTCTGCAGCAGCCCCGGGTACCACCAACCTTCGACGCTTTGCCTGGTGCCGACCCCGAAGAATGGCTGGAGCAGTTCGACCTTGTGGCTGTCTTTAACAACTGGTACGATGCCTTGAAATTTAGGTTCTTTGCCCTGGAGGGACCAGCAAGAGTCTGCTTTAAGAATGAGGAAGCCAGCCCCGCGAATTGGGAAACCTTCAAAGAGCAGCTTCTCAAGACTTTCACAAACGTCGTGAGAAAGGAGAGAGCCCAGCAGCTGCTACAGTCTCGCATACAACACCCAAACGAGACCGTTGCAGTGTACACTGAGGAGATGAAGCGTCTCTTCCGGCGTGCCGACTCGAATATGAAGGAAGAAGAAAAGGTCAAGCTGCTTATGCGAGGAGTTAAAGAACAACTCTTTGCCGGCCTCGTACGGAACCCACCGAAAACCGTGGCGGAATTCATAGAAGAGGCCTCCACGATGGAAAAAACTCTTGACGCCCGAGCCCGCCAATATGAGCGCCAGCAGCGCGTTTTTTCAGCAAACTGCCTGGACGCCGCTAACAACGATAACCTGCGGGAGGTTATTCGCCAAGTTGTACGAGAAGAGCTCCGACGATTGCTGCCAAATGGAACGGAGCCGCAGGTTACATCACTTACTGACGTAATCCGGGACGAAGTTCAACAGGCCTTGGGTGTGTCGCCGACACCCACTCAGCCTCTGCAGCCCCAAGCCATGACTTACGCCGCAGCTGTGCTCCGTCCTGCACCTCGACGACGGGACCCAAGCCCCTATCGCCCTCAGCCAGCTGCGTTGGACAGCCGCCCACTCGCCACAACCCGCCCATCCTACAGCGACGTGCGCAGCCGAGGAAATGCGACGAGTGGAGAACTCCCGACCAGCGCCGCCCACTATGCTTCCACTGTGGCGAAGTCGGTCACGTCCTCTGGCACTGCCCATACAGAAGACTGGGCATCCGAGGGTTCTCTTACGACGCTCCACGACCCCGACCCGGCCAGCGACCAGCCGAAATCGAGGAGTTTTTACGTCGGGAAGAATACTCATCGCCGAGCCGCCTATCACGTTCCCCGTCGCCATCGTCCCCGCGCTTTGTTTCTCCTAGCCGAGGTTACGCCGTGCGTGGACGCTCCCCCAGCCCCCGAAGGTTAAACTAAATAAAGCAGCCTCTGGAGGTGAGGTTGCTTCTAAGCGCAATGACAAAGAACCTCAATCGACGAGTACTCAAGACCATGCCTCAACTACGACGACGACACCGACGACGACGACACCGACGACGACGACACCGACGACGACGACGACGACGACGACGACGCGGCCAGACTTGAAGCTTTTACCGCTGTCCAGTGAAGTAACGTCGCAGTACGCCCACCGCAGCCTCACTACTCGACGAAGCCGAGATCGGACACCGAAGACAACGTACAATACGAGAACGCGAACAAGTGACCTTGAAGTTACGGTCGACGGTCACGCGGTTACTGCCTTGGTGGACACGGGAGCTGACTGCTCTGTCATGAGTGGCCCACTCGCTGTCCGACTCAGGAAGGTAACAACAACCTGGGATGGCCCGCTGATCCGCACCGCAGGTGGCAACCTGATTACGCCGTCAGGACGCTGCACCGCGAGAGTTACTGTAAATAGGAGAACCTATGCGACAACTTTCCTGGTCCTACAGCAATGCTCGAGAGACGTGATTTTGGGAATGGACTTCCTGAACGAACATCGGGCGATCATCGACCTTCGATCTAAGTCGATCAAGCTTTCCACGGAAAAAGCCGTACCTGTTGCGACGGGCGCCACTCATCACGTTTCCTTAAACGTCCTCTATGAAGCATTGAGCGTGCCGCCCCGATCAAGTGTTCTTGTCGGCATAGGTACTGGAGACATCGAAAATGCCGAAGGCGTTATCGAGGGGAACACCCAGTTACTCCTGGATCGAGGATTGGGCGTCGCGAGGGGAGTCGCCGAAATCCGAAATGGCCAAGCCCAGGTGTTGCTAAGCAACTTCACGGAAGAATATCGGCATCTAAACAAAGGTACGACGATCGCTTTCCTCGACGAGCTGGCAGACATCAGAGACGTATTTGCCCTACCCGACCAACCCGCAGAACCATCTGACCAAGGCCATCAACCCACGTTCGACATCAACCCGGCATTACCCCGGAGCAGACAAGACTAAATACGCAGTCTTCTTCAAAGGTATACCGATTGCTTCTCATCAGCATCGAATGTGCGACGAACCCGGCTTGCCAAGCACCGCATTGTCACAGACGAACACGCACGACCACTCCGACAGAGCCCCTACCGCGTATCGCCGCTAGAACGCCAAGCTATCCGCAAGCAAGTTGAGGAAATGCTTTGTGACGACGTCATACAGCCATCCAGGAGCCCCTGGGCAGCACCGATCGTCCTAGTGAAAAAGAAAGACGGCACCCTTCGCTTTTGCGTCGATTACCGCCGCCTGAACAACATTACGAAGAAGGATGTCTACCCCCTCCCCCGCATCGACGATACACTGGACCGGCTGTGCAACGCTAAGTACTTCTCATCTATGGACCTGAAGAGCGGCTACTGGCAAATTGAAGTGGACGAAAGAGATCGCGAGAAGACTGCGTTCATCACGCCAGACGGACTCTTCGAGTTCAAGGTGATGCCATTCGGCCTCTGCTCTGCCCCAGCGACGTTCCAGCGAGTAATGGATACGGTGCTCGCAGGCTTGAAGTGGCAGATTTGCCTAGTCTACTTAGATGACGTTGTTGTCTTCTCCTCAAACTTTGAAGACCACCTCAGAAGGCTTCGGATAGTGCTGGAAACGATCAAGTCTTCAGGCCTTACACTGAAACCAGAGAAGTGCCACTTCGCCTACGAGGAGCTGTTGCTCCTTGGTCACGTCGTAAGCAAGGATGGAGTTCGCCCAGACCCACAGAAGACGGCTGCGATCGCAGAGTTTCCACAGCCTAATGACAAGAAGGCTATACGCAGAATCCTTGGATTGTGCGCTTATTACCGACGATTCGTCAAAAACGTTTCGCGCATCGCTGAACCTTTGACTCAACTTACCAAGGCTGACGTGCCTTTTAAATGGGAAACGCCACAAGAGGAAGCTTTCAACGAGTTGAAGTGCCGCTTACAGTCCCCTCCTGTGCTCGGGCACTTTGATGAAGACGCCGAAACCGAAGTTCATACCGATGCAAGCGGGGTGGGCTTAGGAGCGGTCCTCGTTCAGAAAAATGGCAGACAGGAGAAAGTTATCGCGTACGCTAGCCGTTCACTGTCGAGAGCCGAAGCCAACTATTCGACAACAGAGAAAGAATGTCTCGCCATTATTTGGGCCACGTCCAAATTTCGCCCCTACCTATACGGACGACCATTCAAGGTTGTGAGCGATCACCATGCTCTGTGCTGGCTGGCCAATTTGAAAGATCCCTCCGGACGCCTTGCTCGTTGGAGCCTGCGTCTTCAAGAATTCGACATAACTGTAGTCTACAAATCTGGCCGCAAGCATTCCGATGCAGACTGCTTGTCACGAGCTCCTGTCGACGCAGCACTCGAAGAGGAAGAAGACGACGCTTTCTTAGGACCGATAAGCGCCAGCAGTTTCGCGCAGCAGCAGCACTCGGCTCCTGACTTGCAAAGCCTAGTTGATTATCTGAAAGGCAAGACCGCATCGCCTCCCCGAGGGTTCAAGCGGCAACTGTCGTCCTTCTTCCTTCACAATAATGTCCTCCTGAAGAAGAACTTCGCGCCGAACAGGACAGTGCATCTTATTGTCGTGCCCAAAAATCTCAGGCAAGAAATTATGGAGACATGTCATGATGAGCCGACTGCAGGACATCTCGGGATTGCTCGCACGTTGCACCGCATCCAGGAGAAGCGCTATTGGCCGCGGCTAGCTACCGACGTTTGCCATTACGTGAAAACGTGCCGTGAGTGTCAGCGACGCAAAACGCGAACCCCATACCACCGCCAACTAAGCCCTTTCAGCAAATCGGGATGGACCTCCTCGGCCCCTTTCCGACCTCTTCATCAGGAAACAAGTGGATCATCGTGGCCACCGACTACATGACCCACTACGCCGAAGCAAAAGCGTTGCCTAGTGGTACCGCAACAGAATTCGCAAAATTTTTTGTCGAACAAATTCTCCTGCGACACGGCGCCCCGGAAGTGCTCATCACAGACGGAGGAACGGCGTTTACAGCGGAGCTGACGCAAGCCATTTTAAACTACAGCCAGACAAGCCATCGGAGGACCACTGCCTATCATCCACAAACCAACGGACTCACAGAGCGTCTGAACAAGACCATTGCAGACATGCTCTCCATGTACATCGACGCCGAACACAAGACGTGGGACTCCATCCTGCCCTACGTGATCTTCGCTTATAATACTGCCGTCCAGGAGACAACCAGGTTTACCCCATTCCAGCTGGTATGGCGGACGGATCTTGCGACGCCGCCTGTGCTCCAGAACCGCCATTGCTGCCAAATGATTTCGCGGCTCAGTCCGGATCCACCACACGCCCCCTGGACCTCCGACACTGCGCAGCCGCAACATCGACGTCATCACCCTCAGAACGGATAAAACCGGGCATCGAGCATTCACTCGTCAGTGGGCACGGAGGCGCGATGAAGGAAAGGATGAAAAGCTTATGCACACCTTTCTTCGTCCTGCAGGTTAGTTATCTTTCCAAATTACCATTTCCCTGCTTGAAGTCAGACGACCGCTTTGTCATCGTGCTTCCGTGCCCAGAAGCAGTGTTCTTGCCCTTGTGCTCATTGTTACTCCTTCTCAGTGGGGACGTCGAGAGTAATCCTGGTCCTGATGATCTTGCGCAGATTTTACGAACCATGAAGGAAATGAACGAACGTTCCAAAAGAGTGGAAGTAGCGCAAAAAACTATGTTGGAAAGTATGTCGGAGCTCAAGCTACAGCAGCAATCCGTTTCAGAAGCGATGTCAGATATAAAAGAAAGATTGCAAAAAGTGGAAAATCAGACATCAGTTTTCGAGCACTGGCAGCAGGACATGAACGCTTTGCGTGCCACAGTAGAGCGCCTCGAGAATGAAAATATCGCACTTCGATCCCGTCTTGATGACGGAGAAGACCGATCTCGGCGGAACAATCTGGTTTTCTATGGTATATCTCACAGCGCAGAAGAAACGTGGTCTGAGTCGGAGGAACAACTTCTAGACTTAATAAACAATACCATGAACACTGATATCAGTCAGTCAGACATTTCGCGCGCGCATAGAATTGGGCGTTTCGTAACCGGGAAAACCCGTCCGCTTGTAGCAAGTTTTCAAAACTACAAAACAAAAGAACTAGTCTTTTCAAAACGTGATCTGTTGAAGAATACAGGAAAAGGAATGAGTGGAGACTTCTGCCAAGCCACGCGCAATATCAGAAAAAAATTAATAGAGTATGGTAATTCCAAGGGCAGCACATCTTTCAAACTTGGGTATAAAAAACTTTTTCTGGGTGGAAAATGCTACACATATGACGAGAATCGGGGTACTATCCGCGAAATCGGTAATTCCTCTGAAGGCACAACTGAAGACACAGTTGAAAACACTACTGAAAACTCAAGCGAGGCTCATGACCGACCTCTCCGGTCTGGTCGCGCGCGATCGAAAAGATAGGACCACGAGAGGGGAGGCGCTTCGAAAAGCTTCGACTACTCTCTCCTGTACTCGAACATTCGTAGTCTTTATCCCAAAAAGGATGAGTTATGCGCTATGATCGATGACTGCAACGCTGATATCATTGTATTAACAGAAACTTGGCTAAATAGCAAAATAACGAATAATGAATTGTTTAAATGTGAAAAGCGGTATGTTGTCTTCCGGAGTGACCGAACAGGCAGAGTTGGTGGCGGTGTCCTAATTGCTATTAATGAGTGTATTGACTGCTTTCTAGTACCTATTGCTACGAATTTAGAGCTAATCTGGTGCTGCATAAATCTTAATTTTAAAAAAGTAATCCTAGGTGCATGTTACCGATCCCCCTCGACGGACACATCATTTTGCGATAACCTACACGATTCCTTAAATCAGATTATCACCCGTTTCCCTGCAGCTGAAATCTTGCTCTTAGGCGACTTCAATTTTCCGAATATTGTCTGGTCACATAATCCCTTTTCTACCCCTTCGTCCGCTGAATCCAACTTGTTTCTTTCCATTTGTTCAGACTTCAGCCTATCACAGATTGTTAGTCTTCCCACACGTGTAACGCAAAATACATCATCACTGCTTGACCTTATTCTTACGTCATCAGCGGATAACTTATCCGCGGTTTCACACCTGCCTGGGCTGAGCGATCATGATATATTACACTTCACGCTAACTGTGACTCAAACAAAAATTAGCCGACAGAAAAGAAAATTTCGTGATTATAACAAAGCTGATTACACCACCATCAACAGTGAACTCTGCTCTTTTTTAGATGTTTTTTTTTGCCGCTCTGTCAGGATCGGCCCATAGAAACTAACTGGCGCATGTTCAAAGAAAAAATTTCAGAATTAATCAGCCGACACGTCCCCCTTCGAACCGCCTACACCAACAGTAAAGCCCCTTGGTATAACACATACTTAAACAGGTTATCCAACAAAAAAAAGCGTTTATTCCGTTCAGCTAAACAGTCTTCAAAACCGACAGCTTGGCTAGCGTACAAAAAAGCGGCAAAGTCTTATAATACTTCCTTAAGGTCAGCTAAATTTTCATTTTTGAACACTACTCTTCCACAATTATTAAAGACTAATCCAAAACGTTTTTGGAATGTTATACGAGGAAGTACTAATAAGGACGGCTTATCACTACTCACAAGTTCCGGGGAATCAGTACCGCCTCACCTTTGTTCCAAAGTACTTAACAACACATTCGTTCAGTCATTTTCATCCCCTGTGCTTACCAATCAGATGCCAGCTATAAATACTACCAATTATCACCTCATGGAACCCATAATATTTGAAGCAACTGGCATCAAAGCCATAATAAACAAATTAAAACCCAAATTATCTTGTGGAGTCGACGAGATCAATGTTAAATTTTTGCAACATACCGTGGAATACTGTTCAATCATACTACAGTGCATTTTTTCTCAGTCGTATAACTCTGGCAGTATACCTCATGATTGGAAAACTGGAAAAGTAATCCCCATCCACAAGTCAGGTCCAACACATAATCCGCTCAACTACAGGCCCATTTCCCTTACATCCGTACCATGTAAAATTATGGAACACATTATATACACGCATCTAGTTAACTTTCTTGAAGATAACAACTTTTTTTCCAGTGTGCAGCATGGATTCCGTAAAAATTTCTCCTGTGAAACTCAGCTAGTCTCTTTCACTAATGATTTGCATGCCTATCTAGACAGTGGTTTTTCAATTGATTGCATATTCCTCGATTTCTCCAAAGCTTTTGACAAAGTTAACCATACACTACTTCTTCATAAACTATGCTTCCTAAACATAGACCCTGCAATAATTGACTGGATTAATGCTTTCCTCGCATCCCGCGTTCAGTTTGTAACCACTAATGAAGTGAACTCGCCCTCGGCCCCAGTTCAATCCGGCGTTCCGCAAGGGTCGGTTCTAGGTCCTCTCTTATTCCTGATTTATATAAATGACTTACCTTCTCACGTTTCTTCCAAAATTTGTCTTTTTGCAGACGACTGTGTGTTATACCGTAAACTAACTGATGCTTCAGATGCTTTATTAATTCAGAATGACCTCAATAATATTGTGGAATGGTGTAATACATGGTGCATGGAATTAAATATTAACAAATGCAAATCAATGAGGGTATCTCGCACTAACCACATAAGTCCCACTTATATGCTTAATAACGTCTCATTAGAATCGGTGACATCATACCGGTATCTGGGAGTTCTCATTACCAATAATCTATCTTGGAAATCGCATGTCAGTTATATCACTTCTAAAGCCAGTAGCACCCTTGGATATATACGCCGTAATTTCCGCCTTGCACCATCATCATTAAAATTACTATTGTACACAACTTACATTCGTCCACAACTTGAATACGCGTCATCTGTCTGGGATCCCGGTCACGTAACACTCATACATTCTCTTGACGCAATACAAAATCGCTCAGCCCGGTTTATCTTAAACAACTACCAAAGGACCGCTAGTGTTACTAATATGAAAACCTACTTACAACTACCACTTTTATCGACACGAAGAAAGCTATCTCGCCTGTCTCTCTTTCATAAAATATACCATCATAACACAACCTTGCGCTATCTTTGGGTTCAACCACCGTCATACATTTCAACTCGCCGTGACCACAGCAAAAAGGTACATATTCCACACTCAAATACGCTTGCATATTCATACTCGTTTATTCCTCGGACAAGCAATGACTGGAATAACCTACCAGCATCACTAACAAGTATATCTGAAATTGAGAACTTTAAATCAGCATTACACAGTTTCTTTTCATAGCTAGTGCTCATATCATCATCATGGCGTTCATAGATGGTGTTCATATTCCCAATACGATTGTTTGTTTATTAGGAACTGCATTACTTGTTTATTATTTGTTTTCCTTGCCATATTTTTCTGTATTTATTAACACCGTTACTGATGTCGTAGTTTACTCTTTGTATCTTTGTTCTTTTTCATTCTTTTTGTATGCTTACTTTCGTTTTTGTACTGGTTTTACAGAGTTTGTATATATTTTTTACTAATAACTTTTTTGTGTAAATTGTGTATGCCTCTGCATCCGCCCCTCCCCTCTATAATGTACATTTGTACCCTGAGGGTATAATAAATAAATAAATAAATAAATAAGCCCACGACAACACTCGACGCAATGCTCCCGCACGTTTCCGACGAAGACAACCTCGACGTCGCCGCCTACCTTCATCGCGCTGAGGAAGCCCGAAGACTTGCGCGGCTTCGCATTCAAGACCAGCAGCACACCGACGCCCGACGCTACAATCTGCGCCGACGAGACACGCATTACAAGCCAGGCGATCGGGTTTGGATATGGACGCCAGTTCGCCGCCGTGGATTGAGCGAAAAGTTGCTGCGACGCTACTTTGGCCCGTACAGGGTTCTCCGTCGCATCGGTGACCTCGACTATGAAGTCATCCCCGACGCCACGACAGCATCTCAGAGACGCCGCCCACGCCCGGAAGTCGTACATGTCGTACGCCTGAAGCCATATTATGCACGCTAAAGGACTCGAAGTTTAATTTTCCGTGTTTATTTTCATTTTAAAGCATCGAGACGATGCTTCTTTGGAAGGGGGGTAATGCCACGTATCATTGTAGTGTTTGTTCGTTCACGCTCAAGGCTGGAGGAAAGGGCTGTTATCATTTTTTGTTCGTGACGCGAGAAGCGACCAGTCTAATCTCGATTGATCGCAGCCATGAAAGGCTGCATCTAGGTTTTTCCAGATTACTGTGGATGATCTTGTCCTGCTATCTGGAAGTTTCTTTGCCGGCTTTAAATTGAGCGATGCCGCGAGCTGCGGGCATTCGTAGATCGACGACCGACGAGCACGTTTGTTGCTTACGCCGCCGCCGAGTGATTCAGTTCTTTTGAGGGCGCAAGTCAGCCCAAATAAAGAGCTTCGTTTCCAAGACTGGTTGGTGTCTTCCTGACCGCTGGACTGCCGTCACTACAACGTGACAATATTATGAACGCTAAAGGACTCGAAGTTTTCATTGTCCGTGTTTATTTTCATTTTAATGCATCGAGACGATGCTTCTTTGGAAGGGGGGTAATGCCACGTATCATTGCAGTGTTTGTTCGTTCACGCTCAAGGCAGCAGGAAAGGGTCGTTATCACTTTTGTTCGTGATGCGAGAAGCGACCAGACTAATCTCGACTATTGGCAGCCATGAAAGGCTGCATCTAGGTTTTTCCAGATTACCGTAGATAATCTTGACCTGTTACCTGGAAGTTTCCTTGCCGGCTTTAAATTGAGCGATGCCGCGAGCGGCGGACATTCGTAGTTTGACGACCGACAAGCACGTTTGTCGCTTACGCCGCCGCCGAGTGATTCAGTTATTTTGCGGGCGCAAGTCAGCCCAAATAAAGAGCTTCGTTTCCAAGACTGGCTGGTGTCTTCCTGACCACTGGACTGCCGTCACTACAACGTGACAATATCTCCACTCCGAGGACACCCATCATCGTAGCATCAAACCACACACAATCGAGTAAGACGACCTGGGTGACAGCGCTGAAGGAAGAGTTCGATAAACCACTACTATTTTGCCGGTGGCTTGCTTCAGTAGACGCAAGAATGCAACGAGACCATGACTGACCACATGTAGGCCCGTGTCCAACACATCAAACGTGGCTCAAATGGATTTTCCGACGACGATGGGGTGGACTGGCTCATTTAGGGTGTGCGATCGGACAGTGCAAAGCCCACGCTGGCAGCCTTCCATGATCTCCGCCGCGGAACGATAAGTGAGTTCTTGCACTACGTTCAACAGCTTGTTCGACGAGATGCCGGACTATCACAGGATAACACCAAACACGAAGCATCCGCTAAGAGTTTAAAATTCCACGACAAAAATTCAACGGAAGCCACGAGCACAAGGTATGCGAAGCACCAACGTCTACCGCTAGACATCTGCGCAGGGTGCAAATCGGAAAGGACATAACGCGCCAAAGATTGCTCCCAACCAGACACGAGAACTGAAGAGCGAAAAAAAAAAAATCTGCAGCACGTCGCAATGAGGCAAGAGCAAGTGCAGAATCGCGAGGAAAAATAATTTCCTTACTGGTAAAAATCACTGGTTCAGCAGTTTCCTTACAGATTTTTTTACCTCACACGCAGGCTGCTGGCGCGCCCCTACTCTCGACACCAGTCGCCATCTATCGGCGCGCGCGGACCGATGGACTGCGGGTCGCGCCGACGCCGCGCGTAGAATGCATGTTTACGTGTTCGCTTATGTCGTTGTATTGCTTCATCATAACGTATGAGGGTATGTGCTGTGCGTCACTACTCACATTTTCCCTCTACCAGACAGTACTGCGGTTATCTTCCGCGCAGTTAGTCGTTAACATGACATCTCCGAGTTTTTTTCCGTTCATTTGGATGTAAGTGCGGCGAGGCAGTGCGCGTCTGTCGCGTTGTTTGTGCCCACCGTGATGATATTGATCATTAGCGCTCGTGTCCTGTCATCACGTTTTCTGTGTCTCGTTTTTCGCGCTACGTTTTTCAATGATGATATTCTGCTGGCTCAGGATTCTAAACGCTGGCACCGCAGCGGCGACGCTGCTCCACCGAGCCTCTGGTGCGGCGGCGCTGCTCAGGGAAATTCTGGAGGATTGGTGGCTGAAAAGCAGAGATGTGGCATAGGGTTAGAATTGTAGGAAACCGTAGGCAAAGGTGATGGAGAATCTTAATGAGCATTGCCAACACAGTAAACAAAAAAAATAATAAATAAAGAAAAGCTGAGCATGGTGGCAATTGCCACCACCCCGTTTCAAAGGGGGCGCTCCATCCATCCATCCATCCATCCATCCATCCATCCTGGAATAGTATTGCAAACAGCAAGGATTTTTCCTGCGGAGTAGTCGGCCAGGTAGCGTACGGACTGGAAACCGGCACATCTAAGCAGATTTCTGCGCAGGCGTGTCGTTTGTTGCCGTCTTTTACGTGCGCTATCATCTATGATATTTTTAGGCGCAGGAATGTGGATTTATTGATTTGAATCAGTGGTGCAGACTGAAGGTTGTCCCGACGAAGCGCGTGTTTTCGATCAACTCCTTGCGCTGAGCTTGCTCTAGTTTCCATTAAACACATTTCATGCACAGGATGTAAGCACGACCGCTACCGATTTCAGTTGCTCTTTCCGCACGCATGTCATAGGGATCAAGGGGGGGGGGGGGGTAAAGGGTTTACCCTAGTGTCTTTCTGCTTTTGCTATCTACCTTAATCATAGGAAAATATGCGGGATTTTAATACATTCATTCACACTTAGCCAAACGCCTAAGCAACGCTGCCACACGCTTGGAGAGCTACCGAATGAACGTGACTTCGGACCTCAGAATTCATGAAAGCTGGATTCGCTGCTAATACCTATTCAAGCTTTGATAATTTGAGCAAAAGTACGTTTTTTTGCACCAGGTTGCATAAACCATGACAAATTTTGTTTTTTGTTGGCGCTGCGACTCAGTTAAACTCACAGCGGTAATTTGTTGACAAACTGGCGCACCACGCATATGCGACAAGAAAGCCCTGTTTGTGGGTGACATTTTATGGCCGAAGGATTAAGAGTGCATGGGAATTGTAACTGCATGCTAGCCGCACACCTAATACTTGGTATTGAACAAAATCAGCACCTTCTTCCTACCGGCCAATTTCTCTTTTGGGCACTTCAGTAAAATTGCTTGAACACATCATCTAAAACACTTGACTAACTTTCTCGAGGAGAACCACATTCTTGATAACCGCCAGCACGGGTTCCGTCGCGGTCTCTCCACAGTAACACAGCTTATTGCAACAGTCCACGATTTAGCGGCAGCACTAGATAGGCATAATAAAGTTGGTATTGTTTTTCTTGATTTCGAGAAAGCATTCGATCGTGTGTCTCATCAAAAATTATTGCAGAAGTTAAAACTTATACTGAAACACGAGTGCCTACTCTCATGGATCGAAGCCTATCTTTCGCATAGACGTCAAAGTGTGGTTGTTGATGGTGTCCTCTCTGATGCTGTCCCAGTAGAATCCGGTATTCCGCAGGGCTCAGTCTTGGGTCCCCTTTTCTTTCTAGTATTTAGTAATGACATAGTTCACAACGTATGTTAAAATACGGCTTTTCGCAGACGATTGCATACTTTATCAAGAAATTTCTAGCCCTGAAGATCAACTCCTCTTAAACGATTCACTGTCTGTAGTAGAAAAATGGTGCTCCACGTGGCAAATGACTTTGAATTCCAACAAGACAGTAGCGATGACTGTGACACGTAAAAATAATCCTTTTAGTTTTACATACCGCTTAGCCAATGAGCCCCTCTTAGTTGTCAACGCTTTTAAATACTTAGGAATTCAGATAGCCTCAGACCTTCGATGGAACGAGCACATATCGTATATAGAAAAAAAAGCTCTAAGACAACTGCACTACTTGAGAAGAACGGTTTGGTTTATGGGGTTTAACGTCCCAAAGCGACTAAGGCTATGAGAGACGCCGTAGTGGAGGGCTCCGGAAATTTCGACCACCTGGGGTTCTTTAACGTGCACTGACATCGCACAGTACACGGGCCTCGAATTTCTCCCCCAAAGAAATTCAGCCACCGCGACCGGGATCGAACCCGCGTCTTTCGGGCCAGCAGCCGAGCACCATAGCCACTGAGCCACCGCGGCGGGTTGAGAAGAACGCTGGCACAAGCACACAAGAAATAAAGCTTTAAGCTTATAAAACATTTGTTCGGCAAATGTTGGAATATGCTGCGGCAGTGTAGGATCCCTGGACCGAAAGTAACAAACTTAAAATAGAAAATGTCCAACGCAAAGCTGCTAGGTTTATCTTTAATGGTTACAGTTGGAATATTTCCCCAACAGCCCTACTGCAAACCGCAGGACTTGAACACCTGGCCATGCGTCGTCATCGTGGAAAATTAAAGTTATTCTACCTGCATTATCACAATAAACTAACAATAGAGAAAGGAATATTGAGTTGAGCACACATCTCGACACCCTACACGCTCTTACCATACTAAGAAAGTTGCCGCGTTTTCATGCAAAACTAATGTTTTTAAGTATTCGTTCTTTCCCCATACTATAATTAAGTGGAATGGTTTACCTGCTGATGTTGTCAATTGCGAATCGGTGAATTTATTTTTACGCGCTCTGAAGGATGTATAGGGCTCTTATGTATCCTTGTTTTGGGCCAAGTCCGATGCCTTCGTTTGCTGCCAGGTTCGATGTTTTTTTTTCTCGCTCATAGTGGTACAGGAGTGGAGAGGGCGCAGGGAAAAAAAGCTGCTTGAATGCAGCTTGAGAGGCACCCTGCGCCCATGTTCTATGTCATCATATGTTCTATGTCTTTGTAATCGATTTTATGTTGTATGTTCTGGTTTTTGCTCTGTTCGCTATCTGCTTCTTTTGCAATGTGCTTGTCATTTTTATCAATATGTTTGTACCCCACTCCTGCCTAAGGCCTGTACAGGCCGGCAGTATTTGCTAAATAAATAAATAAAAAAGTTTTTTTTTTGCAGTGGAGCACCAACAAGGTAGCGATATAAGCACGAGCGCGTTCTAAGCGTCAGCACAGTTCACGTGAATGTCAAACTAAATATCATTAAAACGCATCAATGTGCTCCCTTTGATAACGTGAATACTTCCTGCAACACAGCCACGCTGCGGAAGTATGATCGGCAATGTTTTTCGCGGAGCTGCCGCAGCCCCGCAGTCCCCAAAGAAACGCCCGCACCGCGGCTACCAGTCGGCGGAAAATGGCCGCGCCCAGGAGCGGCTCTGGATTCTGGTCTATAGCACAACCTCGAAGCGGCAAAAGAAAAAGACATTCTGCTATATATATGGACCTTTCGGAACCTCATGCAATCAAGCATCACGATCGGTGCAGCCTCAGCAACAATCGTGGTCAAAGTCGTGAAAAACCTTCCCTACAACGCAGTAGTGGGAATCGACTGACGCGAATGCATACCGTATGATTACATTGAACCGTGTACAAATGGCGTCCACAGCTTGGAGTGGATTCCAAAGAAGCTCGTGAAGTAAACAGAAGGAAACGTCGTTACGCAGCAATTACCGTCCAGCCGCACGAAAGGGACAAGTGCGATACATTCAAGGCTCAAATGCGATACAAAATTCTAGGCTCACGACTTCACACGACACCGGAGATCTCGCAAGACGGTCAAGAAACCCTTCAAAATAGCTCGAGGACTACGTCCTCAAGTAACGCCTCGTGAATCGACGGCACTGGGAGGATGCAAAATGTTTTCGAGGCTCGGTCGTGTTATATCCTAGTTAGACGGCCGGCTTAACCACTGTTACGCGTAACTATGGTTAGGCGGAGTTAACCATGGTTGTCACGAACCTCAGTTCGGCGGTGTTACACGGGAAAACCTGTCCTCAGTTTGTGCAGTGGCGCTGGTCACGTGGCTGCTGCTCAAAAAACATTTATAAGACTCATTTTGTGACAGCAATATAAAAAAATTGTAAGGAAACACAAGGCTAGGAAGTTCTTTTACTAATAAACTTTGGTGTCGTCTGTGGAACATCATTTGTTGCCGGAGGTTGCTGAAATTCAAACAGAACATGAAAATAGTTTTACAACATTGTGTGCAGTCAACTCCGCAGCCGATGCAAAAACCAAGTCAATCCACCTGTTTTGCTTCGCTTCGTCGCTCCGTGCTGTGTTGTTCTCTTCCAGTTAATCTTTTTGCTCGTGTCTTAAGTGTATTTTAAGTGTATTTCCATCTCTTATTTTTATCAATTTTTCTCTTGTGTCAAGTGTTTTTTTTTACTATATCTAGTGTATTTGAATGTGCTGTGCGTCAGCGGCAAGTCGTGCATACCGCGATGGCTCACAGCAGGCCTGTGCCGGACACCAACAACAACAACTTACCAAGTGCAAGTTCGGCAGCTGCGTTTGTGGCAGCCGGCCATTCTAGGCGAACTAGAGGAAAAGCAAGCCGAGAGTACGTGCCGGCGCCTCCAAGCTCTGGCTGCAAGGCTGTGCTCCCGTGAGCGCAGTGTGTGGCCCTACCCCCGCGGGACGTCGTGGTATGAGGAAACGCTCCCGCACCTCCCAGAGAGTGGCTTCAGGGAGAATTTCAGGATGACGAGATGTACATTGCAATACATTTTAAATGCGTGCGAGAGCATGAGGCGGCTCGACACGAACATGCGGAGAGCAATACCGCTACACAAACGTGTGGCGATTGCCATCTATCGCCTTGCCACCTCCGCTGAAGAAAGAACTGTTGCGAATGTCTTTGGAGTGAGTCGTTCCTCAGTGAACATAATTGTTAAGGAGTTTTGCGAACTAGTTGTGCGGCTCCTAGAACCTCGGTTCGTGAGAATGCCGAGGGCGCACGAAGTGGCCGAACACCTGCGACAATTTGGTGCAGTGGCAGGCTTCCCTCAAGGCATTGGAGCACTGGACGGCTGCCACATTGAAGTGTGTCCACCTACCGATCATGCGATCGATTACTACAACTATAAAGGTTGGTACAGCACCATACTTCTGGCTGTTGCAGACCACCGGTACAAGTTTTTATATACAAACACCGGGTCTCCTGGGAGGAACCATGACGCAGGCGTGTTTGAACAGTCCAAGCTGCCGAAAATTATGGAAAGCGACATATTCAAGAGGGAAGCAAGAATCATCAAAGAAATACAGATTGGTCCTCTCCTCCTGGCTGATCAAGCCTTTCCGTTACAACACAACATAATGAAGCCATACCCTCATTATGGTGCTTCCGATTCTGCTGCGCAGGCATTCAACTTTCACCTGTCGAGTGCCAGGCGTGTAGTCGAAAATGCCTTCGGGCGGCTCAAAGCTCGTTTCCGGATTTTGTTGAAGGGCCTTGAATGCGACATAGTCAACGTCAACAAGGTCATTCGTTGCGGCTGCGTTCTCCACAACATGTGTGAAGAGCTCAACGACAGGTGCAACATGAACTGGCTGGATGCTGTGCACGTCGCGGACAGACGACGACCACAGCCCTCCTGCACAAGCAGTCAACAGGAGCCTTCGGGTGCGGCTGTACGAAACGCCCTGGCGAAGCACCTTGCTGCAGAGTGAACCGTCTTGAGTGATCCATAGTGCAGCCTTTACGACATTCCTAAAGACCGAAGGGGTCTGTTGTATTGTGGTTTATGTGTCTTCCGTGCTTGTTTCAGTTCTTGTTTCGGTTTTGTGGATTGTCTCGTACTCTTGTCTTGTGAAGTCATCTCGTGTATATACATATATACTGTGTCTGCTGAATTAGAGGGGCTCTTGACTATAGGACAGTGTGACAGATGGTGCGCTGACGCAGGATCCGTCAGCGCACCATCTGTCACACTGACCAAAAAGGAAATAACGTATTTGGGAGCGGCCACGTGATGTCGGTAGGGCTATCAGTTCGCCGTCATGCAGCAAGGTGTATATAATTGGGCTTGTGTGTCAATAAATCTTCAGTTGGAACTAAGCGCTCGTGTTGTCCAAGTCTCTTTCTCTGTCCGTGTTTTTTTGCGCTTGTACATGTCTGCTATGAACCAACTAGCCCAAAGGTCTCTGCTCCTGAATACAGAGAAGACGGAATAAATTATTCTGTACATTCCTTTGAGGCGAAATACTGCTTCATCACTTGTAGCATCCCTTTCTGAACTTCATTGCTCTCTTTCTGAAGCTCGATGAGCTGCCTTCGTAGCTCGCTGCTTTCCTTCGCAGCCTTGGCTGCGCGTTCCTCGGCCTTCTCATTCACAGCCATGAGTTCACGAAGCAGTGAGCTGGAAGGCCGCTTTCTGCGAATGTTAGAATTGCTTCTTCCACTCGGCCCCTGCTCAATGCCTGCTTGCTCGGTGCCTGCCCTACTCTCAGTAGTCTCTTCCGGGGCGCAGGGAATTGGAGACTGCTCGGATGTAAGGTGCGAGTTTGGCTGGCTGACTTCAAGGTATAAAACCTCGTCTCCATTTTCTGGTGGATCGTCTGGCATCTGTGAATGGAGCAAAACAAGATAGAAAATGGCACAGATATGTCAGCCACTAAACTAAATATGATGGCTAGTACGCAAGTAAAGCCTCGATCACAGACTAGAAAACCACGGGAATAGAAATCGCAGGAGGATACAAGAGCTTCCTACTCATTTGTGAAAACAAACTCTGTCTTACGGCGTACAATTTTTGCATTGCCTCTTGTCCTTCTGTAGAACACCTCTATTAATATTTGAATGTGAGCAAATCCTTGTGCTGGAATACCATGTCAGGTTTACACTGAACACAACACGGCTGCCACATGTTATGCAAAAATGAATTGTCGTGACCCAGATTGCTTCATTGTGACCTGCTGCTACATATGCTGCTCATATGTCGGTAGTGCGCTGTCCCATCCCCGCAATGAATTTTTTGTACTTCGACTGTTCTCCTCAAAGAGCATATAGGAAGCTTCACTGAAAGGGTTTGGGCCGTCACATTTCGAGGTGCATTGCACATTGTGCCTATAGGCTCAGTTCTCTATTCTGTGTGATGATGTTCTAGCGCAAAAACCGTTTTGTAAGGAGGCATTCAAAACACTTTACAGAACTATGCTCAAGGTCCTCCTTATCAACTGTTGATTTGTCACTTTGGTTTTCAATGTTTTTGTTGGGTTTTAGACAAGTACGATTTCTTCCATGTATTCTTGCTGATATATATTTTGCTGTTATGTTCATATGCTTATCTCTTTCGAGCGTGCTCATCTCTTTAATAAAAACACATCAAGTTCTGAGTGACGTAAGTCTTCGCATTGTTTGTGTCGTTTGCTTTTGGTGTCATGTAGTGCTCCGATGCAAACTAGATGGACATCAATTAGCCTTTCTTGTATCCTTGTAAGCCCCGACACTGTACAACACATATGGAAAAACAAAGGCATGTTTACATGCATGATATTGCTTTCGACTCTGTTTATTCCTTTTTCCATGCCATTTCTGAAAGACTATGTAGTAGTTTCTAAAAGGTATTTCCACATTGGAATGGAAAGCAGGCACAGAGCATTCACTGCACTTCTATCAGGCTAGCCTGTGCTAGAGATAACAATAAAAGATTACCTGCACACTCTCCTGCACTAGATCGTTGTCGTTTACTGGCAGTGTGCCAAGAAAGGAGTGGAGCTGCCAGTAAAAATTAGGAGCCACTTTGGCGACTAAAGTGGTGCAAGGCGAAAGCCTGAGTACAACATTCTGCCACGAATGTGGTTGTGAATGATGATTCAAGTGCTGCCAGCGAATGACGCGTCCATTGGCTGTCTGCTTGTGTCACTGATGTGTGGTTAAGATGTTGAGCTTCGCCTCTAAGAGTGGAAGGCGACAGCGTCTTGCAACGCTGCCAGGGAGTCCACAGAACGCCATCGCCCATTCGGTTCTACGCCTTGCTGGAGGGTAAATTTATTTTGAGGAAAGGAAATGTATCTCTATCTCTCGCATATCTGGGTGGACACCTGAACCTCGCCGTAAGGGAAGGGGGGAAGATGGGAGTGAACGAAGACGCCGTTAGCTAGACGCGCCTTTGTTCATTCCAAACCGTTCAGCTGACATGGCGGAGTGGCTAGCGTGCTCATGTCGCACTCCGGAGACCCTGGTTCGATTCCCCAACTCTATCAATTCCGTATTCGGTTTTATTGATTTATGTGGTCTGACTAGAAAGGTTAATTAAGCTATTTGATATTTGTACTATTGCAATTCTATCCATCGCGTTCTGTCATTCACCTCTCAAATGTTGGAACTGTCTGGGATGTTCCACACAATGTATATGAAACGAGAAACAGGGTGGAGAAGTAGGTGGTGGTGGAGCGAACGAGGCTTCGGCCGGTTATTTTTTTTTTTTCGGCAGCGTCTGTTTTTGCGGACGCGGTTGTTACTGCTACGCGGCTCTTTATATTCTTTTCTTTTCCTCTCTCTTCTGACCTCTTTATTCTTCTCTATCTTAGTAGGCTAATTGATTTAATTAACCAATTAACTAAACTCAGTCCCTCTTAGTTGGAGCATCACTATACGATCCCTTTAATTGGTTGCATGGTTACTAGCCAAAGTACAATTGGCCCCATTTGAAATTCGCGCCCTGTGACGTCACGGCCGTTTCGACCAATTGAAAAGCGTGACATTTTCTGTCGACAACTCCTGCTTACAATGATGAGGCATTAAAGGCTTCCGCCTTAAAATTGCCACTCCACTCCTTTAGATCCTGTTGTGGACCCAGATTGCCTCAGCTTCCTAGAAAGAAAGGGTGTTTTAGTCCACGAAACTGCATTACAAAAATACACAAGGTGCACATACTTTTAAGAGAGAAACATAGAGGAAAGGTGATGCTCGTGCTATTGAACACATTCAGCAAATGAAGCTGTATGGCTCCGGTAGCACCTGTATTGGCACGTGTAAATGAAGCACGTTAACTTCAGCTATCAGAAAGGTACGTTGTTGAGCACCTACTATAGGTGAGAATACTCGTACTTCTTGATGTCACCTGCTATGGTGACATCAAGAAGGAAACGCGCGTGCTGCTGGCGCAAGTCATTTGTGCCAGTGCAGAAGTCGGTCCTTCGCACGCTGACGATGAAACGTTAAAATACACACGGTTTACTTTGATTTGGTTTACGGTGTTTCACGTCGAAAAGCGCCCAGGCTATCAGAGACGCAGTAGTGGACGGCTCCGGAAATTTCGACACCACACAGCATTTCGCCCCCATCAAAATGCGACCGCCGCGGCCGGGATCGAACCCGCGTCTTCGGCGTCAACAGCAGAGTATCATTACCACTGAGCCATCGCGGCGGCTCAAAAATACACACGGTGCAAAGGAAATGTACTACGCGGTTAGTGCAGCCAAGCTTAGTTCAGGACGACACAGCATCACGTGTACCAAAGGACACGCAACTCGTACTAATTTGTGTGTTCTGCCGAACGCGACGAGGTTGACATTCACCCGGACAAGCTAGGCATTACTACGATAGCGGTCGCCGCGCGTCACGCACAAACTAATGTTTACACGCGAAACCAAAATAGCCTGTAAACATCATTACTTGAGAAGGAAAAACAAGATTTCGTGCTTACCAGTATTGCTTGTTTAAGTTTTCAAGCTTCTGCCGCACTTGCTTTGCCGAGTACGGTCCTTCGCCAGCCGGCAAGCGCCCGTTCAACAAGTCCGCCATCGCGCTATATATGCGCGCAGTGCGCTAAGGTTGTCCTTTCAGATTCGTGTCAACGCCTCTGTAGTCGCAATAGTCCAGTTGACACGCTTCTGGGAGGACGCTTCACTCGCCGTGGCACTACACTCGACCGACATGGAGGCAGCCATTTTTTTCAGTTAGCAAGGCTATTGACTGAGGTGGCCGGCCTCAGTTTACAGTAACCATGGTTAGCGACATAACAGAGATTAGGCTCTCCGTCTAACAGCGCACAACTGTGGTTAGTATTAACTGAGGCAAACTGAACTATAGTTAAGGCGGCCGTGTAGCTAGGGTATTAGCCTGAGCGCGCGCACCTCTCCGCCGCCACAGCCGCTCCGTCGTCTCTGCGCTTCGTGGACAACTAGCGCCGGCTACGGTCCCCGGATCTATGGGCTTCAGCGCCGGCTGGGAAGAAGCGCCCAAACGAGGAGCGGACTATAATAGAGAGGATGAGAGTCGGCGATCACGAGACGGGAAGGTCAAGATAGGAGCGTCACAGATTCCGCGAGCGCCGTGTATCTCAATACATCGATAACCATATAATCCAGTTTTTTTTTTTAAATTAAACTTCTTAAATCTGTTACTGTGCCTCTGTACGACAACTTACGACTGACACAGGTCACAACTACGCGTGCTGTCTCTCCTTTTTGGCATACCACACACGTCACGCCTGTTTCGTTTGCGTTTCGTCCGCTGTATTTTGAACACCAAAGCTTTGTCCGTAGCACCTCAGCACGCGCCTCAAAAAGCAGCGAACTTCCTACTGAGTGCTCGTACAATTGTTCTTGCTGTCTGTATTCCCCTCACAATACGCTCCAACGCTGCGTCTCGGCCACTGACACCAGCTTTTTCAGTTGACCTCGGCTCAAGCTTGTTCCCTTCTTGTCGATCGCACAAAGTCGGCAAAGGGACCTCGAACTTGATCGCTAAGCCACGACTCTTTTGTTCCATCTTGTGGTCATCCCCGATTATACCATGTAGCGTTGCATCCGATTCACCCATTGTTCTGGACCAAGGGCCCAGGAATGGATTTCAAAGACCAGCTTCGCCACCGCCTCCCGGGCCTCGAACGCGGACCACCCGACGTCGCCCTGTACCACCTCGTTGGGTGTGGATTGGTGGGCCCCCAACGGTTCTCTTCTCACCTCCTGTAGCCGCCGCTTTAAGAACTCCCGGGTAGAAGACGACAGACACAGCACAGCGCATTGCCAAAGGTGAGTCCAGGTACTATTACTGCCTTCCACAGGCACAGAACCACTTCCATGCGGCTGAAAGCCCACAACGCCCGCGCTTTTAGTACCCTCTGACCTGTCAGCGCCTTCTCACGTACTTGTTTTTATGCACGACGAGGCAGTCTCCAACCGCGGTAAACTGCACGGCAAGGTAGCTGTACGAAGACACTGATGGCATCACCCTGTCCTTCAATAAGTGGCTGCCCAACGTTTTGCGTCTCGCAGGGTCCCCATGTCATTACTGCACTCTTGCGGGCGCTGAACAGGAGTCCTAGATGTCTGGCTTGTAGGCTGCACACGTCTAGCAGCTTTTGCAGTTCCTCCCTCGAGTCCGCCAACAGCACTATATCGTCGGCGCACAGCAGGGAGACTTTGGCACTGGACCTCCCCTTCAACCATGTGTGACAGGTTGAAACCTGCTCCGCACGTGTCCAAGTCAGAGGGCATCTCAGCTTCATGCCACGTTCTATTGTTACCGGCTCTGACTGAAGGCCCTGCCACTCTACCATCACTGACGCCGCCGAATACAGCGCCCTGAGCCTATCACGTGGGTAGGCCTTTTTCGATGAGTTTCTGCCAAAGCGTGGCACAGTCAATTCCATCTTAAGCCTTCTCTATATCGAGAAAAAGCTGGCCATAGTTGTCTTTCTTGTTTCTCTGCTCTTTTCGCGCACTGCGTTGAGCACAAGTCTTTTCTTCTTGTAATAAGTGGTTTTCGTATAAATTAATTTTATTTGTTTTCAATTAATGTGACGAACGTTGCGTAACGTGTCCAAGAAATGATTTTGAATAGTTTTGTTCTTTTTAAATGCTTTTTGTTTTCTGTTCCGCCACTGATTTCGGTTGCTTCCAATCATTTGATGTTCCAAGCATCGCTGTCAACATTGTTGATGGGTCAGGGGACCCTGCCAGGTACCGGTTAGTGGCTTTTGTCCCCGGCCCTGTCCCCGGCCTTTATTTTTTCTGTAAAGACAAAACTAAAACGTTTTAATAAACTCAAACTGAAATAATTTTGATTCTGTATACTGTATCATTATCGGAACTTCTCTATGGCATCGGATATCGATATCCAAGATGCTTTCTTCAAGTACCGTGCCCAACCCTGCGACTGACGACTTGACACATTACGCAGAGCCGATTCGGACCCGCGTGTCACATCTGAGATTATGCAGTTCTTCATGAACCACTTATTTTTAGGACTCGGGGCACGGTCCTTTACTTGCTCACCGATAGAGGCACCGCATTTGCAGCGCATTTTACGAGCTGTTCAGACTGCGTCAGACGAGCCATCTCAAGACTACTGCCTATCACCGAGTGTCAGATGGACTCACACAGTGACTCAGCAAAGCCAATCGCAGACGTTCTCGCAATGTACGTCGACGTGCAGCGTAACACTTGGTACCAGATGTTTGTTGAATCTTCGGTTTCTTTACATGTTTTGCCTGTGTGTTCTTTTGTAACGCATATATTTAAGTCTGCTGCGCGAGACGAACCCAAGGCGCCAGTCGCTTGTCCATAGCTGCAGCGGCGGCTTGTCCCGGGCGACGCGAAATCTGTGAACTGGAGGGGGAGGGGCCAAAGGTCGAAACGTGCAGGGCCTCCTTCGTCTAGAGGGGCAAGGGAAAACGGCAGAGCGAGCGGGAGGCCCCAACGAAGACCCTATGTTTTCGAGCTCTTGCTCTCTTCACAGCGAATGTTGGATTGTTTTAGAGAAGAAAAGCAACTGCGACTTAAGACAGGAGTTTTAGTCTAAGAAGTGGGTGGTACGAGCTGTAGCTAACAACTGAGGCCCATTAAAATGAGAACACAGTGCATTTACAGTGTGCGCCGTCACATAGAGTACGGCGCCAAAGGTACGCTACGTACAGGCGCTCACTTCTGCTGCACCGAGTTCTCTTGTAATAATCTCAGCGCTGCTCACACCACCCACTTCTCAACACTAGCGGTACTTATCTCCTCAAGGGAAAAAGTGGGTGTGCAATAACGGTTGAAGGAAAAGGATGGTTAAATGAATAAAAAAACGTTGGTCGATCTAATGAAGTGAGCGATGATGCGGACCCTCTGTCCAAGCGGCATATGATGGATTGATCGTGGAGAGACCCGCTGCCGCCAGGTGCCGGATTCTCGTTGGCTTGAGCGCCGGGCAAAGCCACAGCAGGTGATGAATATCGGCATCAGTATTTAGGGTCTTGCAGATGGGACATCTGGGGCTGGGATATGAGTCTCGAAATTGAGGCCAATTTCGAGTTACGGCAGGAGTGAAGTAAAACAGCGAGTAAAACAGCGGGGGACGTTTAAGTGCCCTCTTAAGTGCCCTGTGAATTTTTTTTTGCCAGGGGCAATTGTGCTTCCTATCACCCTTTCTTTTTGTTCGCTTCTATTGTTCATACATTTTTTTTGTCAGTGCGAAGTCACTGCGAAGGCCATCAATGCTTTTCCGCCATTTTTTTTTTTCAAAAGGGGACTAACGTCACCCGCTGTCCTCAGATGCTAATTAATGACTCTTAAGCTCCGCCTTTAGGAGTGTAATGCGACAGCGAACGCTGCCAGGGTGTCCACGGAACGCCACCACCCGTTCAGCGCGATGCCTTGCCCTTTGAACGCCACGCTTTTTCAGGAAAGGAGCAGTAATTCTCTGTCATCTCGGTGGACACCTGAACCACACCCTATAGGAAGGGAGGAAGTTGGAGTGAAAGAAGAAAGAGAAACAGGGGCCATAATGAAGAAAATCAAAATTGTATTTGACGAAAGGAAATTACGCAGTAACTGTCTCACATATAGTCCAAGGTTCGACGGAACACCGTCTGGTCAGGGCGAAGCATGATTTATTCACAAATGAAAATTGGGTCACATATCTGGGTAGACACCCGTCATCCGTTTGTAGAGGAAGTGGGAGGTAAAGAAGAAAGAGATAGAGGGGCCGTAATGAAGAAAATGAAAATTATACTTGGGAAAAGGAAAGTACAGGTGCGGCCAGAAAAATATGGAGCACGCGAAAGGCGGCCAAGCTAGCAGAAACTGCATATAAGCGCCATCTATCAGCACAACAAAGACACCCCTGGCTATCCGCGCGCGGCGAGAGTGCCTGCCGCCGAGCCCCCCTCTTTGCTGCAACCCTGCCGTTATCACTGAAGGGCCGAGAGAACACGTAATGCCAAAACGGCCGTCTTGCACCCATTTACAGCGCGCGCCGTTTTACGATGCGAAAAACGGGGCAACGAAGCGTCCGGCGCTGTCACCTGAGTATGAGTCGATCATAGAGCAAGGGATTAGGCCTGCGGAAAAAGTTGGTCCGTGATACCGGCGCCATCTGGCCGTGTCCAAATTAATATAGTTCTTGTCGCCACTGCTAGGCAGCGCGCATAAGCACGTTTCCGTTTCCGAATTTTGCATAAGGTCTGACTGAGATTTGACAGCCGTGCTGTGCGGACGTAGGTTTAGGTGCTCTTCGGATCACGCGTGGAGACCGGGACCGGACCGACTGCGAGAGCGACTGCGTAAAATAGATGAGTACTTTCCTTTAATAGTTTTAAAAGCGTGTTTAGTTTTTTTAGGATATTAGGGGAAGTGCAGGTTAAGGAATAGAATTTAGGTCAGTGACCTATATTCGGCCGGCAGGTTTTTTTTTTCAGTGGCTTTTTTGTGCGTTATCCTTTAGAGAGATAACTATTTTTTCTAAGTGATAGATCGGCATTTGCGGTAGGCAGAATTTTATTTTATTTGTGCACGTGTTTTCAAGTGTGTTTGTCTTGAGCCTGTAATTGCCTTAGCAATCGAGTGTTGCTAAGATGGTTAAGCTACTGAAGGTTAGTTGCACGGAGTGTGAGGCGTCGGTGAATTTAAAAGAAACGCGGTTCGATTCGGTGGAGGAGGCCGAAGGCGCAGATTTTATGTGCAAATTCTGCGTATTAGGTGCACGCCTGGATAGGGCTGAACAGGCGAACAGTGAACTAGCTCTAAGGATGGATGCTCTAGAAACAGAGTTACAGATAGAGAGGGCAGAGAAGCGTAAGCTTCAAGAACAGCTTTGTCAGTTGGAGTCAAAAACGGCTGACACCGCCATTGGAAGCCACAATGGCGGGCATTCCAGCGCCAGCCACGTGGATGGGGCTTGCACTGGCATGGACAGCGAGAAGCCAGTAGGTCAGACATGTTCAGGCAGGAACAGCTACGCACAGGTGGCAGCTGGGAAGTCGAAAGGCGATACTGAGAAGGGGATCGAGCTAATTCCAGGAAATGAGGTCACAGTCACTGATAAGAGGCAGCAAGATCCTGAAGTTAGGAGGGAGGGGCAGAGTAGGCTAGTGCCTATCGCTGGTGACTCAAACATGGGGCGCTGCTAAAGAGCTATTCAGGACCGGGTGAAGGGTGATAGGCGGGTAGCAGTTGGGTGTTTCCAGGAAGGACAATGGACGATGTTCTGAGAGCGACTACAAGTGAACTTTCCGAGAAGGCTGCAAGGCGTAACTTGGTAGTGGTAGCGGCGGGGCTAAATGATGTCCTGAATGGTAACGCCGCACAAGTAGGCAAAAGATTAGCTGAGGGAGTTGACGGTGTAAGGGCAATAGCACAGCAAGCGCAGATCGTGGTGTGTACAGTGCCGGAGGTACAAGGAAGGAATGTAGAGGTTGCTAAAGACGTTGTGAATCTTAATCGAGAGATAAGGCAGTTAAGCCTCGAGAAAGGATTTGAGGTGGTAGACATAAACAAGGAAGTGCACAGAGCAGGCTTGGGCAGGGCTTTTGACGAAAAGGCATCCATTTCAGTGGAAGGGTAGGAGAAGAGATAGGCTGGCGTCTGGGAGGCCGAGCGGTAGCTTTTTTAGGGGGTCCACGGTGGCTCAGGGCGTAGGGGTAGGTAGAAGCGATGTAGTAAATGAAACAATGGCGGCTGAGCCCAACAAAATGGCCAATAAGAGGCCCAGAAAGAAAACTAAGAAAAAGAAATTTAACGCCAGGATCAGTTACATAAACATGCAAGGGGGTGTACGCTCTATGCGAGACACATCTGAGGGATCTAGAAGATCTACCTTTAATCGATGGCTATATCTGGGAAGGGTGCAACAGAACAACAACGGAGAAGAAGGGAGGAGGAGTAGGTATGTTGATACATGAAGGAACAAATTGCCAAAGAATAAAATCAACTTGCAAAGAACATGTCTGGGTATCAGGTACAATTGCTGGCAAAAGGACATGGCTAGGGGTAGTTTATTTAGGGACCGCGCACAAATGCAGGCAAGAAAACAAGGATCTAGTTAAGTGCCTCAATGACGATATAAAGCACATTGGAGACGGTGTCAATATTATTTTGCTTGGAGACATGAACGGCCATATCGAGGATCTGGATGGATACACAGATTGTAACGGGAAGTTAATGCTAGATTTGTGTGAGCGGCACAACCTAGTTATTGTCAACAGAGAAACTAAATGTGAGGGACAAATCACGTGGGAATCCCGTAACAGGCAAACAACCATTGACTACTGTCTAATGTCGCAGGGCATCTATAGCAAGCTCGCAATAATGGAAATAGACGAAGAGGGGAAGTACAGCCTAGGAAGTGATCATAAACGTATTAGTCTACAGTTGGGAGCCCTAGTCAAAAGAGAAATGCAGCGAAGTCAAAAAGACAACGCAAAATTAAACGATGAACAAATAGCAGCTGAAATAGAAGAAGTAATCGAGAAACGCCCCATGGCAAAGTGGGATTATAATCAGTTAGAACTGCTCATCGCTACTAAAATGAAACAAGTGAAAGGAGTAAACCGCTGTAGAGGAAAGAGGAAGCCACGAAGCTGGTGGAATATGGAAATTAAGGAGGCCATCGAACAACGACGGGTGGCTTCAAGGGAACACAGAGAAGCAAAGAAGGCGCAGTTATCTGAAGAGGAAATAGGCGAAAAATGGGAATCTTATCGACAAAAGAAACAGCAAGTTCAGGTCCTAGTCCAGGCTAAAATGAAGCGTTGTGTTGTGCTGTGTTGTGTTGGGTTTAATGGCACATAGGCATCTAAGGCCATCATGCGCCAAACACAAGGTAATAGGGAATGTTTTCTGTGTGATTTAATAAAAATATGGTGTAAAGAGCCTAAAAATTTTAACTACCTAGTAATAACAGACAAAACGAGATTTGAGAATGGCTAATGGTAAAAGCTTTAAAAAAAAGGTCAGGCAACCTCAGCGGCCATCCTTGGCTGGCCAAGGATGTCGAGGGTCCCAACCAATCATATAAAAGCGTCAGCCTTCTTCTCAGGAATGAGAAAGCGGCTGAGGTGTATCATGCAATAAAGCGAGCCAGTGGTTCAATGCTTACAGTTTTTCGAGTAAGCCTGCTTCTTTTAAAAAGTTAAAAAATAGAAGGTATGTTAACAATGGCATCATAATGTGAGAGCAGTGTTGGATGGAAAGGAATGCATTCTTTATAAAATTGACTGAAGTACTTTTTTCTTAGTTTATCTAGTTGAACACAAGAGATTAAAATATGGTTAACCGTAAGTTCGTCTCCGCATTCTTCGCAAACAGGTTTGTCTTGTTTGGTTAGTAGAAAGTTGTGGGTAAGGTGTGTGTGTCCAATACGTAAACGACATAAAATAACTTCAAAGAAGCGTTCCTGATGAGTGCATGATTTCCATTCTCCTAATATTGGTTTTATTAAGTGTAGCTTGTTATTTATCTGACTATTCCATATGCTCTGCCATTTGTTTCTCAGTCTGCTCTGAACAAGCTTCATACAATCATTATGTGGCATGCTTATTTTCTGTATTTCCTTGTGGGCTTCAGAGGCGCATGCGTCCGCTCTCTCGTTACCATCAATTCCGACATGGCTTGGAACCCAACATAATTTTATGTTATGTCCTTGTGTTATGATCCTTATTATGTTGTGTATGACAGTACCTATTGATGGTATGACTGCATTTCTGGACTGTAGTGCTTTCAGTACACTGAGGGAGTCTGTATAGATAATACTGTTTTCGATGTTCTTGCTTATTATTTTCTCCGTAGCAAGAAACACAGCATAACACTCGGCTGTAAAAACTGATGCACACTGAGGAAGCCTTACTATTTTTTCCCAGTTCCCTTCCACTACTGCACTTCCAACATAGGCTGTGGTTTTAGATCCGCCTGTGTAGAACTCCGTGTAGCTATCGTATTTTTCCTTTAGTGTAAGGAACTCTTGTATGATGTGTTCTGCTGGAGATTGTCTCTTGTTGAACTGTGTAAGACTTATATCACAGACCGACGGAAAACTGTACCAAGGGCCAAATGCGTCGCACCGTTCTGCCACATTTGGTAATGTTTCTGATAAGTCAAGTTCTCGGCAGATCTCCTCAAACCGCATTAGCAAAGGCCTGGTTGCTTGGGGCTTATTTGTAAATATTATTCGAGAAGGGCATATTGTGACGATTGAATAACACACGTGTTTTGGTCGCGACCTTATTCTAAGAATGTATGAACATGTAAGTGCTGTCCTTCTATCTTCTAGTGATGGCTCATTTGCTTCAACATGAAGGCTCATTACCGGAGACGTTCGGTATGCTCCACAACAAAGGCGGAGACCTAGATTATGAACTGGATCTAATCTTTTTAGATATGAAGGCCTTGCCGAGCCGTACACTATACTCCCATAATGTAGACATGAGCGCACTAGAGAACGGTAGATATGAAGGAGGCATGTTCTGTCAGATCCCCAGCGTTTCCTTGAGAGTACTTTAAGGATATTGTTACGTAGCCGTTGGGGCTCGTAACCGAAACGCTTTAATGGTTGACGTGGACGGCACCGGAGAACAAGCCAAGAGCACCCAAAGGAAGCCGGAACCGATCTTCCTCTTCTTTCACTCGGCGGTGCACGCGACTTGCGAAGAGCAGCCGCCTAGTGGCTGCGGTGCACGCGACTTGCGAAGAGCAGCCGCCTAGTGGCTGCTTGTGGAAACGTGGCATTACCCCCCTCCCTAAAAAAAAAACATCGACCCGATGCATGCGCAAGAAAAGAAGGTAAGAAAAGCAGTTCACAAGAACATGGCAGAAAATAAGCAGTTCGTAAGCAAGGATGGTGCGAAAATGAACGGTCACAAGAAGCATGTGGTTATGGCGTGGCGGTAGGCTGCTAGCGGTGCTCGCGCGAAAAGTACGGCTTCATTCGCACGACGTGGACGACTTCGGGCTTCTGCTGGCGGCGATGAGAAGTAGAAGAGCCGTCTGGAAGAAGTTCGTATGTGACGTCACTGAGCTGACGGACCACTCTGTACGGACCGAAGTACTGCTTTAGCAGTTTCTCGGAAAGCCCTCGGCGTCGAATCGGAGTCCACACCCACACCATGTCGTCCGGTTCGAAGGTCACTACTCGATGGCGGTGATTGTAACGCCGAGCGTCTCGGCCTTGCTGGTTCCGGATGCGCAGTCGCGCAAGCTGCCGTGCTTCTTCGGCGCGCTGAGTAAAGTCCTCGGTACCAGCTTCGGAGTCACGACCGTCATGGGGCAACATGGCCTCTAGCATGGTGGACACCTCGCGGCCATACAACAGAGAGAAGGGCGTCATGCGCGTTGTCTCTTGTTGTGCCGTATTGTACGCGAATGTGACGTACGGTAGGATGTCATCCCAAGACCGATGTTCAACGTCCACGTACATAGACAGCATGTCGGCGAGAGTTTTGTTGAGACGTTCGGTCAGGCCATTCGTCTGTGGATGGTAGGCGGTGGATTTACGGTGGGTAGTGCCACTCAGCTGCATGACGGATTCCAGCAGCTTGGCCGTGAAAGCTGTGCCTCGGTCCGTTATGACAACTGACGGGGCGCCGTGCCTGAGGACGATGCGCTCGATGAAAAATTTCGCTGCTTCGGCTGCCGTGCCTCGTTCGAGGGCCTTTGTTTCAGCATATCGCGTGAGGTAATCGGTAGCGACTATTATCCACCGGTTACCCGAGGAGGAAGTTGGAAAAGGGCCCAACAAGTCCATGCCAACCTGCTCGAATGGAAGTCTGGGCACTTGGACAGGCTGCAGTAAACCAGCTGGCCTTACAGACGGTATTTTCCGTCGCTGGCAATCGTGGCACGTTCGTACATAGTGGCGCACTGCCGCCGCAAGTTTGGGCCAGTAAAAACTCTTTTGAATGCGAGCCAAAGTTCGAGCATAGCCGAGATGACCGGCGGTGGGCTCATCATGACATGCCTGCAAGACTTCGTCGCGGAGAGTGTCTGGCACGACGAGGAGATAATCCCTTCCCGTGGGAGAGAAGTTGATCTTGTAGAGCACGTCGTTTAGGAGACAAAACGAGGAGTGCGTTCTGGCGAAGGGACGGGGTACTTCCGTAGTACGGGCTTTCAGGAAGTCGATGAGTGGAGCGAGTCCCGGGTCCTCACGTTGGCGCTGCGAAACAGTGACTGCGTCGACAGTTGCGATAAGAGGGAAGTCGGGCTCTTCGCCTTCGTTCGTCGACTGGATAGGCGAACGGGACAAGCAGTCGGCGTCGTTGTGCTGGCGTCCTGACTTATACACGATGGCCATGTCGAACTCTTGTAGACGTAAACTCCAACGTGCAAGGCGTCCGGAGGGATCGCGCAAGTTCGTCAACCAGCAAAGAGAATGATGGTCGCTCACGACCTGGAAGCGGCGGCCATAAAGATACGGGCGAAATTTCATCACTGCCCAGACAACAGCGAGGCACTCTTTCTCGGTGGTGGAATAATTGGTTTCAGCACGAGACAAAGTCCGGCTAGCGTACGCGATGACTCGCTCAGCGCCATCCTGCCACTGTACGAGCACAGCGCCGAGGCCTACGTTGCTTGCATCCGTGTGAACCAGGGTCTCGGCATGGGCATCGAAGTGGGCAAGCACAGGCGTTGTTTGCAAGCGGTGCCGTAATTCATCGAATGCCTTTTGCTGTTCTTCTGTCCAGGCGAAGGTGACATCATCTCGGGTGAGACGCGTCAACGGGGCAGCAATTCGTGAAAAGTTTGCAATGAATCGGCGGTAATAGGCGCAGAGTCCCAAAAAACGCCGGACTGTCTTCTTGTCGGATGGAGTAGGGAAGTTGGCGACGGCTGCAGTTTTGGCGGGATCGGGCTGAACACCTCGACGGCTGACGACGTGGCCCAGGAACAGGAGCTCTTCGTAACCGAAGTGGCACTTTTCAGGTTTTAACGTGAGGCCGGCAGATCTTATAGCCCGTAGCACGGTGGAAAGGCGTTGGAGGTGTTCCTCGAACGTTGGGGAAAACACAATAACGTCGTCCAGATATACTAAACAAGTTTGCCATTTAAGGCCGGATAAGACTGCGTCCATCATTCGCTGGAATGTCGCTGGAGCGGAGCACAATCCAAACGGTAGGACCTTGAACTCGTATAGTCCATCCGGCGTGACAAACGCAGTCTTCTCACGGTCCCGTTCGTCTACTTCGATCTGCCAATAACCGCTTTTGAGATCGAGCGAGGAGAAGTAGCGCGCATGGCGCAGCCGGTCCAAGGAGTCATCAATGCGTGGTAGCGGGTAGACGTCTTTTTTTGTGACCTGGTTGAGTTTGCGGTAGTCAACACAGAATCTCAGACTGCCGTCTTTCTTCTTAACCAAGACGACAGGTGAAGCCCAGGGACTCCTCGATGGCTGTATGACACCGTCATTCAGCATTTCGTCTACCTGCTGAGCGATGACTTCGCGTTCCCGCGGTGACACTCGGTATGGATTCTGTCGGACTGGTCGGATACGTTCGTCGGTTATTATGCGGTGCTTGGTGAGGGGCGTCTGCTTGACGGCGGAGGCAGACGAGAAACAGTCTTGAAACTGAGAGAGCAGCCCGACAAGTCGATCCTTCTCGGTAGGTGATAGAGCGGGGTTCACATCGAGGGCGAATTGGGCCGGTCGGCTGGCAGATGTCCCGGTCTGGAGTGCGATGCAATCAGAAGTTTCGGCGATATCTTCCAAGTAGGCGACCGTGGTCCCTTTGGCGATGCGTTGTCGCTCATTGCCGAAGTTGGTAAGGAGTACATCCGCGAGGCCGTTGGTCGGATGGACGATACCGCGGGCAACACAGACGCCGTGATGGAGCAGCAGCTCAGTGTTCTGTTCGGCCACCCCTGCAGCACTGGACTGGTCGTCGCACCTGACGGTAACGAGAGTACATGAGCGTGGCGGCACGGTTACATCCGCGTCAAGGATGCGCAAAGGTGCGTGGCGTCGGTCGGCGTCTGCGGAAGTCGGTGCAGGCGGTGAAAACGTGACCAAACGGCGAGGAACGTTAATGACGGCACCATGCTGTCGTAAGAAGTCAAGTCCGAGGATGAGGTCCTTGCAACAGTTGGGCAGAATAACGAAAACCGCAACAAACACGGAGTCGGCAATGGTGACTCGTGCAGTGCAACGCCCTAAAGGTGTCATAAGGTGGCCACCAGCAGTACGAATTTGGGGTCCAGGCCATTCAGTCCGAACTTTTGCGAGCCGATCCGCGAAATTCTTGCTGATTATTGAGAAGTCTGCTCCTGTATCTACTAAAGCAGTCACTGGGTGCCCGTCAACAAGCACGGGAAGGTCGGCGCTAGCTGTGTCATTGGTATGAGGGAAGCTCGGAGTCACGGAATCACGCTGCGGCGGCGTCGCTGTCACGGAATCACGCTGCGGCGGCGTCGCTGTCACGGAATCACGCTGCGTCGTCACGGGGGGGTCTTCGGGACGTCGGTTTCGTTTTTCAGCAACCTGCCCCCCTGAGGTCGCCGCCTTCAGTTTCCCCGGCGTGGGCTTGGCGACCGCCCCCTCAGCGTATCGCTGAAAGTACGACGGCTAGGTGACGAGTAGCGGACGGGAGAAGGTGACCGTTGGCGGCCGTTCGGTGAAGTCTGCTGGGCAGCAAGGTATTCCTCGATTTCCCGAGGTCGCTCACCGAACCGTGGGCGCGGGGCGTGACGTGAAAATCCCTGAAGCCCGAGTTCACGGTAGGGGCAGCGCCGATACAGGTGGCCGGCTTCCCCGCAGTGGAAGCAGAGCGGCCGCTGACGAGGAGTGCGCCAGATGTCGGCCTTCCGGACCGGTGGTTGCATGGCGAGTCCCTGCTGCGGTGGCCGCTGGTAGGAGGGTGGCGGCAGTACGGACGGCGGCTGCGAGTCGAACGGGATAGGCTGCGCGGGAGGCACCGCGGGCTGACGGACAGCTGCTGCATAACTCAGAGGGCGTGGCTCGGGCAGCAACTGAGGCGGTGCAAACGCTTGCCGGATCTCCTCGCGCACGACTTCAGTGAGGGCAGCGGGTGTGGGATCAGGCGAGATGATGTGGAGTTTCCGGAGCTCCTCGCGAACTACGTCTCGGATCAACTCTCGCAAAGAGGAATGTTCACTGGCGCTGCACGAAGCGGCCACTGAGCTGAAGGGCTGAACGTACGCAGACTCGTTTCGTCGGGAACGCTGCTGGAGGGCTCGCTCAATGAGGGTTGCTTCACTGATGAAGTCGGCAACGGTCTGGGGGGAATTCCGCACCAAACCAGCGAAAAGATGTTCTTTTACGCCCTGCATCAGGTGGCGCAACTTCGCGGCCTCCGTCATGTCGGGATCAGCCCGCCGACAAAGACGGGTCACGTCTTCGGCAAACATGGCGACGCTCTCGTTGGGCTTTTGGATACGGGCTTCCAGGAGGCGGCGCGCTCGGTCGCGGCGGTCGGGGCTGGAAAACGTATCGCGCAGCTGCTGGCGGAAGGCATCCCAGCTTTGAAGACCGGTCTCCCGGTTCTCGTACCAGGTTTTGGCGCCGTCTTCCAGCGCGAAGTATACGTTGCGCAGCTTCATGGCAGAACTCCACTGATTAAAGTTGGCCACACGTTCAAACTGTTCAAGCCAGTCGTCGACGTCTTCAGTAGGAGCGCCATGGAAACTCGCCGGTACACGGGGCTGCTGGAGGGTTAGATGAGGGGAACTCGCCTGCGCCATGGGATGAAGCTGAACGGGGCGGCGGTCGGAAAGGAGACCGAACTCTGGGGAGAGGCCGTGAACGCGGCGGCTGCTGCGATGAACGGGTGTAGACACCAGCGGGAGTCGGTCGGGACTCGCTGAACCGCTGCGAGAAGAGGTCCGGGACATGGGATCTTGAATGCACCTCCACCAGTGTTACGTAGCCGTTGGGGCTCGTAACCGAAACGCTTTAATGGTTGACGTGGACGGCACCGGAGAACAAGCCAAGAGCACCCAAAGGAAGCCGGAACCGATCTTCCTCTTCTTTCACTCGGCGGTGCACGCGACTTGCGAAGAGCAGCCGCCTAGTGGCTGCGGTGCACGCGACTTGCGAAGAGCAGCCGCCTAGTGGCTGCTTGTGGAAACGTGGCAATATTCATTGCACGGGAGGCCTTTACTTTCAAGTTGTTTATGTGCGGCAGAAATGTAAGTTTTTTATCAAATGCTATTCCTAAAAATTTATGTTCTTGTTTTACCGGTAGTGTGGCTCCATTTAGGTTTAAGTTCGGATCGATCTGCAAGCCTCTTTTAAGCGAGAAAACAACAGCCACTGTTTTCTGTGGAGAGAACTTGAACCAATTTTTGTCTGCCCAGATTGCTAGCTTGTTTAATGTGAGTTGTACCTGCCTCTCACACGTTGACAGGCTGGAGGACGTGCAAGCAATCTGAAGGTCGTCGACATACACGGAATACATAATGGAGTTGGGAATTATTTTCGCTATAGAATTCATTTCCACTACAAAAAGAGTGGTACTTAGGATACAGCCCTGTGGTACCCCATTCTCCTGGACAAAGCTCTGCGAAAGGGTTGCACCCAGGCGCACCTGAAAAGACCGCTCTGACAGGAAATCCTTCAGGCTGTTCAATATCCTACCCTGGATGCCAAGATCTGCCAAGTCGCGTATAATGCCATATCTCCATGTGGTATCATATGCCTTCTACATGTCAAAGAAGACTGCCAGACAGTGTTGTTGATGTATGAATGCCTCTCGGACTGTGTTTTCTAAGCGGACGAGATGGTCAGTTGTCGAACATCCTTTTTTAAATCCGCACTGGTGGATGTCAAGTAGTTCGCGTGATTCAAGAATGAACATGAGCCTAACGTTGAGCACACTTTCAAATGATTTTGCTATACAACTTGTAAGAGCTATGGGCCTATAATTATTTGGGGAGGTGGGCGGCTTTCCAGGTTTTAAGAACGGTACGATAACTGCTTTTCTCCATGCCTTCGGTATCTTTCCGGAGACCCATATTTTGTTAAAAAATTGCGAAAGTGCCCCTACAGCAGCTTCGGACAGGTGGGCAAGCATTTCATAATGTACACCATCCGGGCCAGGTGCTGTCTGTTTACCGGAGGACAGTACATTTTTGATCTCCTGAATTGTAAATAATGTATTGTATGTTTCGTTTGTACTACCAGTCGTTGGGAGTTTCTGTTTTTCAGCTGTGTTTTTGTCTTTTAAGAATGACTGTGTGTAGTGTGAAGAGCTTGAAACGTCAGAGAAATGTTGTCCTAGTATGTCAGCCTGTTCATCTATACTTGTTTGTGTTCCAGGGGCTGTTAGAAATGGTACTGTAAAGGGAGAGAATTTGCCGTCTAATTTATGCACCTGTTCCCACATCTTTTTTGATGTAATTGAACTATTGATAGATGATACATATTTTTTCCAGGAGGTCTTCTCGGCATTGCGACGGATACGACGTGCATTTGCTCTCGCCTTTTTAAAGTTTATAAGGTTCTCGTGTGTGGGGTATCTTCTAAAAATTCCCCAGGCTTTATTTTGCACCTTCTTCGCTTCTCTACATTCTCTGCCATACCACACCTTGTGGTTGTGTCGAACCACCCCAGAGGACTCAGGGATAGCCAGGTGTGCCACAGAAATTATGCAGGATGTCATCATTTCATTTAGTTGATCTACATTAAGGTGATCCGCAAATATTTTTTCTAGAGAGGCTTTTTGCCGAAACAGCTCCCAATCCGCTATGTTAAGTTTCCATCGACGTGGTTTGCTAGGGATGATTGATGGTGATGACGACAAGGTGATTACTACTGGTAGATGGTCGCTTCCGTAGGGGTTGTCAAGGACATCCCATTTAAAATCCATAAAAATAGATGGTGAGCTAAAAGACAAGTCTATACAGCTCATTTTCCCCGAGCTTGGAGAACAGTATGTGTGTTTGCCTGTATTGAGCAGACAGAGATTATTTGACAGAATAAAATCTTCTAAAATACGACCCCTAGTATCTGTTTGTGTACTTCCCCAAAAATTAGAGTGAGCATTAAATTCACTGACTACCAGATACGGCTCTGGTAGCTGTTGTAAAAGTGTTTCTAAATCACGAAGTGTTACTGATTGATGTGGCTGTAGATATAGAGAGCATATGGTGATGGTTTTAAAATGGAGGATGGTGACTGCAAAAGCTTCATATTTGGTTTTAATCTTGATTTCACGTGTTGCAACTCCACTCTGCACAACAATAGCAGCACCTCCCGAGAGCCTGTTAGCCTGCTCTCGGTCGTACCGAAACACTTTGTACTTCTTTAGGATATTCTGCTGTTTGGGACCTAAGTTTGTCTCCTGTAGGCATAGAGCCACAGGGGAAAGTGTGTTTAGAAGTTCTTTTATGTCAGAATAATTATTTAATATTCCACGGCAGTTCCAGTGTATAAGGAAAGCCATGTTGGACAATTATGGGGAGTGTAGTTAAGAAGTTACGATACTGGTTTTGGGGGTGCCATTACTGGGCTCTTATCTTTTCTTTTTCTTTCAAGAGAGCTGCGCCGCCGCTGCAGTGGAGGCGAGCTCTCCGTTGTGTCCATCGCCTCGCTAGAGGCTCTGGAGGCCCGCGGAGATCCCGCGGGTGTGCGGTTTACAGGCCTCTCTCAACTGGGGGAATTCCTTGCGGGCAGCCGACTGAGGGGCCGGCGGGCCCTTTTTGAGAGGTGGCAGGGCAGCCTTGGCTGCGCCTGCCGGGGACGAAGAAGGCCCTGCCTCAGGCTTTGCCTGGGCATTGGCCGGAGACCGGTGTGGTGTGCCGCCCCTGCGCACCACATCAGCAAAATTTGTTCCTGCAGTGAAGGAGAATGTATTGATGTTGTGTGACAGTCGATTACGAGCTTCTTTGAATGAAATGTTTTCTTTTGTTTTTAGAGTGATTATTTCTTTTTCAGTTTTTCATCTTGGGCAGGATCTTGAGTAGGCGGGATGATCTCCTTCACAGTTTGCGCAGCACAGGGCTGCGGCTTCACAGTTCTCAGAAACATGCTCGTGTGAGGCGCATTTTGCGCAGGCTTGTCGACCACGGCAACTCAGCGACCCATGGACATATCGCTGACAGTTGAAACACCTTCTGGGGTTTGGGATGTAATGTCGGACTTTGATCTTCAAGTAGCCTACTTCGATGTATTCAGGGAGGGTGCTGGAGTTGAAAGTGAGGACGAGATGTTTGGTTGGTATTTCTTTGTTTTCTTTTCTGATTTTGATGCGAAGTACATTTGTGACATTTTGGTCTTTGAGATCCTCAAGCATTTCATCTTCAGTCAGGTCGAGGAAGTCAAACTCCGATATCACACCACGAACGGTGTTCAAGGATCGGTGTGCAGTTGTTGTGACAGGAGTGTCCCCTATTAAAACTATGCTGGAAAGTTTGGAGTGCTGGTTGCTGTCTTTAATTTCCAGAAGCAGGTCACCGCTAGGCATTTTTGATAACTTGTAGCCCGTGCCCAAGGCATCGGTCAGACATTTGGAAACTATGAAGGGAGAAAATTTTCTGGCAGTTTTCTCAGTTTCACTGTGGATGACGTGGTATTTTGGAAACGTTTGTTTCGTTTTTTGAACGCACTGGGCTGTAAGGTCCTCGGTCCGTACTCTTTTTGGAGTGCGATCATTGTCTGATGTAAGGGATGCCATAAAAAATTATGTTCTTCGGCCATGGTGCCAGCCACCCACCAAGGAGCCCAACAAGGGGACGCGACAGGAACTTGAAAGCAAGTCCTGCCCACGCCAGCTGTACACCACTGCTATAACCAAATATGGGCAACTCAAGGTATTTACACCGCACAAGGCTAACCCTAGCCGCCTATGAAAAGGGAAAACACCGAGAAGAGAGGAGGAAACAGGAGAGTTGTAAGAAAGAGATAAGAAAATGAAAGATAGAGGGGAGGATAGGAAAAGGCAACTGCCGATTTCCCCCGGTCGGGTCAGGCCGGAGGTGCCGTCTACAGGAAGCTGGGGCCAAAGTGGTGTGTTGCCTCCGCCGAGGGGCCTTAAGGGTCCAAACTCTCGGCATCGGCTCAACCACCAGGATCCCCTTTTCCCCGGACACGGCAATGCCACGCACGGCTAAGCGCGGGTGCTCGGGTCCGTGGTGGCGCACCGTTCACCATCATCCCCCCGCGGGGATGTCCCTGCGGATACTCAGGTACCCGTGGTGTCGCAACTCACCATCGTCTGCATGAATCAGACGCCCCTGCGGGGATAAAATGAAGCAGTCCTCTGATAAATGGCTGGCAGAAGTTCGCGAGGCAAATAAAGGGGGGCCAAGAAAATTCTGGAACCATATAAGCTGGTTGGGAAAAACAAATAAAATAACTTAGGACAGATTATAGATGCTGAGGGAAAATGTTTAGAGGGAGACGATGCTGTGAACTACATTACATCATTTATAGCTGCGTCTTTTAGTAACGACAATGGGGTAATCTTCCCAAGTGAGGCGGCAACACAGGACAGCACAATAGAGAATAGCTTAGAACTGAGTAGTCTTAACTGGAAAAAGGCGGAAGCGAATATTCCTAAAACCACATCCGCAGGGATAGACGAAATTCCAATTAAGCTGATTAATAAACTTGGCCCAAGAAGCAAGGAAGCGCTGAAAAAAGCATTGGAGACAGTCATAACAAATCAGCAAATTCCGCACAGCTGGAGACAGAGTAAAATGAATTTGATTTATAAAGGGAAAGGAGATAAGATGAACATCAAATCCTACCGTCCGATTACGATAACGTCTGTTATGTACAGGCTGGCCATGCAGGCGGTGAAATTAAAAATGCAGGCATGGGTAGAAGGTAATCGGATACTCGGAGAACTTCAGAATGGGTTCAGAAGGGGTAGGCGTTTAGATGATAGCCTGTTCGTGCTTACCCAATGCATAGAAATAGCTAAGGAGGAAAACAGACCTCTGTTTTTAGCCTTTATGGACATAAGCGGTGCATACGATAACGTGAACAGGGAACTCCTGTGGAGCATATTGAAAGATTTAGGTATCGGTCATGACGTAATTGATTTTCTACAGGAAATCTACCGAGATAATGAAGTTCAAATTACATGGGAAGGCAAAAAAAAAGTACCACAACTGTGGGGGTGCACAAAGGATTAAGGCAAGGTTGTCCTCTATCACCGCTGCTGTTCATGCTTTACGTGATAAATATGGAAAGAAGGCTAGAAGAAAGTAATCTAGATTATAATCTGTCGTACAGATTAGGCGGAAATGTAGTTGAGCAGCGACTCCCGGGTTTAATGTATGCCGACGATATTGTACTGTTAGCAGATAGCCAGGAAGATTTACAAACTTTGGTTAATTGCTGTGGAGACGGAGACGCTCTAGGATTCAGTTTTCGTGGAACTAAATCAGGTGTGATGGTTTTTAACGATACAACTGACCAGGTGCTTACAATACAAGGCCACGAAATACCCAAAGTGGCCGCATACAAATACCTCGGGATATGGCTAAACGAAGGGCAGATATACACGGAAAAGCACGAACAGGCTCTTAGGGCAAAAGGACGAAGAGACGCCGGGATAATGAAACATAGTGCATTATGGGGGTACAACAAATATGAAGTACTAAGAGGTATTTGGAAAGGAATAATGGTGCCAGGACTTACTTTCGGCAATGCGGTTCTGTGCTTAAGCGAAGAAGTTCAGTCGAGATTAGACGTAAATCAGAGAGCTGTTGGAAGATTAGCACTAGGTGCCTACGGCAAAACCACAAACGAGGCAGTACAAGGGGATATGGGCTGGGCATCGTTCGAAGCACGGGAAGCTAAGAGTAAAATACTATATGAAGAACGCCTGAGGAAATTGGACGATAACAGGTGGGCAGCTAAGGTATTTAAATATTTATACAGAAAGAGCGTTGACTCACAGTGGCGGAAAAGAACTAGAAAACTAACCAGTAAGTATGCAGGTCATGAGGACGGAGAAAGAAAGAGCATTAAACGACAGGTTAAAAACGCGGAAGTGAAAAATTGGATGAATTCAATGGAAAAGAAACATAGTGTAGAACTATATCGATGCTGGAAAAGGCAGATCAGGAAAGAATTTTTCTATGATAACTCAAGAGGCAGTGCCATACTTTTTGAAGCTAGGTCAGGGTGTCTTAGAACGCGCAGCTACAAAAAGAAATTTAACGAAGAAGATGACACATGTGCAGTGTGTGGTAGATCTGGGGAAACAATTGAACACCTCATAATCAAATGTGACGGTATCCATCCGGATGTCGATGCAGGCGCAGTCACTCTTCCTGAGGCCCTTGGATTTAAAGATAACAATGGTCATGTAAATAAATCTGCAGTGGAAGTTAACAAAAAGCGATTGGAGGATTGGTGGCTGAAAAGCAGAGATGTGGCATAAGGTTAGAATTGTACGAAACCGTAGGTAAAGATGGTGGAGATTCTTAATGAGAATTGCCAACACAGTAAACAAAAAAAAGAAGAAAAGCTGAGCAGGGTGGCAATTGCCACCACCACGTTTCAAAGGGGGCGCTCCTATCCATCCATCCATCCATCCACCCATCCACCCATCCATCCACCCATCCATCCACCCATCCACCCACCCTCCCACCCACCCACCCATCCACCCACCCATCCATCCATCCATCCATCCATCCATCCATCCATCCATCCATCCATCCATCCATCCATCCATCCATCCATCCATCCATCCGTCCATCCGTCCATCCGTCCGTCCGTCCGTCCGTCCGTCCGTCCGTCCGTCCGTCCGTCCGTCCGTCCGTCCCTCCGTCCGTCCCTCCGTCCCTCCGTCCGTCCGTCCGTCCATCCATCCATCCATCCATCCATCCATCCACCCACCCACCCGTAGTGTTCCTGTATATGCTCCCGCAGGGAGCAGAGTTGCGCGAAGGTCCACCATGTTCTAAGCTGTGCGGGAAAGCCACTGCGTTCATGAACAGGGGCTGCTTTCATGAGCTTGCAGCGTATAGAGCTTCGGCTTTTTTTTTGTTTAATTGCGTACAAAGTGTACTCGATGGCAAGTTGATAAACGTAGCTATTAAAACTAATCTGTTATTTTTCAAGGGTGTGCATATAGCATGAAAAAAAGAATCGAAAAAAGGTTAACAGGAAATCTTAATCGTGACAAACTGACGAAAAAAGACTGGTTAACGGCCTACGAGTTTTTGTTTTTTCTTTCTGCAAGAAGTAATTTCAGATGAGCAAGCAGTCCCGTTCCGGATGAGACAGCGTCTGTCCAGTCCTATATTGCTGCATGCTCGTCTTAAGAACAAAAAGAGTATAGCGATGAATTACTTTTTTCACAACCGCCGTGTGTTCTGTGCGAGTTATGCGCGGAAAATACGAAAATGCATCTCTCTAGACCCACATTAAAATAATTCTGCAGCTGGTTGCAGGTAAGGAGACTAAAGCAACGCCAATCCATTGAACAGGCGTGTCTGACATAACGAAAAAATGTAAAATTCAATTGCTTGCCCAACAACATTTCACAAAATCTTCACCGATGGTAAATGGCCTGAAAAGACAAATCTTTATAGGACGTTGAAAGTACTCTGATACGCTGATATTACTAACTTCCCTCATTTTTATTAAAAAGGATTATTTATCTTTTCACCTTAGTTATTATATTATAATAGTTGTTGATTACTGTGGTAGGTTTTCCTGCCTGCTTCATCCCGATTGTTGGGAAAAAATAATTTAACGTTCCGCTTTGCATTCTTGTACTCCTTATTCGTAGATTCGGCTTAGGTCGCAGTATCAAAAGATTTCGCGTCTCCTGGATTTTTTTCAAGCAGAAGTTATAGGCTGATTTGCTGTGTTCGAGCTGAAATTATTCGCGGCATCAAGATTTGCGAAACTTGTTATCGCGGCCCATTCTCAACAGCCACTTCAGTCACCGACGCACTTCAGCCGCCGACCTTCCACACGGCACTGCATGCGTAAAACACTTTGTCGTTGCCAGTGAGGTTGCTGCAGTTTGGCGCACTGCACCACTGCGTCCGCTGCAGAAAACCGTCCCTGACGCCACAGGTGTGCATGGAAAATGAATGAAATGTAGCCGACAGCGCGGGCTCACATGGGGTGTCGAGCTGACAAGGGTTCGCTCTGCACGGCGCCTATGAAGTCAGCTTCTCCGCGCAGTGTTGAACACCTGACGTCACGAAAATCATGTGATCGCCTCTCGGCGAATGGCGTTCGGAGCGGCGAGGGAAAAGAGACGCGCAACTCTGCTCCCCAGGAACACTGCTCCGCGACCCTTCCTGTGCTCCGTATTATTCTGGCCGGACCTGTACGCAGTAACTATCTCACATATCTCGGTGGACACCCGCCAAAAGGGTGACACCTCCGCTGATAAGCTTCTGCTGACAGCCTTTTGTCGACAACGATGAGGCATTAAAGGCTTTCGCTTTAATACTTGCAAAGACCTCGCCTTTGAGAGCCGGGCATTGGTGCAGCAAGTCAAGCATATACCGATTTCTCCCACCACAAAGCTTCCTTCACGACAATCAACTCTTAGAGGAGTGTTTCTTGACGAAGGAATATCTATGAAAAATAACAAGTTGTCTGCAATTGTACACACATGTCTAGCTCGAATGCTTTGCCTCAGTTTATCGAAATGATGAAACTGCTGATCAGCTGCGCTCAAATTTCGCATTAGGAAGTAATGTAATCGTCGGCAATTTTTACAAGTGAGAAAGAAAGACGGCGCACATCAATTCTGCGTTGACTACCGCCGCTTGAACAACATCACAAAGGAGATAGAACGTCTACCCGCTACCCCGCATCGACGACACACTGGACTGGCTCTGCAACGCCAACTGTTTCTCATCGATGGACTTCGAGAGCGGCTACAGGCAAATTGCGGTCGATGAGAGAGAACGCGAGAAGACCGCATTCATTACTCCAGATGGCCTCTTCGAGTTCAGAGTGATGCCGTTTGGTCTCTCCTCCGCACAAGCCACATTTCAGCGAGTAATGGATGCAGTGCTGGCAGGTCTGAAGTGACAAATTTTTGTGGTATATTTAGATGATGTCGTTGCCTTCGCCTCGAACTTCGAAGAGAACCTAAAAAGGTTTCGAACAGTGTTAGACGCGATCAAGTCGTCCGAGCTTACCTTGAAGGCAGAGAAGTGCCACTTTGCCTACGAAGAGCTGCTGTTTCTAGGCCAGTTCGTTATCAAGGAGGGAGAACGCCCAGACGCGCGGAAAACAGCTGCTGTCGCAATGTTTCCACTGCCGGCAGATAAGAAAGCTGTGCGCAGATTCCTCGGACAGTGCGCGTATTGCCGACGATTTGACAAGAGCCTTTCGCGCATCGCTGAGCCACTGAGCCGCCTGACAAAGGCAGACGTGTCATTTAAATGGGAAGGGCCTCACGTGGAAGCCTTCAAGGAACTTCAGCGTCGATTACAGTCCCCGCCGATGCTCGCGGATTTTGATTAAAACGCCGAGACTGAATTTCATACCGACGCAAGTAGCGTGGGCCCAGGCGCTGTCCTCGTTCAGAAAACTGACGGATTTACCAGTTCTGAAACCAAATTGTGACTCAATTAATTATTGCCCTATGTTTGTCAAAAAACTTTGTTATTCTTGAGGACATAACCTTTTCCAGTCCCGTGGAAAACACAGGGAGAACTGAAACTGGCATGTAATTTGCTGGTGCATTCCGGTCGCCCCCTTTATAGATTACAGACACTTTTGCCGTTTTCACTGCGTTGTGGAAAACGCCGCATTCCAGTGCAAAATTATAGATGTTAGAAAACAAGTAACAAATTGTGGGTAAGACATATTTAAGTGCTTTCATCTGCATGGCATTGATATCTAAGGCTTTGCTGTTACTAATTCCCATGCACACACTAGAAACCTCATTTTCTTCAGTAGGCTCGAAAAATATGGCCGCGCTAAGCTGACTAGGGTAACCGGCGATGTTAGTGTCCGTAGGATCTTCAGATGAAGAAAAGCTATTGAGAAAATGATTGTTAAAATATTCTGCGAATGCTTTTCCTTTTATTTCCTTGCGATTTAATAACATAGCTTTTACAATATAGTTATTCGCACGGCGACCTAGGACATCGTTTAAAGCTTTCCATGCAATATCAGGTCTCTTTGAACTGACGGTAGAAAAGACCTGCTGATATTATGAATCTTTTGCTTTCCGTAGCTCCGAGTTTAATCGGTTTGGTAACTTTTTAAAGGAAAGAAGAGCATCTTCTACACGTTTCCGAAGGAACATTTGACGCAAAAGGTTTTTGTCCTTCATCATTTTGAACAGTTCTTTTGTAATCCGTAGTCTCCTTATCTTGTTAGAAGGGGTGTACTTTCCGAGCGGAAACTGCTTCAAATAAAGACGAAGGAAATGGCGAAAAAACAAGTCGCACGCATCATTGACGTCCGTTTCTTGCAGTACACAAGACCAGTCGAAGTTCGTAATATCGTGCTTTAAATGCTTCCGATGAGGGATCTGTAATGCGCTGTACACTAAGGGTCTCGTTCACGTTGTTTCGCTTAGCATGCTTATTTTGAAAGACGACAAACGCCGGACAGTGATCACTCACATCAGAAGCGACTGTACCACAAGAGAGTACATTGGCTCCAATATTCGTAACTATCAAAACGAGTGCAGACGCAGTCGTGCATATGACACGTGTTGCTGTTTCTATTAAGTTGACAAACCCACGTGAAAGAAGTTTCATTTTGAAATCACGTACAGTAGCGTTGTGGTGATGAATATTAATATTAAAATCACCACTGCACAAAAGCGAACAATTATTGAATGATGCATATTCTAGAATCTGGTCAAAATAGTGTAAAGTTTTTCATGTTGCCATTTGGGGGTGGTATACTACAGAAATCAGCTGGTTTCGATTTTCCAATGTTAACACTTCATAATCTTCCGTAACTTCACTAAGATTAGGCCAAATGTGGCACCTTCTGCACACGAGACTATAGATAGCAACACCGCCGTCGCGTTTGTTAGGTCTAGTTAAGGAAAAAGGCTTCGTAACCGGGCAGCTCTAGCACCCTGCAGCCAAGTTGATACCACGTTTCAGTGAGCATCAAAACCATAAATTCGAAAGAGAACTCTTTTAATAAGAGAACGATTTCGTCTTGTTTGTTGCCCACTGAGCGCGCATTAAGGTGCAAAGCAGTTTCACAGTTACGATGCTTTAGCTTCACGTGTTGTGCGACAAGTTCGTGATAGGTCATTTTTGTTTAGTTCTGTTTGATTACAGAGCAGAATGACGATAGATTTTAGTTGCCAGGTGAGCTATGATTATCGCCTGCTGCTGACTCAGCACGACTGCTTTCCTGCGAGATGAGCTATGAGGTCCTTCTCGCTGGTCATTGGTACAACCGCCGAGCCGTCACTTTGCTTCATGAATATCTTTCCATTTTGTGAGCAAACAGACTTTCACTGATGTTCATACTTTGTTTTACAGCAAATGCAAGCAGTTTCTTTTCTGCCGGCAAAGGTGTTCATTGACGTACACAGGATCAGAATTTTCCAGCCCAAAGTCAGTGTTTGTCAGCCTCATTTTTTGTCTTTCTGGAGGACTGTGTCACGTTTGTCTTGATATCGGGACTAAACGACAATATTCGACGTATCTGCCTTTCGTGTCGGTACTCGATGACAGGCTTCAATGTCGCAGTCTTGAACTGGCTTTTAATTGTATTCCCTATCTTTGAGGCTAAGTCAATCACAGACTCGCTGTCATTTTTGATGACACCTGAATTTCTAAGTTAGCCCTTTTTGAGTATTGCTCAGACAGAATAAGCCGCTCCTCCAAATCAAGCACTTTACTTTCCATATTTGTACTGTGCGATGTCAGACACGTTAATGAGCCCCAGTTGGTCGAAGACAGAAACGAGAAAGAGCAAAAGTTCACAAGACACTTGGGAGCAGCGACTACCGGAAATATGGTAAACGTCTTGTTTTCACTAATCTGCAATCAAGGCCGAAGTAGATTAGGACGTTTGCGACTCTTTCGACGCTGCGGCCAAATGCCGCTAGCGTCGATGAACGTGCTCCTTTTGTAGTGGATGGGGTCACGTGGGAGCCAACGTAGCAGGTCACGGCGCAGCGGACGATGATGCCTCCTTGAACCAGACGGTGTCCAGCGTAACTCGTATTTTCACAGCTGCAGGCTGCGGGATGAATCAGTGCTGGCGCCTAGTGCGGCTGCGTGGGTGTGTCCTGCAATGAAGGCCGAAGTAGATTAGGACGCTTGCGACTCGCTCGACGCTACTGCCGAATGCCCCGTCCCTGTCGCCCTCACCCCCGGGGAGCCGCCAAAGCAGCCCGAACCCTCTCGAAGAAGTAGATCACTAGAAAGCCGCAGAAGCCGTCCCACCCGAAGACGACGTGCGAATCAGCCGTCGTCTCCAGCGGCGTTCACCTGAATACGGACTACTACCGCGTCTGACGGAAGCAAAGAAGGACTCGTCAACGCCGACGTCAGCAATGGCTACGACACTAGCCTCCATTATTTTGCACCTGCTCCGACTGCTGCCAATGTTCAACGGTTCACCGGGCAAGGATCCTGAAGAATGAATAGAACAGTTTGACCGTGACGCCGTATTCAACAGTTGGGATGACCGGAATAAAGTCAGCCACGTTTTCTTCACCCTGAAAGTACCAGCCCGAATTTGGTTCGAAAACCATGAAGCTTCTCTAGTGACGTGGGAATCATTCAAGCGGAAGTTCCTGAAGGCATTCACAAGTATCGTCAGGAAAGAAAGAGTTCGGCTGCGTCTACAGTCACGCATCCAGCACCCGAATGAGACATGAGACAGTGACCGCATACATAGAAGACATGAAGCGCCCTTTTAGGCGCGTCGATTCTGACAGGAGAGCTGTGTCGCCTGTTACCATCTTCCAACCAGCCTCAAATAGTGACCTTTGAAGAAATCGTCCGCGAAGAAGTGCAGCATGCGCTTGGCTCCCCGTGATCGACGCCTGCAGCTGAACCTCCAGCTTTGACCTACGCCGCTGCAGTACACAATCCACAGCCACAACGACACACCCTAAGGCCCCTCTTCGACGTGAACCAGTTGTTCTCGAACGCCGCCCCCCTGCCCCCGCCCACCTACCTACGAACGGCGCTCAAAACCCAGGAACCGCGACGCCTGGAGGACCTCCGACCATCGCCCGCTGTGCTTCCATTCGGTGAAGCCGGCTATAATCTTCGTCACTGCCCGTACCGCCGTATCGGTCTTCGTGGCTTTGCCGTTGACGAACCACGACGATGTTTCGGCCAACGTCCGCAAGAAATCGACGAGTACCTGCGTCGAGAGGAGTATGCGCCGAACCGCCTTTCGCACTGTACATCGCCGTCAGCCTCGCGTTTTGCGTCGCCAAGCCGTAGCTACGCAGCCTCGGTACGAGGAAAGTCTCCCAGAGAGCTCCCGTAGAGGCAACTAAAAACAGCAACCTCTGGAGATGAGGCTGCTCACAAGCGAAACATCGAAGATCCTCCAACTTCCATGCCGCTTGAAGACGCCTTCCCGACACGCCGACGTCGCATACAGTGACGTGCTCCACCGCAACGCGAAGCGCCTTCAAAACCACGCCGCCACCTTGAAAAGCTTCGACGACACGCCTTATCCACAATTCGCATGCCCTACGAAGCCGTGACCCGACGGCTAGGAATGCGTGCAACGCAAAAGCCCGTACATCGACTTACAAGTGGTTACGGCCGAAAGGTTACCGCTCTAGTCGACACCGCAGCCGATTACTCGGTGATGAATGGAAAATTCGCTGCGCAGCTGAGGAAAGCCACGACCGCTTGGACGGCCCACAAATTCGCACAGCAGGGGGCCACCTCATTGCGCCATCAGGACAACGCAGAGCGCGAGTGACTGTCAATGGTCGTATACCCGTCCTGCTATACCTTCGTCGTGCTATGGCAGTGTTGCCGCAAAGTGATCTTGGGCATGGATATCCTTAATGAGCATCAGACGATCATCGACCTGCGATCCTAGCTGATCACGCTTGCTTTCGACGCACAGACCATCCCTTCGCTGTGAGCTCTGGAACATCACGTTGCCCTGACTGTCATGGCGGAACAAGTGAGCGTCCCATCCCCTCCCCCCCAAACGTCATCGTAACTGTAGGCGCCACGGAAGCCACTAAAACTGAAGCCATCATCAAGGCGAACATGCAATTGCTTCTAGACCGAGGAATACGCATCGCAAGGGACATCGCACATTTCCGCAATGGCCAAGCTGAAGTACCGCCGACTACCTTCAGCGAAGAATACCGGCACGATAACAGGGGAACGACGATTGCTTTTCTCGACGAAATAGCCGACGTTCGAGACTTCTTTGCCCTCTCCGACTCATCCGCAGAAGATTCGCCTGACCTAGGGAACTCGCCCACTCTGGATATCAAACCTAGCCCCACCACCCAGCCCTGCTATAAGACCAGATCCACAATCTGTTTCGAAGCTACAGCGCGCGCTTCTCGTCAAAGCCGAAGGTCCGAGAAACGCCGATGGCCAAGCATTGCATTATAACCGACCAGCACGCCCGACCTCTCCGCCAAAGCCCCTACCGAGTGTCTCCGGGGGAATAATAGAGGAATAATTGAGGTAGAATAAAGGAGCAAGAATGCAGAAATCAATACGGAAATGTGTATTTTACAGGCCTCCAGAGCGAGAATTTTGGGCGAGAACTCTGCGCCCAAAAGGAAAGGAGGATATAGCCTTTATCAAACAAAGAAGCAAAAGCAGGTAGCTAAAAGGAATAGAAAAGGAAAACGGAAGCCACAGATGATGCGCCCAGTTGAACTATCCAATATCCGAGTGTGTCTGCTGGGAAACGCCGCGTGGGCCGGTCTTTCATTGAGCGAGGTCGTTCAAAATAGGTTATTGATGTCTTAGTATTCGCCTGATAATTTTGATCATGATCCTAACTTTTACAATAAGCGGAAAAAAAATCTGCGGTTTTAAAAGCTAATGAACAGTTATACGCTTTCATAATTGCGCTTTTATGGTCCTGAAGGAGCAGAGCTTTTTACATGCATTGATTTTTGCTGCTTCGCTATCTAAAGGACGAACTTCACTCGGCGGGGAAGTTTAGCGAAGCGGTAAACGACTCCGGGCCCGTTATTGTCAACGTCTCTGTTGGGCGTATTGAAGCGCCAGCGCAACCGTACGTTCCCCAGTCGCAACGCAAGTAGCTTTTTAGTAATCTCATGCTTGAAAATGTTCTCTCTGCGCTGGCAGTGGTCACTGGAAGCGTGACTGGAATCTGCAACAGCTTGTACACATTTGGAAAGGACCTGCAGTCGCAATGAGATAGGACATCTGTTCCTGCGCTGGGGCGCTGCTTTGCTGCTTTGTTCGCCCAATTTGTGCACTATAGTCGCCCCGTAGTCGCCACCAAAGTAGCCCCGTTTTGCGCAAAAATGGCCACGAGGCTTTCTGCTCATTACTCTCGCTCTTCTCGCATTTGGGGTGTTGCGGATGGCACAATTATAGAAAAGTCCTTTACATTCTCCTCTGCGAACCGTTGATGTAACTGTGCTATTACGCGGATGGAATGAACACATTTCTCCGGAAATATTTCCTAGCATTTTCTGATGCAACGCCCCCACAATCCTGTTGTCGGACACCGACTCGTCGGCTGGCGATTTCCACATCCATTTTTTTTTGCCAGGTTCATTTTCTCAGTTTTTTTTTTGTTGCCAGTTTTCGTTATGGGAATCCAGGTGCATGGGCGTTGCCACAAAATCTAGCCCGAGTCCGCAATGTTCGCGCCGAAATGTCTTTTCGAGCGTGAGAAATACAATGTTGTAGACAAAACCTAGAATGATTTCCGGCGCCGGTGGTTGTTTTTGTTCGGCGGTGCAAGACAGTGCAAAAAAAAAGTCGAGGAATGGGGGGGGGGGGGGGTGCTGATGCCTCATAAGCACCCCCCCCCCCCCCCTGGCTACGCCCCTGCGCGACCGCAGAAATGTCTCGTCTGTGTCCAGTTCTCCGTCGACGCCCCGAGCCAGGCGCCACGGAACAGGTAGGTGTTTATTTTTTGCTTTCAGAGACGCTCCTTGCTTAATAGGCGGAGTAAAAAAAATAGCGATCCCGCTGATTTCTACACAGACATAAAAACAAATAATGCGCCTCTGTCAGCGTACTACAGTCGCAATTTGTTAAGTGTTTCTGAAGGCGGAATACAGAGGACAGAAACAGTTTTCTGGGTGGCCAAATTTGTATCTACATTGAATCCTCTCGCTATGCTTGATAAAGATAGACAATCAAAGTTTATTGATGATATGTGAGTGCGTAGCCCTTTAATATTGTGTATACCTCCCCCTTCCCCAATTTCTATTGGATGGTGTAGAATGTCCTGGTTTGCTGATTTCCGGTTCGTGCGTGGATCATATCCAGTACAAACAAATATACGCGAAGCAGGCAGCCTAGTATTGAAGCTGATAAGGCTATAATTAAAGAAGTATCCTGCGACGTACCGGTGGTCACCGTACAAGGGACACCTCGGCCCGGAAAACCGTCGAGGCAGCGGGTGCTGCACAACTGCCCAAAGTATACACGAGGCCTTTAACCAGCCGCGAAAGACGCTGGTACTATCGACGTCAAATTCATAAATAAGCTCTCCGAGGGGTCATCGCAGAAAAGCAGGTTTTCCTATTGTGTGCAAACTAACAATCAAATAATAATATAGTCAAATAGTAAATAGTCAAATAATAGTCAAATGTGAAATAATTACATACCGCTAAATTCTGATATTGTTATAACCAGTCCTTATAATGGTAACGTCATCATTTTGGTTTTGTCTGACGAGATTCTCATAATTAGTTTTAATTGAAAAACTTATTCGTCGCTTTTTTTTATCTTGGTGTCGTGCACGAGACCTTAACCCACTTAACCTAAAAAATATGAGGATGAGGACAGGTTCAAAGACGCCGCCAGTGGCCTAAGGAGAACTGAGGTGAGGGCGTCAGAGGAGACCTCAACCTCGACTGATGAGGTTGAGTGAGATCGGCAAATTTATTCTGAGGCTGAGGTGAGGTCGAGATTTTTTAGGTCAAATGCCCACCTGCGTTGGTGTATCTAGTGTGCAGTGCACTCTGCTGCTGTTCTCCGTACCTGCTTTACGTTGTATGACTTGATTGTATCCAATTTGCTCTTGCACTCTTGGTCGATCCAGGACAGCTGTGTCCCTTACCCTTAACCCCCCTTTTTTTCTTGCATTTCTCTTATACTTTTATACCTTGCACCACTCCTGGCATGACTGCCAAAAGGAAGACGGCGGTATTCTTGAAACATATGATACAAATAAGTGCCGATTCTATCTGAGAGTGTTTACGGTTGCCAGGAGCAGTGTATAGCATTTTGCTTGAGCTAAGGCTTGTATGAGTTGGCTCGCTTGGCGCTCCCTCAGTCCTGCATGGCGTTTGGTGATACGGCGGATCATGTGTGTGAGCTGCTGCCAAGTATTGATTGTGGAGGCAACCTTAGCGTGTGCACGAAGCTGCAGGCCAAGTAACCTATGTGAATGGGCCGGAGGGATTGGGTTACCTGCGATATGAACGTGGATTCAGTGTGATCCTTCTGGTATTTGGTGCCCTGGAAGACGAATAGTTCTGATTTTTTCTGGTGCCGGTGCTAGACTCGCTTGTTCAAAGTAATCGTTTACCATGATTATGCCTTACTAAAATCGAGATTTTCGATCGCCATCGAACTCGAGGGAGTTGTGGTCCTGCTACACGGCAAATCTCAATGGCCATTGAAAAGGTTCTCGCGGCTTATGCCAAGCTCGTGTGGCGCTACAATCGCTGCGCACGGTTTCGCACAAATAACAAAAATATTGCTATAAAACCTGACTAAATGTTGAAATACACTTTTTTGCAGTCATAGGGCCCGTTCCCACTTGTCCAAAAATCAGGCGAGCGAAGCGGAATCGCTCGCCGAAAAAACTAGGACCTGTTCTCATCTGTTGACGCCCGGGCGAGGGGAAACTGCCACGCCGCTGCTGCTTCTCGCTTTTGCTCACTACGTCGCCGCTTCCGGCGTACACAGATACAGTGAGAAAAGGGCATAAATTTATGCTGTCTACGTACCAGCGTATGCGTGCTTACGTACGCTAAACGCAGGCGCATTCCCACTTTTAGTTCAGCGCATGCTAGCACAGACGCAAAAATAAACTCAGCTTTTAGTGGCTCCATCTGGTTGCCTGGACGGGAACGATTACTGTCAACAAACCAGCTCTCCTCTTAAGCCTAGCAGCGGCAGAATCATCACTCTGAACAAAAAATAAAGCAAGCGTATCGCTTATACGTTTTCTTATAGGCAAGGTGAGACGAAGCGCAAGACCAGTGCCCCATTTGTGACCAGTGAACCGACTGAAAAAGGCAGCAACATTGGATTGGATTGGAGCAAACTTTACTGGTGCCTGCAGTTGGGCGCTCGCGCGCCCCGACGAAGGCCTGCGTCGTCTACGAGGCTGCCGTTACTCGGCGCGGGTCTCCGCTCGCCGTTGCCGGCTCGCTGGGTCCGTGCCTTTAGAGCGCCCCGAGGACCTGCTGGACGGCCCATAGCTGTTGGTCATGGTCGTTGCTCTTCGCGGCTGCCTCCAGCCGCGGCGGGATTGTTCCTGATCTTGCTTCCTTTGGATTTCTGATGCAGTCCCACAAGATGTGCGTGTGATCTGCCGGCTCCCTCCGGCAGACTCTACACGTATCGGTCGGGTAGGTCTCGGGGTACATGCGATGCATCAGTCCCGGGCTCGGTAGCGATCCGGTCTGGAGCTGTCTCAGTAGTACCGCCTCCACTCGACTCAGCCTCGGGTGCGGGGGGTGGGAGAGTCCTGCGAGCCAGGCGGTAGGCCTTCGTGATTTCGATGTAGTCGGTCATGCGGTCCTTGGCTTCGAACCACGTCGGACGGTGTGTTGCCGGGGCGCGGTTGGTTAGCGCTCGCGCAGCTGCGTGTGCCGTCTCATTGCGGTTCGCACTGCGTTCCGACGCGTCGCCCGCGTGCGCTGGAAACCACTTGATTCTTACTCTTCTGTCTTGCAGTTTAGTCGCTCGTAGTACGCGCTCGGCCTCCCTGCAGACTTGGCCTTTGGCGAAGTTTCGCACCGCCTGTCTCGAGTCACTCAGCACCGTGTAGCAGTCTGCGTCGGCGATGGCCAGGGCGATGGCCACCTCCTCCGCTTGTTCCGCTCAGGCGCTTCTCACGCTCGCTGCCGTCCTCGTGGCGCCGGTCGACGCCCCTATGACGACCGCTGCGAAGGCGTTCCGTTAGTATTCGGCCGCGTCCACGTACCGCGCGTGCTCGTCGTTGGCGTGCAGGTCGATGAGAGCCTTGGCCCTCGCCGCTCTTCTTCCCTTGTTATACTCGGGGTTCATGTTCTTGGGTATGGGGTCGATTCTGGTCTGGCGTCGGACCTCTTCGGGGACGGGGAGTTTCGTCTCCGCCTCGTTCGAGTGTCCTATTCCCAGGTCATCCAGTATCTTCCTCCCGGCTTTGGTCGTGGACAGCCGCTCCAGTTGAGGTCCGTTGCGCTTCGGCTATTTCTTCGAGCGTGTTGTGCATCCCGAGTTGTAAGAGGCGGGTCGTGCTCGTGGACTCGAACAGGCCCAGCGCCGCCTTGTACGCTCTCCTGATGATTACATTAATTTTGTTGCGTTCGTGTTGCAGCCATCTGTGGTAGGCTGCAACGTACGCGACGTGGCTGATGATGAAGGATTGGACGAGCCTGATTAGGCTCTCCCTTCTCATGCCAGCCTTCCGGGAAGTGACTCTTTTGAGGAGTTGCATAGCGTTGGCCGCTTTTGCCGTGAGACGGGCGATGGTTTCGCCGTTTCTTCCATGCTTTTCGATGACCATGCCTAGGATCCTGATTTCGCTGTCCTCGGGGATCACGTTGCAGGATTTGGTTGCGATTCTGATTTTTTCGCATTCGCGTTGTCTGGTCTTGCATCTGCCATCGTTGGTAGGTGGGAGTATGAGGAGCTCCGATTTGCTCGGCGAACATCTCAAGCCGGTGCCTTCCAGGTGGTCTTCTATCGCGTCGACGGCGGCTTGCAGAGCGCCCTCGATGTGGGCGTCGCTGCCGCCGGTCACCCACAGTGTGATATCGTCCGCGTAGATGGTGTGCCTGACGTCTTCGATGTCCGCGAGCTTCTCGGCCACTCCGATCATTACCAGGTTGAACAGCATCGGCGAAATGACCGATCCCTGCGGTGTGCCGGTGCTCCCGAGCTTCTTCTCTTGCGTTTGTAGGTCGCCTGCTCGTAGCTCGGCGGTCCTGTCCGTGAGGAAGTCCTTGATGTAGTGGTAGGATCTTTCGCCCATGTTGAGCTTAGAGACTTGGGACAGAATCGCCGAGTGTTTCACATTATCAGAGGATTCTGGTGTGGGCTAGTTGGTTCATGCTTAATAAACAGATTCACAACAGCGCTACGGAACAAGGACAGAAGGAACACGAAAAACACAGGACGGGCGCTGTCCGTCACGATTGTCGACCTATGTTTTCAGACACCAAGTTTCTGGCGACCGCAAGGAGTAGAATAGAAAGGGAGATTATTGAAGGTTTTTTGATTGAAAAGGCTGGGGACGAGTGCATCAGCAGCTCATCTGTCTGTTTACAGGAGAAAGAAAGGTCCTTTCTTGAACGGACGCGATTCTTGCGTTTTAACTGCTAGACATCCTGACAAACGGTTTTTCCTGCATCTCACCTTATAGTGTTTTATTTTGCGTTGTTTTGTTTGTTGACCTTATGCGGAACTTTGCTCCTCTGTCTTTTAAAGACTTTTAGTTGTTTTACAGTCTTCATTGCTTGGCCGGTGGTGGTTCATGTTTTTGTTCTTTCTTTTAGTTTCCCTTTTTAACGATTGTTACTTTTACCGTGTTATTTGTTGGTTTCGGTTTCTTGTTTTCGCTTTTAGCCTGCTGACTGTGCCTATTGCCTAGCAACTTTTACTTTTTTCATCGCCATTTTGCTCATGCTTTTCTCATGCTTTTACGCCTTCTCGCTCTCTTGAATGTTTTTTACGTAGCCCAAAGATTCCGCTTTGCTTTGAAGTACTCATTTTCTTGCCTATCTGAGCTGCAGTTGTCATTGGCTGTAGCTGGTCCATGCACATCTTTGTATCTGTTAGTCCCTTTATCATTAGCTTGGTAATGCTATATTTTTTGATAGTGCATGCACGTTTTATGAGTTCTGTCGAGCTGTGTGATGACTCCCCAAACGTGTGAAGCGTTCCTTCGCTGTGTCACGTGGCTGACAGTGCATCACGTGGTCCAGGAAATAGTATAAATCTGTGCTGGTTTTTCACGCAATAAAGAGTTGGTAGACAGCGCCCGTCCTGTGTTTTTCGTGTTCCTTCTGTCCTTGTTCCGTAGCGCTGTTGTGAATCACATTATCAAAGGCGCTCTTTAGGTCGAGACCCAGGATTGCCTTGTTGTCGCGGGCGCTGCCGCCATTGTCTATGATTTGGTATTTGAGCTGCAGCATCGCGTCCTGCGTGCTGAGGTGCTGTCTGAAGCCGATCACCGTGGCCGGATACAGCCCTTCTCGTTCCAGGTAGTGTTGCCACTTGTTGAGCAGGACGTGCTCCAGCACCTTGCCCACGCAGAACGTGAGCGAGATGGGCCGAAGGTTGTCCATGTCCGGTGGCTTCCCCGGCTTGGGTATCAGGATAGTCTTGGCTGTCTTCCACTGCTTTTTTAGCGCGGCCGCTCTCCAGCACTTGTTGAAGTATTTTGCGAGGTTCTCAATCGAGCCGTCGTCGAGGTTCTTGAGCGCCTTGTTCGTGACGAGGTCCGGGCCAGCTGCCGACCGGCTGTTGAGGGCGTGCGGGGCCGCGCGGACCTCCTCGACGTCGATGTCACGATCGAGTTTCGCGTTAGGTAGGCCGCCGTACGGCGCGTGTTGTTCGGTGGGTGTAGTGGGCAGGTATTTGTCATTGATGCGCCTGGTGACTTCATCGGCGCCGTGTACCGAGACCGCCCGATGTATGAGCTTGGCGAGTCTGTCCCTTTGGTGCGACTTGGTCTTGGTTTCGTCGAGCAGGTGCCGCAGCAGGTTCCACGTCTTCCCGCTATGCATCTGCCCGTCTGCCGCGTTGCAGATCTCGATCCACTGTTGCGTGCATAGAGCGCGGCAGTGCTCCTCGATCGCTCGGTTGACCTCCGCGACCTTACGAGAATTCAGTCCGAAGCGAGGGGTCTGGCTTTGAAGGGGCGCCGCCATGTTTGTCGCCGCGCGGCGGAAATCAGTCTGGGCCGATGGGCTTCTGCGATGGAAAGCACAAAAATAATGAGCTTTAAACCAGACCGATACAATTTTTAAATTATTGTGCAGACTAATAGTTTACTGCTTGCAGTAAAGTTTGAAGAATAATGTTTGTTCATGCTGATGTATCGTGCACGAAAGTGCGCGTTGGTGCCGTGCGATGCAATGCTAGCAACCTTAGGCAACGCTCGAAGACCCTCGAAATCTCGATAGTATGGTGTATCGATAGAGTTCCGGGCTGCTCCGTTGACTCGATTGACTGTTGACTCGATGGCTATTCAAACTGCCCGTGTAGCAGTGCTCGATTGGCCTGAAAGTGCAGCCATTCCCATTTTAAGCAGGCCATAGGGGAAATCACTTGAAAAAGATGTGAGAGGAAAGATTGAAAGTATAGATGCGCAACGCAACAGCCACGTCCGCCGAAGCGACGACGACGGCTTTCGCAACAGATGCCACCCTGTGGCAAGAACCTCTGGGCTCTATATGCGCGATAGCCTTTGGATCGCAGCCCCGAAGGCCCAGGAAGCCACTTCCTTCACAGCTTGCCTGTTGCAAGCTGCTTCCACCGGATAATGTGAAATGCACACTGCTGCATAGCTTCATAAATTGTAAACTTGGTTTTGAGGAAAGGAAATGATGCAGTAACAGTCTCACATATCTCGGTGGACACTCCAACCGCGCCGCAAGGGAAGGGAGAAAGGAGGGAGTGAAAGAAGAAAGGAAGAAGGGGGTGCCGTCGTGGAGGTGTCCGTAATAATTCTGAGCACCTGGGGATATTTAACCTGCAATGACTTCGCACAGCACACGGGAGCGTTTTGAATTTCGCCTCCATCGAAACGCGGCCGCCGCGGTCGGGCTCGAACCCGGCTTCATAAGTATACATTTGTTAGAGAGTTTTGGAATAGAGGGCTCCAATGATTGGGGGCCCAAATAATATAGCGCACCCCAACAGTACGGATGCGTACACCGCTGACTTTTAGAATGAGGGTTTTCTCTTCGCAGTGACGCTATAGGCTTGGATTCATTGACCACAGCAGCACCATTGCGACCAAGAAGAGAAATAAAAAAAAATAAACAAATGAGAATGTTTCTGTTTCATATATCTGGTTACTTTTCTGCAGCACTAAACTCGCATAACATAACTGAATCAAACGCTAGAAACAAGTAATAGTATTGACATTTTTTTTTTATTGTCTGCCACGTGCAGTGCCATCTCGGATGGAACCGGCAGTGGTAACTCTCGCGGATGTAATTTTTTAAGGCGAAATCCTTTGATGGCTCACACTCGCGGCCAAGGTCACGTCCGGTGTAACGCTGTCTTCCACGAATAACGTCGGAAATGATCAAGATTGTAGAAAACGAATGGTAGCATCAGGTAGAGATGAAACAATGCAACCCCGACGCCAAGTTTGACGACTGTAGAGTTATTAGTCAAATAATTATAGCCAATTATAGCGAAAAAACAAAGAAATGCATTGTTTTCATTTCCGTAGCCGTAAACCACCGTTTGCGGCTACGGTGCGCTTAACTGAACCGTACCTTCACTGCTCTGGTGGACGCCTGGACGGACCATCCTGCTCACCGTGGTCCACGTGTCACAGCGGTGGTGGTGTTATCGTTGCCATTGTATCGCCTGCCTCCGTCGCCGCAGTCATCCGTGGAAGCCACAACAACGCATCGCGATAGCGCACTGCGCCCAATTTTGACCGACTAGCGACACCTGCATCGGCTGTACCGCTACAAAATCTTGACAGTGAAAGCGCTCAAAAGGACAAGGACGACAGAAAAGGAAAGACATACAAAGCGCTTACTTTCAACTGATTTTATTTCATGCGAAAAACAACTTTATACTCATAGTATTCACTTGCGCATGCTTACAAGGACATTACCAACGAGTGATAGCTGGCACGTTCTTTCAGATAACCGGCATGCCCGATGTAAGATAGGACATCTCTTTATCCGACAACAAAATTTACGGAGCGCTTACGCAATCATCGCCCGCTCGTGCTATCTCAAGAGCCTCCACAATCTCTCTCGTTATTTGACATCTACTTTTAAAAAGTACCTTACACCTGTGAAAATCGGGACGGCAGCCTTCCTTGCTTTTCTTGCTTTTCCATTTGCACTTCAGACAATGGATACTCAAGTGCCCACCTCTTTTGTTTTCCACGTTGTAACTATGCTCTCCTAACCTCTCATTTATGCATCTTCCCGTCTGTCCTATCTAACATTTGCCACATGTCAAGGGCACCCTGTACACGACGCCTTCTACGCATCTGACAAATGGCTTTTGGTGCCTGATTGTGCAAGCAGCCTTTCCCTGGTTTCCAGAAGTGCTTTTCTTGCATAGGGCGCTCAACTTATTCGGGGCTGAAAACAAAACGTTTACATTTACCCTGTCGCCAATTTTTCTCAGGTTATGTGATAGCCTATGCTTATATGGAATAACAGCCAATTTTCTTTTTTCAGTTGTCGTATCCTGCTCTTGCTGGGTCGTAGTTTTCCTTTTTTTCCTCCTGACCAGTCCTTCGGCCACTGATACCAGCAAATGAAGCGGATAACCCGCGTCTTGCAACCTTTTTGATTGCAGAAACAGGCTCTCCTGAGTCACATGAGGGCATGACTTTTTTATACAGTTTAGAAACCCTAAACGAGCTATGTTTCGTTTTATGAGCTTAGAATGCGCAGAAGTGAAAGGCAAAGGCATTTTTCCTTCCCTAGGATGATAACTCCAGCAAGTGTGATTTTCTAAAAACTTTAACCTGATGTCAAGAAATCGTATGCTATTGTTTTCAGGCAGCTCATGTGTGACGACCAGTGGAGATAAACAATCTGAAAAATAATCTAAAATACGTCCCACGGCCTCATCCAGGGGGATACAAGTGGTGTCTAACCAGGGAAAGGCTGCTTCTGGAAACCAGGGAAAGGCTGCTTGCACAATCAGGCACCAAAAGCCATTTGTCAGATGCGTAGAAGGCGTCGTGTACAGGGTGCCCTTGACATGTGGCAAATGTTAGATAGGACAGACGGGAAGATGCATAAATGAGAGGTTAGGAGAGCATAGTTACAACGTGGAAAACAAAAGAGGTGGGCACTTGAGTATCCATTGTCTGAAGTGCAAATGGAAAAGCAAGAAAAGCAAGGAAGGCTGCCGTCCCGATTTTCACAGGTGTAAGGTACTTTTTAAAAGTAGATGTCAAATAACGAGAGAGATTGTGGAGGCTCTTGAGATAGCACGAGCGGGCGATGATTGCGTAAGCGCTCCGTCAATGTTGTTGTCGGATAAAGAGATGTCCTATCTTACATCGGGCATGCCGGTTATCTGAAAGAACGTGCCAGCTATCACTCGTTGGTAATTTTCTTGTAAGCATGCGCAAGTGAATACTATGAGTATAAAGTTGTTTTTCGCATGAAATAAAATCAGTTGAAAGTAAGCGCTTTGTATGTCTTTCCTTTTCTGTCGTCCTTGTCCTTTTGAGCGCTTTCACTGTTAAGATGGAAAACCAACTCGCCCACTCAATTCCATTATTCAACCGCTACAAAAGCCTGCGCAAATCGTAGTTCCTTGAGATTTGCGGATACGGTGCGCTTGTCTAAACCGCGCCTTCACTGTTCGATAGGTGAGTGGAAACACTGCTTTCCGATTATATTTCCGTCTAAGTCCTTGCCACAAATCTCAATGTACGTGTGACGCTTCTCGATCTGTGCGCGTTTTGAAATGGGTGTTGACATTGCGACATACCGCGTACGAATCGGCTGCTTCAGCCAGAGGGTACCGTCTCGGCAAGTTGAGACGTCGCATTACTATGCGAGTGCTTTGCTTTTAACTAGGTACTGTCCCGAAGGCAAGCATGTCGTGGTATATTTCTGTTGGTCTTACCTTCTAATCTGTTCTGGAGACATCGAGGTGAACCCGCGGTTCCCGGCAAATATGATCAAGACCTTGATGCTTTGAAAAATTCTTCGTTATCGCAAGATAAATTTCAAAAAGGACTACTAGGTAAAATGAAGGATATGTCAGCCGGTATAACAGACATCAAGAAACGTCTTACGAAGATTGAGACTACTTTAGAAGAACTAGAAAAAGCTCTGAAACTGTCTCGGATGTTAAGGACGCAGTCGACGACATAAAACAGACGTACTGGCTCTTGTGACGATAAAATCAGCGTGGTTAACCTTGTGGATGACATGAACAACCGCATGCGCCGAAACAACTCAATATTCAAGGGGTTACCTGAAAAAAAGGGAAGTTACGAGGCCTCAGAGTCACTTACCGTCAACTTTTGCAGTAAGCATTTTGATGTATACAGATTAATGACATTGAGCGCGCCCATCGCATTGGGGCTCGAAAGGAAGACCACAGCCGCCCCATGATTGTTAGCTTCCTCAATTACGTAACTAAACGCGTGATTCTTGACAATTCATCTAAGCTGAAAGACGTTACTTACCCCAAGGTTTATATTGAAGAAGACTTTTCACCTCGTATCCAACTTGCCCGGAAAGAACTTCGAGATTTCGCCCGTGCAAACCGTGAACCAAACTAAAAAGCCAGGTATTCTTTTGACAAACTTATTCTCCCTAAGAATCAGTGACAAGGTCTGTTTATGCGCTCCGCAATTTCACCAGCCATCGCCAACCGAAGAACCTGACAAGCAAAGCAGCCATCCATGACAAGCTACAGCTCGGCAACAGGCTACTAAAGCAGCCCCGTTTTGTTTCATCTTAGCAAATTTTAGAAGCATTATAAATAAGCGAAACCATATTGCCTCCTCCAGCTATACTTGCGCTGCTGACGTCATTGTTGGGGCAGAAACGTGGTGAACTCCAGAAATTGGTAGTTGAGAACTTCAGATTTCAAACTCGTTTTCTATCTTTCGTAAAAACAGAGCAGATAAAAGAGGCGGTGATGTCGTGATTGCTGTGCGAAAAGACGTACATACAACACTTATCACTGTAGATAGTGCGCTTGAAATTTTGTGGGCTTCTTGCTCTTTGACGTACTTTACAGTAGGTATCGGCGCATGTTACAAGCCGCCGGATTATTCCACTGACTTTGCTGCAGAGGTAAACGATGTTTCAACACATGTTCAGAACAAGTACATGAACTCGCCTATTATCCTGGCCAGAGACTTTAAATTCCCATGCATCAGTTGGTCATCTGTTTCAGTTGCTGATTCTAGTCAGCCACGTGGGTCTACTGATTTTCTCGATTTGTTGCATTTATTTCAACTGACGCAGCTTGTTGCTTTTCCGACAAGGGCTGACGCCATACTTGATTTAGTTTTTACAACTCACTCCGAACGTGGCTCTGTCACTGTACTTGAATGTATCAGTGACCACCGAGTTGTTCACTGTGTGTTCCAATCAGCCATTCCAAAAGTATCTCTATCTAAAAAATTCATTTATGATTTCGTTAAAGCAAACTTGAGTAGTATTAATAACGAACTTGATAGCTACTGTTATTTCTTTGAGTTTGGATATTCTAATCGAAGTGTTTCTGAAAACTTGGTACTTTTCCTTGATATGTTGAAAACTTTGCAGGAGAAATACGTTCCTAAAAGGTGGGTTTCAACGGCGGGGAATAATGAACGGTTCACAAGAGATATCAAACGATGTATAAACAAAAAGAAACGCCTGCAGAAGAAACCAGCATGGATTTCAGCGCGGGTGTTTTCGTGAATCCCAGCTGTACGAACAAACTACAGACTTTCACTGCAATTTAGAAGAATTATTGCAAACTGATGCCATTTTCATCGATTTTGCAAAGGCGTTTGAACGTGTGCCCCATAATCGCCTGATATATAAAATGAACAGCATTAACATAAATAATAAAGTTATTAGGTGGGTAGAAGAGTACCTGCACGAGAAATTTCAATCAGCCATTATTAACGACGTTAAATCCACTCCTCAGTCTGTAAAATCTGGTGTCCCCAAAGGATCTGTGCTTGGACGAGCATTATTTTTCATATACATAAATGATATGACATCCAGCATTATATCGTCAATCAGATCGTTCGGTGATAATTGTGTAATTTACCATCCAATCTCTAATCTCGCTGGTTGTGTAATGGTACAGCACGGTTTGACTAAATTAGATAGCTGGTGCTCTGAATGGCAAATGACCACTAACACTAAAAAAAACAAGTTAATGCGTTTCAGTACCCGCTGTGACGTTCTATCAAACACCTACACCATCAGTAATACTGAAATAGAGTTCGTTAAATCTTTCAAATACTTAGGAGTGTATTTAACCCCCGATCTGTCCTGGAGCACTCATTTCAATCACGTTTTGACTGACACATATAAAATTTTAGGTTTTATTCGCCTGGCACTTTTCAAAGTCAAAGGTACACGACTAATTGCTTATACCACGTTGGTCAGACCAAAGCTCGAATATGCGTCATTCATTTGGTGTCCTCATCAACAGTACCTTATTAACAAATTAGGGACACTACAAAACAGGGCCAGTCGATTCGTAGCGCGTCAGAACTCGCGTTTCTCAGGCGTCACAGTTATAAAAGGGAACCTTAACCTCACTACGTTGGAAAGCAGGCGTAAGGTATCACGCCTTGCCTTTTTTCATAAATTATATTTTGACCCCACACCCTACTCCGCACCGGTAATCAGGCCTGCCATGCGCACATTTCACCGACTTTACCCCAATAAAAAAATCGAACCTCCATTCGCGCGAACAGACGCAGTCAGATTTTCGTTTGTTCACCTGGCGATAAGACAATGGAATGCCATCTCCCATTCTGTGGTTAGCGCTATTGATTGCGACCAATTTCATTCAGTATACTAAAAATAGTGCGACAGAGTAGGTGCGAAAGGTTTATCTTTTGATTTATCTATTAGATTTTGTTCTTTGTATATCTTACGTGATGTTCTCCCCCTATGTAATGCCCACATGGGTCTGTAGGGTAAATAAATAAAAAAATATAGCGCGGACGTCGATATAGCGACGGGAACGGTGTGACGTCACATCCACCGGGTGTCGTCAAAGCATAGTGAAAATTATCACAGAATGGGCGGGAAAACGCCGGATGTGTGTCAAATTAGATTGAAAAATGTGTAATTAAGCGTGATTAGCACTCAAGGTTACCCAAAGATCTATAACTTGGGTAAAATTGCCCAAATTCGAGGAAAACTGTGCGATGACGTCACATCACACGAAAGGATGTCAAAGCAGTGTGATACTCCGCCAGGCAGCAGCTGCCGACGCGCTGCGCATGGCAGCGGGACGTCACGGCTTCCTTTCGCCACGCTGTCTCCTCCGCCGTGAAATGAATTCAAGCGCGGCAAATTCAGATCAGTGCAATGAGTCGCGAACGGCTTTAGCCTTCCCGCACCTAAGATATATCTAAGTGCCTCTAACGATTTTTTTTAGTATTGTTTACGTCGGCGCAAACAAAAATTACCGAATAAATAAGAGAAGTAAGTGCGTTACTCGTTTGCCAATTTTTAATCACCAGTTTCTGAAACAAAATCGCAAAACTGTTTGTGGAGATCAGTTTGAAGTTCCCGCGCTTTCTGACGTCAACGACGCGTACTCGCTAACCCTAGGAGTCTGTAAACAAGAAAGCATTGACGAGTTTTATCGCCAAACTTTGTGGTTCATGCAAGTTAGAGAAAGCGAAAGCTTCGTGCATCTTTACTTTGCCGCGAACATGGGACACTGCGTAGCTAGCGGCGACGACGAATCTGTGGTGAAGGAAGAGGCCCCGCTTCGACGGGCGCCGCCATGTTGACCGAACGTGCCTTTGAGCGCACTCCGCTGATGTTAACCCAAGACGCAAGGCGGGCTTTACGTTCTCAGCATGCGCACTTCGACGTCGCAAACGTGACAGCATTCGTTCGGAAGGAAAAGGCGAGGTCGTGTTTCGACGGAGGCGAAACGCAAAAGGCGCCCGTATCCTGTGTGAAGTCAGTGCACGTTAAAGGTCCCCAGGTGGTCGAAATTATTCCGGGGACCTCCACTACGGCACATCTTTCTTCCTTTCTTCTTTCACTCCCTCTATCAACTGCGGTTCGGGTGTCCACCGAGATATGCGAGAGAGTTACTGCGTCGTTTCCTTTCCTCGAAAACATTTTTTTTTGTAATTCGGACGTTTTTATTTTTTTTACATGAAAGCTGGATTAGCAGTGAAACGTGGTGCGCTTTCCTTTTAGAGCGCAGCTCTTTGGCGCCCGTTTCTCCGTTGCGCGGCGTCGCCGTCGCCGTTGTCCCTCGCAACCAGCAGTGGACACCTTAGTCCCACTTTAAGCTGCGAAACCAATGGAGCGGGAGCTTAGAAAACAGAGGAAAGGCGCATAACTGCCCTCTCTGAGCAGTGGACACCTCAATCGTGCTTTAAGCTACGTGGCGGTAGTGACAGATGTGCGCTGCATGCGTTGGCATTGACAACGTTGTGCCAGGAACGCGGCGCTGAAGCCATAGGCTGTCGACATTCATTGCGTTCATTGGCGTTGACAGCGCTTTACACTCCGATCATTTTAAGGAAAGGAAGTGCGCTCCCTGGGTCAGTGGACGCCTTAATCGCGCTTATAGGTACGTGTGGTGATGAGAGAGAGAGAGAGAGACGTGGGCTGTTTGCGCTGACAACGGCGAGCGATCTCTCGCGATCAGCCATTAAGTGCCACCTGCCAGGGTCGGAAGGTGGGTGGGGACTTCAATGCAGAAATAAAGACAAAAAGGAATTTCTAACCACTTATGCGGGAGAACATCGCGTTCCTCTCGCTCGTAACGCCTTCCACGGCTGTGACAACCTCGCGAAATACTTGCGTAGACCTCGTCTTTGAGAACCAGGCATTGGTGCAGCAAGTCGAGCATATACATCTATTTCTCCGACCACAAAGTTTCCTTCATGGCAATCAAGAACTATTTGCAGAATGTTTCTTGAAGAAGGAATTTGTGTGAAAAATAACAAGTCTGTAATTGTGCATACATGTCTTGCTCGAATTGTTTGCCTAAATCTTTCGAAAAGCTGAAACAGCTGATGAGCTGCGCTCGTATTTCGCCTTGGGAAGTAACGTAACCGCGCCGTAAGGGGAGAAGGTTGGAATTAAAGAAAAACAGAAAAAAATTCAGGGGCACTTTGACTGTGTAAACTGCGTAGAGGCGAAAGCGTTTTCCGCACCACTTTGCCTATGTGAAACTGGTGACGTCTGCACTGGATGACGTCACACATAATTGATAACGAAGTAATGACAAATTACTAATTAGTGACTAATTACTAGCCACCGCGGTGGCTCAGTGGTTATGGTGCTCGGCTGCTGACCCGAAAGATGCGGGTTCGATCCCGGCCGCGGCGGTTGAATTTCTTTTGGGGAGAAATTCTAGAGGCCCGTGTGCTGTGCGATGTCAGTGCACGTTAAAGGGACACTGAGGAGAAATTGAAGTTGGCTTGTATCGACAGAATACCAGCTCCTGATTACAAAAACGCCACTCATACTGACAACAAAGCTCTTGTAACGTAGAAAAGAGCAAGAACCAAAATACAGGTATCGCCGCCACAGGCCAAACTCGCAAGTACAAGCGTGATGACGTCATAGGACAAAGCTGTGTTGCTAGAACCAATGGTTCTAGCAACTCTAGGACCCGAGAAACCACAAATGCCTGAGGCGCAGCCAATGCATGCGCAAATGTCCTTGACGTCGCCAGATGGCGCCACGTGCCCGGCAGCTACGCGCGCTCCTGAAGCATCGGGACCAATCAGCGCCTGTTTTCCGGCGGTAGGCGGGCTCCCGGTATTCCGCTAGCAGTAACAAGGTACACGGTATGCTAAAGGTGTCTATTTGCGGGAACTTCGTTGACGACTTCGAGAACGAGATCCATCGTAACGCTAGCAAAACGCCAGTGCAAACGTAATCGAAGCGACTGTAGCGACGGCCGCAATAGCCGATAGATGCCTTCAACGTGCGGCCGGTGGTAGCTTTCTTTTCGGCTGCTGCTAGGCCGCACTGCTGGCCGCCAGAAATCACGGAGTCTGCGGTACGTCATGCGCACGTCATGTTTCACGTCACTTAGTCCTGTGTCGTCATAGGAGAATCCCAAGTTTGAATCAGAGCGGCGGGAAAAACTTTTTCAACTTCGAATCCAAATTTCTTAGAAATAAATGCATCTTTCGCTGCCGGCCAAGTGGCAACAAAGCCATGACAAGCCGAACTATCGGATTTTACTATAAAAAAAATATTAATAGTGCTCTCCTCAGTGTCCCTTTAAAGAACCCCAGGTGGTCGAAATTTCCGGAGCCCTACACTACGGCGTCTCTCATAGCCTTAGTTGCTTTGGGACGTTAAACCCCATAAAACCAAACCAAACCAGTGACTAATTACTGATTAATGACTAAATACGAATTAACTGCTAATTAATGACGCTTAAGCTTCGCCTTTAGGAGTGGAACGCGACAGCTTGTTGTAGCGCTGCCAGGCAGTCCACGGAACGCCACCACCTGTTCGGCGTGATGCCTTGCCCTTTGAACGCAACGCTTTTTGTGGAAGGGAAATTACCAGTAATTCTCTGCCATCTCGGTGGACACCCGAACCGCACCGTAAAGCAAGGGAGGAACGCCACCACCCGTTCGGCGCGATGCCTTGCCCTTTGAACGCAACGCTTTTTGAGGAATGGAAATTCTCTGTCATCTCGGTGGACAGCCGAACCGCACCGTACAGGAAGGGGGGAAGTGGGAGTGAAAGAAGAAAGAGGGGCCATAATGAAGAAACTGAAAATTGTATTTGAGGAAAGGAAATTACGCAGTCTCTGTCTCGCATATCTCGGTGGACACCTGTCAAAACGCGGACGCATCTGCCGATCGACATGGCTGTCGACACGGCTGCTAACGACAGTATGAGGCAGCACCCTTTTAAGGCTTCCGCCTTAAAAGGGTGCTGTAGCGGAGGGCTCCGGTATAATTCTGACCACCTGTGATCTTTAATGTGCGCTGACATCGATCACACGGGCGCCTTTTTGCGTTTCACGTTCGCGTTTCGAACCCGCGGGTATTCCGGCTCACCGGCTTCTGTTCGCGCGACACGCATGCTGGACTCTGAAAGGAGAGAGATGAGGAGTAGGCGTTCGGTCGGCGATAGCTAGAACGCGATGCGTTGAGAGCTTAAGATAGCAACTGCCCGATAGATTGAGAGCAGGAAGAGAGGGGAAATAGGGGCCTTCTAGTTAGCGCGAAAAAAAAAGAGCTATGAAGAAATGAAGGGCGCGAAACTGTCTCTATCAAGGTGGAAACCTCATTCGCGCTCTCACTGCCGCCGTGGCTTAGGGTAGAACACTGAAAATTGGCTGCGAAAAAAGGAGAGACACAGTAACTATCCCGTTCTCAGCGGATACCTGAAGCGCATCGTGAAGGAATAGAAGACAATAAACAATAGTAAAAATAATGAGGCGCTATAACACAGGGCTGTAGAAATTTGTACTGCCTGGGTCCTTTAGCATGGCTTCGCGTCACACAGCACACGTCGGCGTGTGTTGTACTCCGACACTGCCTTGCGGTGTTGTGCTGCTGAGTGCGGGACCCAGCTAGTTCATGTCCCGGCCAAAGAGGGCACGTTTCGGCGGAGCGAAATGCAAAACCCGCCCGCATGGTACGCGATGTCCGGGCATGTTGAAGCATCCCAAGTGGCCGACATCAATCCGCAGACCTCCACTACGGCGCCCCTCGCTACTCGCAGTCTCTTCTCCATTCCTTCCTTCACTTTATTGGTAGTGGTGTCCACCGGGAAGTTAAACGTGCGACACCTGTTTTTAGTAACCAATTTAAATATAACTGATTAAGGAGCGAATGAAAAAATTGCCGACGATTCCGTTGCTTCCTATTGCGAAATTTGAGCGCAGCTAATCAGCTATTTCAGCTTTTCGATAGATTGTGGCAAAGAATTCGTCCAAGCCATGTATGTGAAATTACAGGCAACTTGCTCTTACATTAAATTACAGGCAACTTGTTCACAGTGACAGTTACAGTTACAGTGACGTCACGGTAACCGCGTTGATTAATTGTCGGTTTTTGAACCTTACACTCTGATGATTGATTACCCGGTAATATACGTTGCGGGGTTAGTTGGTTCATACTCAGATTTCTTTTATGCGCACAGAAAGACGACACAATGAGACAAGGTAGACAGGACGGAGCGCAAACTTTCAACTGTTTTATTCCGGAAAAAGTACATGACATTTATACCAAAAAAGAATGGATAGCCATCAGTGCCACGTGCAAGCCAAAACCCGGAAAAAACACATAGGAAGGGCACAGGTGACTCACCTCTTATGTAATTTATCTAAAAAGGCAAAATCTTTTATCATATATTGTCACAGATGATGCACTGACACATGAACCAGACAATGGTTGCAGTTGCAAAAAAGAAAGTGAAACCTGTGGTCATCCCATATCAGCAAAAAGTGGCTCATAACCTCAAGCGCGTGGCTAACAATTTTAAGGTACCCATGGTTTGCTCGGCCCCAAGGAAACTCCCTTCACTGTGTCGTCTAGTTTCGCAAGATGGTAGCCGCAACTCAGATTGCAAAATCAAACATGTTAATAAGTTTGTGAAGTGTTAAAAAGGCGTAGTGTATAAAATTCCGTCGAAGTGTGGGAAGGTGTACATTGGGCAGTCGGGCCGATGTGTTAATGAGCGGCTAAGAGAACACAATTTTTCTTTGAAGAGCGGTACCGGTTCGCACCTGCCGGCGCACATCAGTGAGTGTGGAAAAGATAACGACAAAAACCAGAAAGCACGGAAACTGTGTGATGCAACGCTCCAAGGCACCAGCATCTTGTGCAGGAGCACTGACACGCTTGCGCGAGAATTGGCTGAGGCCTACCATATAAGGAAAAGCGGTAGTTCATGTGTCAGTACACCATCTGTGACAATATATGATAAAGATTTTGCTTTTTTAGATAAATTACATAAGAGGTGAGTCACCTGTGCCCTTCCTATGTGTTTTTCCGGGTTTTGGCTTGCACGTGGCATTGATGACTATCCATTCTTTTTTGGTATAAATGTCATGTACTTTTTCCGGAATAAAACAGTTGAAAGTTTGCGCTCCGTCCTGTCTACCTTGTCTTATTGTGTCGTCTTTCTCTGCGCATAGAAGAAATCTGTGATTGATTACCCATTTCGTTGTTCAAATTCGATGCCTTGATTGGTTTTCCGTCCACTTACTATACGATACCCCTCCAAGTTGACACTGTCATGAGCCGCGGCTATAAGTTAAAAAACACGAATTTAAGCATCTCGCGCGATTACTCCGAAGCCGTTCGCGAAAAGCGACGGAAGCTTCTCCAGTTTTCAAAATCTATTAAGAAAGATGGGGATAAAGTGCGACTCGTTTTCAACAAGCTCTTCGTTAACGATGATCTTTACATGTGGAACGTCAACGAAAGTCGAGCCATTCTTGTATCAGGGCTCGAGGATGGCGAATGACGTCCTCCCTCCGTTTCCGTTAACCTGAGTTCATCGACCACCTCACCTGCCAAATTACATTGTGGTAATGATAACGAATGGCTGTTTTTATACACCAACATTAGAAGTGTTGTAGCTAACGGTATTGCACTATCATCTTTCATCGATTCATGTCAAGCTTCTTTAGTGGTACTGAGACGTGGCTGAACGACACTATTCATGATGCAGCCCCGCCGCGGTGGCTCAGTGGTTACGGTGCTCGGCTGCTGACCCGAAAGACGCGGGTTCGATCCCGGCCGCGGCGGCTGAATTTCGATGAAGGCGAAATTCTAGAGGCCCGTGTACTGTGCGATGTCAGTGCACGTTAAAGAACCCCAGGTGTTCGAAATTTCCGGAGCCCTTCACTACGGCGTCTCTCATAGCCTCAGTCGCTTTGGGACGTTAAACCCCTACAAACCAAACCAACTATTCATGATGTCAACATCTTTACCAGTGCATGCAATTTCAAATTTTTTCGCTGCGATAGACAATTGCGAAGGGGGGGGGGGGGCGGTGTTCTCATCGCGATAAAGGAAGAATTCATTGCCACACCTATCGTTATCGATTCTTTCCTTGAATGCGTTTGGGTTTCTTTGAATGATGGTGCATTTCGTGTCATCATCGGCGTTTTCTACCGTCCTCCCGACATGTCTGGTGCGTTTTCAGAAGAAAGATGTTACGTGGTCCGAAGTCTATGTCGGCACAAGGACGACCGGAGCACAGGGTACAGATCACAGCTAGCCCCGAGCGGCAAGCGCGCACACACCGGACACTTCCTCTGCGGAGATTATCCGTTGCATGGCCCCCCGGTCGGAAAGGCACCGTCGCGGTGTTGATCAGGGCAGGGAAGGGGACTGCAGGACGTAGGGCTTGAGGCGAGAGACGTGCACAACATCGGTCTGATGCTGAGAGGACGTGGCACCGGGGAAGGCCGGAGCGATCTCGTAGGTGACTGCGGTGACTTGGCGCAGGACACGGTACGGGCCGATGTAGCGGGACAGAAGTTTTTCACAGAGCCCCACGCGGCGAGATGGCGACCAAAGCAAGACAAGAGAGCCAAGGGTGAAGGAGACCATACGGTGACGGCGGTTGTAGAATTCCTGCTGAGAGGTCTGAGAAGCGAGGAGCCGGGAGCGTGCGAGTTGGCGAGCGTGGTCAGCGCGAGTAATGGCGTCGTGGGCGTATGCAGACGGCGGAGCAGTAGAAGTGGGAAGCAGCGTGTCCAGAGGCAGCAGGGGCTCGCTGCCATACAAAAGATAAAAAGGGGAGTAACCGGCAGTGTCATGGCGGGAGGAGTTGTAGGCGAAGGTCACATAGGGGAGAGCGGTATCCCAGTCGCGATGGTCCGGAGAAACGTACATAACCAGCATATCGGTGAGAGTGCGGTTGAAGCGTTCTGTGAGGCCGTTCGTCTGCGGGTGATAGGCGGTGGTGAGCTTATGCTTCGTAGAGCACGATCGAAGAATGTCAGCGACAACTCTGGACAGAAAGCATCGGCCTCGGTCGGTCAGAAGCTGACGGGGAGCTCCATGATGTAGGATAAGGTCGGTCAAAAGAAAGTCGGCAACATCAGTAGCCGTACTGATGGGCAGTGCCCGTGTGATCGCGTAACGGGTAGCGTAGTCTGTGGCGCCCGTGTGATCGCGTAACGGGTAGCGTAGTCTGTGGCAACAGCTATCCATTTGTTGCCCGAGGCGGATTCCGGAAATGGTCCCAAAAGGTCTAAGCCGACGCGATGGAAAGGTTCGGGTAGGACGTCAATGGGCTGAAGCAGACCGGCTGACCGAGTGGTGGGGCGTTTCCGGCGCTGGCACTCATCGCAGGCAGCAACATAGCGGCGTACACAGCGGTAGAGGCGCGGCCAAAAGAATTGACGACGCACGCGGTCGTAAGTACGGGAGACACCCAAGTGACCAGCAGTGGGAAGATCATGCAGCTCTTGGAGGACAACAGTGCGAAGGTGCTCGGGGACAACGAGAAGGAGGTCTGGACCATCTTGGCTAAGGCTCCTGCGGTATAAAACTCCATCACGGAGCACAAAGCGGCGCATCGGAGGGTCGAATGGGGCGGTGTTGAGGCGGTCGATAATGGAGCGCAGCTCGGCATCGCGGCGCTGTTCTTCGGCCATGTTAGCGAGGACAGAGAGGGAGCCCAGAGCATCCACGCTGTCAGTGCCAAGATTGTCACACGGGCCAACGGGGTAACGGGAAAGGCAGTCGGCATCGGCGTGCAAGCGGCCAGACTTGTAGAGTACAGAGTAATGGTACTGCTGCAGGCTCAGTGCCCAACGACCAAGCCGTCCTGTAGGGTCTTTCAAGGAAGAGAGCCAGCACAACGCATGGTGGTCAGTGACAACTGTAAAGGGGCGGCCGTATAAATATGGGCGGAATTTCCCAACAGCCCAGACAAGAGCTAAGCACTCGCGTTCGGTAATTGAGTAATTCCGCTCCGGGGCAGAGAGGAGACGGCTGGCGTACGCGATCACACGGTGCTCTCCGAATTGTCTCTGTGAGAGGATAGCGCCGATGCCGTAGCCACTGGCGTCAGTGCGAACTTCAGTGGGAGCGGTCACATCGAAGTGGGCGAGAACTGGCGCTGTAGTAAGCTTCGATATCAGGATGGAAAACGCTTGTGCCTGGTCGGGTCCCCAGATGAAGGTGGTGTCTTTCTTCAGAAGGTTGGTTAGGGGGCGGGCGATGTCGGCGAAGCCTTGAACGAATCGACGAAAGTAGGAGAAGAGCCCCAAGAAGCTTCGGACGTCGTTAGAAGAACGGGGCTGGGGAAAGTCTTTGACGGCTCGGATCTTCTCAGTGTCTGGGTGGACCCCCGTATTGTCGACGACATGACCCAAGATGGTGAGCTGGCGGCGCGCGAAACGGCACTTAGACGAGTTGAGCTGCAGGCCGGCATGACGAAAGAGGGAAAGGATCTGGGAAAGGTCAGTGATATGAGTGGAAAACGTGGGCGAAAAGACAATGACGTCATCGAGGTAGCACAGGCAGGTGGACCACTTAAAGCCGTGCAAAAGGGCATCCATCATGCGCTCGAATGTGGCTGGCGCGTTGCATAATCCGAAAGGCATAACTTTGAATTGGTAAAGCCCATCAGGTGTCACAAAGGCGGTCTTTTCACAGTCCTGGTCGTCTACAGCAATTTGCCAGTAACCGGAGCGACGATCTATGGATGAGAAAAATTTGGCACCATGAAGGGAGCCAAGGCCGTCGTCGATACGCGGCAAGGGGTACACGTCCTTTTTAGTGATCTTATTCAAGTGCCGATAATCAATGCAAAAACGCCAGGAGCCGTCCTTTTTCTTCACAAGTACGACGGGTGAGGCCCAGGGACTGTGCGAGGGTTCGATAATGTTTTTCGCGAGCATTTTAGTAACTTCCGCATTGATAACTTGACGCTCGGCGTGAGAGACTCGATAGGGGCGGCGGCGGATGGGAGGGGCATCGCCGGTTTCAATGCGGTGTCTGACGGCGAGAGTTTGGCCCAGCGTCGTGTTGTTGACATCAAAAATATCCGAAAAAGATTCGAGAAGGGCACGAAGCTGGGCAGTTTGGTCGGGACTGAGGTCGGTGGCCACCATGGTCGTGAAGGCGTCGGGCGACTGTGGAGACTGCCGGCGCGGGGTGGCAGTGTCTTGAATAGGGGTGTTGGCCAACTGAGCGACGTGGCAAGGAGCGAGAGGAGATAGTGTAGCCACGCAGATGCCGGACGGGAGCACTTGAGAAGAGACGCCGAAGTTGAGGAAAGGCAGAGAGAGGGCGTTAGCTTGGATGGTGGCGATGGTATGAGGTAGGGCAACGTTACGGGTCAGCAGGAGGTCAAGGTTGGGCGTAACGAGTTAGTCGCCATCAGGAACTGGGCGAGATGGGGTCAGTGGAACGAAAGAGGCGGTTCGGGATGACAGGCGAGCATAATCGGTACTGTACAGTCGCAGGGATATATCGACGGGTTCTGAATCCAGCAGTGGAAGTTCGAGGTGTAGGACGCCATCCGAGCAGTCAATGAGGGCGGAATGGTCAGTCAGCAAATCCAAGCCAAGAATGAGGTCATGGGCACAGGTGGTCAGCACGGTGAATTGAACCGGTATACTGTGGCCGCCAATAGTAACGCACGCGGTACACGTACCGTCGACAGCAGGCGTGCCACCATCCGCGACACGCACACAGGACATTGCAGGCGTGAGGACTTTGCGTAGGCGACGGCGGAGGGCAGCACTCATCACTGATATTTGAGCACCGGTGTCAATCAGGGCGCGCACAGGAACACGGTCGATAAAGACGTCCAGGAGATTTGGTCGAGAGGTCGAGAGAGGATTTGTGGTCCGGGTCGTTGATGCAGCGTCACCTCCGGGAGCTGCATCATTTAGTTTTCCAAATGGGAGCGGCTGGTTGAAGGCGACTGTGGGGAGCGAGAGCGGCGGCCCTGCGGCGACGGAGAGCGGGAGAATCGGCGTGGAGGGGGAACGGCTGCTTCAGATGGTTCGGACGGGGCTCGGGGCGAGAAGGTGCGGGTCGAGGTAGAACTGTAGAAGGAGGGGCAGACGTTGCGGGCTGGTGAAGACCATGGACTGCGGCAATGTCGGGCGATGTGGCCAATGCGAGAACACCGGAAGCAGATGGGGCGGTCGTCTGCCGTGCGCCACTCATTTGGATTGCGATAACGCTGCGGAGAATAATAGGTGCGACGATAAGCAGAGAGAGGTGGCTGGGGGGTGTCCGGGCTTCTGATGGTGCACACAGCCGGAGGAAGGTTCAGGTTATCGAGTTCCTGACGCACGACCGCCTGAATCAGTGACACGGTTGGTAAAGAGTTATCAGGTGCGGTCGGACGGGGCAGAACAGGCGCAAGGGCTTCCAGTTCGCGGCGAACGATGCGGGTCACAGTGCCGGCAACGGGGTCATCATGGGAAGAGGCGCGGGACGGTAATCGGTGTTCCTGACAGGAAGAAGTAGCGGCAGTATTAGGGAGCCGAGAGAACTGCTGTGGAATTCGGCGGCTTTTAACCTGTTCGAAATGACGGCATTCTTTTATGATTGCGTCGACAGTGGTGCAGTATTTGCAAACCAGTAAGTTAAAAGCATCATCCGCAATCCCTTTCAGAATATAGCTCACTTTGTCGGACTCGGTCATGGCGGCGTCGACCTTGTGGCAAAGCGCCAAGACATCTTGGATATATGCCACATAGCTTTCGGTTGACGACTGGGCGCGCGACGCGAGCTGCTTCTTCGCGGAGAGCTTCCGGTCATCGGGTCTGTCAAAGAAAGTACGGAGCTTTTCTTTAAAAGTGTCCCAGCTCGTCAGTTCTTCTTCGTGGGTTTCGTACCAGACCCGGGCTGTGCCACTAAGATAGAAGATCGCATTCGCTAGCATCACGGTGGGATCCCACCGGTTATAGGTGCTCACTCGCTCATATAGGCTGAGCCAGTCGTCGACATCGGTGCCGTCGTTCCCAGAAAAGGTACCAGGGTCACGGGGAGGAGCCATGACCACGAAGGGAGCAGAGGGAGCAGAGGGAGTGGTTCGTGACTCGCCGGGTGGAGCCATGATAGTAGTAGCCCCGGCCTGACGACCGCTTCGGAGCTGCGTGGCGTGGAGATCGTTTACCGGGCACGTCCACCAAAGATGTTACGTGGCCCGAAGTCTTATGTCGGCCCAAGGACGACCGGAGCACAGGGTACAGATCACAGCTAGCCCCGAGCGGCAAGCGCGCACACACCGGACACTTCCTCTGCGTCGTCTTCACGGAGATTATCCGTTGCAATATCATCGGGTGCTCAGTGAAATGTATGCTCGTTTTTCCAATTCCGCTGTTATTATATTTGGAGATTTTAATTTTCCAAGAATTAATTGGTCAACACTTTCCGTAGTGGACACAGATGCAGAAGCACATTCTTTTCTCAGCACTTGCCTTGATTTTTCATTAACACAACTCATTAACCAACCAACACGATCAACTAAAGCCTCTTCCAATGTACTTGACTTATTTCTCACAAACAAACCTGATATATTTTCAGGCATAACTCATGAGGAACGCATCTCTGACCACCGCCGCGGTGGCTGAGTGGTTACGGCGCTCGGCTGCTGGCCCGAAATACGCGGGTTCGATCCCGGCCGCGGCGGCTGAATTTCTTTGGAGGAGAAATTCTAGAGGCCCGTGTACTGTGCGATGTCAGTGCACGTTAAAGAACCCCAGGTGGTCGAAATTTCCGGAGCCCTCCACTACGGCATCTCTCATAGCCTTAGTCGCTTTGGGACGTTAAACCTCATAAACCAACCAACCAGCATCTCTGACCACGATGTTATCACTGGGTACATTAAGTTTCGCGCTAGTAAAAAGATAACTACTAAAAAGAAAATAAGATGTTACGGCAAAGCAAATTTTGATGCAATTAATGCAGAATTATTAAAGTTTTCTGATAAATTTATGCATGATTTCTGCTCTTGCTCTATACAGCACAACTGGGTCCTTTTTAAAACTGCCCTCAATGATCTCATCGACCAGTTCATTCCCATATGATATTGGTTTACCAACCGTCTTCGGCGGCTGAACAACAAAAAGAAAAAACTATACAAACAGGCAAAACTGAATGGTCTTGTGAGTTCACATGACAAATACAGAGCATGTGAAAAGGATTATAAGGCACTATTAAAATCTACTCGGCGCAACTTTTTTTCTCATGGCTTGTCTTCCATGCTGAAAAATAATATTCGCCGTTTTTGGCGTGTGGTAAACCCAGTAATTAGACCTGACATCACTATTACAGATTCTGTTGGTGTTCCCATCCCTGATTCAGAGTGCGCTCAACTTCTTAACGATGCGTTTGTAACTGTGTTCACAGATGAAGACATTACTTCCTTGCCTACATTAAGCGCACTAGTGGGACTAACTATGGACGAGATAGTCATCAGTGAGCCTGGTGTTTTATTTCTACTAAACAATCTGAAAACATCTTCTAGCGCTGATCATATGGGCTTCAATAATAAAATTTTAAGGAATACATCACATAGCATTTGTTCCATGTTAACCGCATTATTTTCCCAGTCGCTATCAACTGGCACCATTCCTAACGACTGGCGCATAGCTAAGATAATACCCATTTTCAAATCAGGTGATCGTGCTTCTCCGCTTAATTATCGTCCCATCTCCTTAACAAGTACAGTTTGTAAATTACTCGAGCATATTATACATACTTAGGTCATCAACTACCTTGAAGATCATAACATTATCTTCAATCATCAGCACGGTTTTCGCAAGGGCTACTCATGCGACACCCAACTTGCCGGTTTTATTAACGATATTCATGCACTGATTGACGCTGGTTTTCAAGTTGACGCAATATTTTTAGATTTTTCTAAAGCATTTGATCGCGTTCCACACCAAAAGTTGTTGCTTAAACTTTCCCAACTGAACATTCACCCTAATATTATTGCATGAATAGCAGATTTTCTCTCATCTAGAATCCAGTTCACATCAGTTAACAACTCTAACTCATGTTACGCTAATGTTACGTCTGGAGTTCCACAAGGCAGTGTACTGGGACCATTACTTTTCCTCATCTATATTAATGACTTACCCAATTGCGTGACATCCAGAATCAGACTATTTGCTGACGATTGTGTGCTTTATCGATGTATAACCTGTAACACTGACAGCCAGCCACTGCAGTCTGATCTTGAAGCGATAAGCACATGGTGTTCTGATTGGTTAATGCCTTTAAATCTTTCCAAAACTAAGCTCATGTCTTTCACCAACAAGCCACGTATTCCTACCGCCTACTTTCTTGATAACAATAGTGTAGAATTCACCACAAGTTACAAGTATCTTGGCATTAACCTTCAATCCGACTTATCATGGAATCATCATATTGATCTCACTCTTGCCTCCGCTAACCGTACTTTCGGACTTCTCAAACATAATTTAAAAGAGGCCGTGACACATGTAAAAAAACTAGCGTACACCACATTAATCTGTCCGAAACTCGAATACGCGTCTGCCATTTGGGATCCTCATCAGAATTATATCATCAGTAACATCGAAGCCCTGCAAAACCGTGCTGCGTGATTCATCTTTTCTTATTATTCATGTTACACCAGCGTCACATCATTGAAGACTAAGCCGAGTTAGATAACTTAGCACTGCGCCGAAAAATTTCCCGTCTATCACTCTTCCACAAGCTTTATGACCATCCTTCCCTTCATGATGAATTCTTTCAGCCACCGCCAGTTATCTTTCCACGTCGCGATCATCCTTACAAAGTTAAACGCATTAACTGCCAGTCATTCCATTATGCCTATTCTTTTTTACCACGCACAATAACCGAATGGAACGCTTTGCCATCAGAAATTGCCACAGAATGTGATCTAAATAAATTCCAACATCTCATGCACTTATGTTTCAACAACTAAAAAGGTTTTTTTTCAGCGTTCTTTCTTCCGCCTTGTCTTCTTTTTATTTTATATTTTTTGCTTTGTACTTCAGCGCACTTTTTCCAGTGTCGTCTTTTCCTTTTTCTAGCGGTGCTGTTATTTATTCTCAAATTTTGCTGTTATGTGCATTGTTGCGACCCTTTCTGTGAATGCCTATTTATGATTAATATTTTGCGATTTCTATTTTATTTTAGGGCAATATTTTTAACCTTATAACAATGCTTTGTACTTACTCCCCCCATGTAATACCCTCAAATGAGGGCCTTTGGGGGTATTTTGAATAAATAAATAAACCATTCAACCCTCCATTGCTTTTGCATCTAATTAATTAATTACTACGCATAACTGAAGTGCTTTTAATCGATTACTTTGGATTTCATTCACCAAACGTGTTCCAATCCATTTCGAACTTTTATTTTTGAAGCGAAAAGCTTCACTAGGCTAGTCAAAATCGGGTCTGGCGTGCTCCGTGATCAATTTCAGCCACATCAGCGCGTGCGCGAGTTCGCCCCTTCGCCGTTGTTCGCGGTCTGTGCACCTTGGTCTGTGCGCTGAGCGTGTTTACCGAGTGTGCATCGGCGCGCGCTCGGCTTCCTCGTATTGCGCATGCGCCACCTTCTCGCCCTTCATTGCGGCGCATCTAATAACGCTTTGGAGCGCTCGTAGAAGAAATGCACACGCCTCGCCATGAACGAAGATCCCGAAGTGGTGGCTTGCAAGTTGTATAATGCGTGCCTATATGATTCACATGAGACAATGACACACTGTCAGTAATAACCGTGGTACATCTACAGGGGAACCCCAAGTACACAACCATGGCATAACCACAAGCTAAACCACAAGCATCAACGAAGCTTTTCGCTGATATCCAGGCTTAAAACGTAAGCTAAGCCACAGCCAGTTTTTTTCCGCTCATTCTGCACAATTCACGGCTATTGCTTGCCGTGCGCGTTATTTCAATATTTTGACTGATTATTGGGTATAATTAGTTAGCCCCTATTTCAGTGACAATTCCATTTTGCGCACCATCCGCACACAACCATTCGTTTGGTGCCACCTCTGGAGAACAGCAAACCTCCATATGTGCCATCTGCAACGCCGTATACCGATTTGAAGAACCGGCGAACCTCAGCGAGCGGCCCCCACCTCATAGTCTCAGACCTGCAGAGCTGCACCGCGTAGATGATAAATTTTGTGCAAGTGGGGGGGTTCAGTTTCTTTCGAGATTAATGTGAAAGCATTAGCGTAATTTAATAGGATCGATTGTGAAGACTTTTTATTAGAATGGCAAACATGCGTGCATATATTTTGCCTTAAGCGCCTTTCTACAAAAGAGTCATAGTGGTTTTTGAAGGACGGAAAAGACGCAGAACTTTCCGGCCCTTTGCTGCCGCTGCAGCCAAGCCAAGTGTTGCCCACCCCTAGCCTTCTAAATACTTCTAAAACACTGTGCTACCACTACCTCAGCTGTATCAGCCGCGCCGTGGGTAAGGGATGAACGTGGAAGTGGTACAAGAAAGTGAGACAGATCTGTAGCGAAGGGCCCCAGAATAACTCCGACTGGAGTCAGTGGATAATTTCGATCATCTGGGATCGTCAACGAGCACTGACATCGCACAGCGCACCTTTTGCCACCTGCAGGAGGTTATTTTCGAAGTGACTGCAACGGCCGACTCTGTCCAACGCTGAAATGGGTCGAGATGAGTTGAAAGCCCTTTATCGGGCAAGGAAGGCGCTTGGCCATGGGGGAGGGTAACGAGGAGTAGACAGTCTGCTGTTTACGGTCGTCAGTCACTTCACATTGCTCTGATCGGGCCATGTCTTCGGACGTTTTAGCTGTTGTACGCAAGGTGGTGTGATCGTTGGTGCTGCAGTCTCTTTCACGGAGGACCGAACATCTGCAGATCGGTGAGTGGAGTCGGCACTGGGGGCTGAGTACGGGTGCATAAATGCGGAACTACTTTGTTTTAGCGTGACAGAGGATCCTGACAGCTCCGCTTAGTCAGTTGCCTGGTTGTGTTCCTTTCCACCTTGGAGGACATGTCATAATTTGCAAGGTTAGTAACCTAAGGAGAATGTTGGTGAAGACAAATTTGCATCCCTGTAAAGATTTAACTGTTCAGTTTTATTTGTCCAGTGTTATACAAATATTGTTTCCTTCATTCTTAGTGTGTTTCTGCATATACAGCAATATTGATAATTGCTGTAAGTGTGCTGTAGTATCTTAGCTGGGCATCTTTTCATCTCGATTTTCTGACTCTTTTTTTTTCTTTACTCATCCAGTGGGATTTCCTCCCAGTGGCAGTAAAAATTTTAGAGCGGGCTACAGGCATATTCTCCACATGATTTGTTCCTAGAGGAGGAAGTATTTATTTCCACCTGAATGTCACGCGTTATCCGTTCATTCTCAGTTAACTGCCAAATGTGGCATGTTAACGAAGGAAGCCTACAGTCATGGAACCAGTGCAAGCATAGGGCTTTTATGGTCGGTGATTTCAATATGTAAGCGTAATGTTGAGAGTCTGTGCAAGCCTTTTACACGTTAACATATTACAAGGAAATTTCTCATATGGTTTGTACAAAGTGCTCATTGAGACCCGCCGCGGTGGCTCAGTGGTTACGGCGCTCGGCTGCTCACCCGAAAGACGCGGGTTTGATCCCGGCCGCGGCGGCTGAATTTCGATGAAGGTGAAATTCTAGAGGCTCGTGTGCTGTGCGATGTCAGTGCATGTTAAAGAGCCCCAGGTAGTCGAAATTTCCGGAGCCCTTCACTACGGCGTCCCTCATAGCCTGAGTTGCTTCGGGATGTTAAACCCCAATAAACCAAACCAAACCAAAGTGCTCATTGAGAAGTCATCCTTTTTTTTAGTTTGTTGCAAAGACTGTGATGATATAGCATCCCTTGTCAAGACTTACATTATTTTACGTCTTGAAAGAAAACTGTGCACAAGGAATGAACGGTCCTGTGATCCTCCTCATGTCATTCATCACTTTTTGAACGCATTTTCAAGGTGCACCCATGCAGACTAGGCTGAGCAGCTGTGTTACTTCAGTTTTTTTTTTTGTGTGTGGAAGGATCTTCTGTTCAGTGTATTTGTATGACTTCATTGGCTAGTAGGCAGCAGGAGGCTAAAAGGTGCTTTCCTTGGGAAGTCCTTCTAAATCAATTTTCCCTTGCTCTGACACCCTTGCACAATTCTCGATACTGCAGCACTTTCTGTAAGTGTATGTAATCTGTGCATAACCTTTCATGTGTGCTTTATAAAGTTATTTCGTATTTTAAAATACAAAAAAATAGGGAGCACACCTTGTAGCTGCATTAGCCCTGATGTGGTGTGCTGCATGCAATGTAACTCATTTTCATTCTTTTATACCTTATTGTTCTTATTGACCACAGACAGCCACATTGTGGCCATATTTTAATGTGTTTCATTTTTCAAAAACTGTTCAAGAAATTTTTTTTAGTATTTCATCTCAAAAAGATTTATCTGATGGCATGCATGTAAACATTTGATTTTTGCATAAGTTTGGTTTGCTTTTTTAAAACTAATTTGTCTCTGTAGTGTACTGAATCTTTCAGGTGGGATAAACTCAGTATTGAGAATGCCTTACCTCCAGGACGTGATTGGCTGCATAAACCGTTGCAGAGCAACTGACGGTAGCAGTGGACCTGGATTTTTGTGCACTTTAGTGAATTTTTGCTCTCATGCAGTCACACCAACTAGCCCTTTGAAGCTCCATTGTCACCATGGTGTCTTGCATTTAGTATCGATGTAAGGCCCCGTTGACATTTCATAACTGTGCAATGTTAGGAAACCATATTTTGATCTATTAATAATAGTAGTTTTGGCTTCTTTGCGTTTCGGTGCCTATTTGTGTTCTTTATGCTGCTCGTATGGTCAAAAGCAACTGGTGTGAGAAAGCAGCACATTATCACATGGAAGTCATGGCGCAAGTTAAGGCTGCGGTGATAACAATGTGCAAACTGTTCACCATGTGGGCTTTAACCTGCAAAAATATGGAGCCCAGTAGCAGCAAAAAGGATAGGCTTGTTTCACAGTCATTGAATTTAGTAACCTAACTTGAAGCCAAGCACTATAATCTGTGTCGTCATACTCTTTGCTGCAGTGGATGGATATGACGACAGCTTAAACAACCTTCCACAAGTATCTTCCACAAGTCACGTTGTAGTGACGGCAGTCCAGCGGTCAGGAAGACACCAGAAATACTTGCGAACGAAGCTCTTTATTTGGGCTGACTTGCGCCCGCAAAAGATCTGAATCACTCGGTGGCGGCTAAAGCAACAAGCGTGCTCGTCAATCGTCGATCTACGAATGCCCGCTGCTCGCGGCATCGTTCAATTTAAAGCCGGCAAGGAAACTTCTAGATAACAGGTCGTGATCATCTAGATTAATCTAGAAACAAGTAGATGCAGCTGTTCATGGCTGTGAACAATCGAGATTAGTCCGGTCGCTTCTCGCGTCACAAACAAAAGTGATAACAACCCTTTCCTGCAGCCTTGAGCGTGAAAGAACAAACACTACAATGATACGTTGCATTACCCCCCTTCCAAAGAAGCATCGTCGCGATGCTTTAAAATGAAAATAAACACGGAGAATGCTTCGAGAACTTAGAGTCCTTTAACGTTCCTAATAAGGTGTAAGGGCAGCGGTAAAAGCTTCAAGTCTGGCTGTGTCGTCGTCGTCGCCGGTGTTGTCGTAGTTTTTGCCGTCGTATTTGTCGTCGTAGTCGTAGGGATCGTCCTCGTCGTAGGGGTCGTTCTCGTCGTAGGGGTCGTCCTCGTCGTAGGGGTCGTCCTCGTCGTAGGGGTCATCCTCGTCGAAGGGGTCCTCCTCGTCGAAGGGGTCGTCCTCGTCGAAGGGGTCGTCCTCGTCGAAGGGGTCGTCCTCGTCGTAGGGGTCGTCCTCGTCGTACGTGTCGTCCTCGTCGTAGGGGTCGTCCTCGTCGTAGGGGTCGTCGTCGTCGTAGAGGTCGTCGTCGTCGTAGAGGTCGTCGGAGTTGAGGCATAGTCTTGTGATTTAGTTGATGGAGGATCTTAGTTCTTGCGCTCATCAGCAACCTCACCTCCAGAGGCTGCTTTATTCTGTTTAACCTTCGGGGCCTGGGGGAGCGTCCGCGCACTGCGTGGCCTCGGCTAAGAGATACCAAGCGCGGTGACGGTGGCGACGGGGAACGTGATAGGCGGTTGGGCGGTGAGCATTCTTCCCGACGCAAAAGCTCCTCGATTTCGGCTGGTCGCTTTCCGGGTCGGGGTCGTGGGGCGTCGTAAGAAAACCTTCGGATGCCCATTCTTCTGTATGGGCAGTACCGGAGAATGTGACCGGCTTCTCCGCAGTGGAAGCATAGTGGGCGGCGCTGGTCGGGTGTTCTCCACTCGTCGCTTTTCCTCGGCCGGGTGCGACGCTCGTAGGACGGGCGAGTTGGGGCGAGAGGGCGGCGCTCCAGCGCAGCTGGCTAAGGGCGATAGGGGCTTGGGTACCGTCGTCGAGGTACAGGACGGCGCACTGCTGCGGCGTAAGTCATGGCTGGAGGCTCCAGAGGCTGCGTGGTAGACTGTAGTCAGGTCCTCCGGTGGATAACTCAAAGGGCTGGCGTCACGACTTGCAGGGGTTGTCCGGTACATGGAAGGCTACCCAGCACCTCCACCAGATGTCACGTTGTAGTGACGGCAGTCCAGCGGTCAGGAAGACACCAGAAATACTTGCGAACGAAGCTCTTTATTTGGGCTGACTTGCGCCCGCAAAAGATCTGAATCACTCGGTGGCGGCTAAAGCAACAAGCGTGCTCATCAATCGTCGATCTACGAATGCCCGCTGCTCGCGGCATCGTTCAATTTAAAGCCGGCAAGGAAACTTCTAGATAACAGGTCGTGATTATCTAGATTAATCTAGAAACAAGTAGATGCAGCTGTTCATGGCTGTGAACAATCGAGATTAGTCCGGTCGCTTCTCGCGTCACAAACAAAAGTGATAACAACCCTTTCCTGCAGCCTTGAGCGTGAAAGAACAAACACTACAATGATACGTTGCACTTGGCAGTTAAATAAGGAGATGCTGTAGCAAGTCGTGCTCTGAAACAAAGTGGTAATTTTCACCCTGCCAAAAAAAAAGACTGGGCAAGGAGAATCATAAGAGATTTCCAAAGCTCTGATCTTAATATAGTCGGGTACAACTTTCCCCGTCAAAGGACCCCGTTCCAATCAATGGCGTCGGCTGGTTCTCCCGACCCTGCTAGCGAGGCAGTGCAGGGGGCGGCGCCACAATCCTGGAGGATAGAGGGAAGGGATTATCGCCTGTTATCTACCACTCCCTGCTTTATCCCACTTGCAGGGTCATGAGAATCGGCAGGTGCCATTAGCTGGAAGGGGATCCTTTGACGGGGGAAAAACTTTCCCTGCATTCGTAAGTTCTATCCGACTACAGTACTGTCCTCTTTTGTACTGCAAAGTTTGCCACACAATGCGTATAGTCGCCGATGTTTAAATCTTGCTGGAGCAGAAGCTTGAAAACATTGCATGCCTACAATAGAGCCCTTGCGAGACAAACGTGTCTTGTATATGCCCTTCTTATGTCCAGAGGACACTCGGTGGCGTGGAGAGCATTCTTCTGGCCTGCAGTGCTCATAGAGGCTATGGCTACCTTGACAAGGGCATCCTCAGCCTCGAGATGTGAGTGCGTGGACCGTAGGTCACCTCCTTGCCGGGAGAGGCTGATAGCCTCACTGGGCGACAGTCACAGCGAGCAGGCTTTTACCGTCTGTCCATGATGTTGTGTCTGCATGTCAGTTGCAGCGAGAAAAAGAGCACAAAGGAAGCCTTCATTTGCTCTCATACTTGCATAGAGGAAAAGCTAGGGCTACGGTGAGGGTGGCACTACTCTTGCTTGGTTACATAATACACCTTACATTGCATGATGCTGCTTCATTGAAGGATATGCACCACCTACAGCCATCCCACACGATACAGATGTGTTTGGTTTGGAACCGCAAGTCTTGTTTCATGTCCCGTGCAGCATTCTCACAGGATGCGTGTGTGATGCCCCTTCTTTTTACGTAGAGATAGTTCACTCTAGTTTGTCTCAGATGAAGCTCCAAGTGTGTAGTAGCTGCCAGTAGAGTAAATAGGTGAGAAAGCATAAGAAAAATGCACCACCCAGTGTCGACATTGCTGAAAATGCCATGAAACTTCAGTGTTCCTCATCAAATGCTCCTCTAGCTATCCATCTTGCATAGTGAACTCAGCACCAGCAACTGAGCCTGAGGAACGCCAGGTTAGCAGTTGTCGTAACTTTTATGCAAGCCTGCTCGAAAGCAAGTGCAAGTGTAGTCCTTCAGCCATAGTGCCATCGCTTTTACTTTTCTTAAGTGATGGCATTTCATCTGGGGCAGTTTGCAGTTGCTTATTTAGGTTTCTTGTAATTAAAAAATGCTGCATTTCAGCTTGTATTTATTAGTGGAAAAATATTTCTAGTCTCTTTGCTTTGCCATGTTTTTGAGGAAGAGAGCGATGGTTGGCTTGTCCCGTCATCTTGACTAATCGTGTACAAAGTGAATTTGTAGTTTTTTCAGGAAGTGTGCTGCAGCTAGCGGTGATGTCTTTGTTTCAGGTGAATTTAGCGGCCTTCATGCAAATGATACCATAAGATGCAGTTAATCATGTTTCACAGAACAGTTAGCTTGGAAGCACCTTTTCAGCCATTTTCGTGCAATGAGATTTTGTCACCTGTAGTTTAGTATCATTTTTTTCCTTAATTTTGAATGCCATGTGAATCTTTGAGGCAGAAAGTTATTCTGCGATCTCTCATCTGTTTGCCTGAGAATTTCTGTTGTCTAGATGTTAGATTCTTAACCATAGCTGCACTTTGTAGATGCTTGTAAAGAAATACTTCTTTTGCTTTCGAAATATGAAGAGGTATCTTTCTTGAGGCCTGGATGTATTATTTAGGGAGGAACATTTTCTCCTCTAAATAATCAACACCTGAAAGGGTTCACTGGGAGGCATTAATTGAGGTGTGCCTTCAGCTTGCCAAGCCACCTTTGGCAAGTTGCCAAAAGCTTGCTTAAGCCTGAGTCTCTTGGAACTTAACGAAGTGGCACCCGCACTTTGTAAGCTCAGGAAGCTTGGCGTTCCTCACGGGTGAGAGTTCTGTGCCAGTGCCACAGACTCACTGCAGGCTCAGGCAGCGTGCTTCTCCTGGCCACCACTGCTTTTCGTAGCACTCGCTGTGCCAGGGGTGCCGTGCAGCGAAATGTGTTGTTAGTTTCTAGAGTCAATCTCAGCACCGCCTGGTTGCATAGGCAAAAATTTAAATCTCTCTCTCTTGATCCAGGATCGTAGTGCAGGCAGAGCACTCCTTGTGACTGGATCTCATCGTCTGTCACAAACATTCAATGTATATGGAAGGGGAGGGCTGCCAGCTTCTTCTCTACGACCATCTGTGCTGCTCCTCTTTCCAGTGTCTTCACTGTACATCGTGCAAGCTCCTGGCTGTAGCTGTCGTTGTGATGAACAGGTGCAGTGCACCCGTGGTTCCTCTGGCCAGTAGTGCCAGCACTTGTGTGGGGGAACTGTGTGGTTCGGCCGACACAGCAGCTGATTGGCTGCGGTTGCTGTCTGCACAGAGAAGGCGAGAAGAGCGCGGCCGGGTGTCGCAACACAAAAGCAGGGCCTGCTGGGAATTTTTCTTGTTTTCAAGCGGTGATGGGCGCGACTTTGTATGCAGCGTTCCTCAAGCTGGGCTCAGTTGTACATTTACTTATTTATTTATTCCAGGTATCAAAACACCCCGAAGTGAATCAAATCAACAAACAGCATAGAAAGAATTCAGCGCAGCAATGCAAAACATAACGAGAAAAAGTTTTAACACTAGTGGCATATATAGATTAAGGGTAGCGGATCGGGCTAGTTGGTGCAGATTTGACATTTTCAGAAGCGCTAAAACTACGAGGACGCAGAGGGAACAGACAGGGACGAGCGCTACTTCCAACTGTTTATTTTGTAAAACCGCAAGTGCTTTAAACAGTTCTCGAACGCTTTTATGACACGGCAGTAAACTGCACGTGCGAGATTACACAGTATAGCTACCGAGACTAACAGAACCAAGGAGATAAGTGCACGATTACGTTGATACCCTGAGGAAGGCAAGTTCTTTTTTTGACAATGAAATAGACGGTGAGCTTACACAAGTGCTACCCAGTGATGCTATGTTCTGTGCTTCTATAATCTCTCCGGTTAGTTGATCACGACTACGTTCGATGATGTGGCACTGATTTAACAATGGAGCATAATTGCGGCACTTACTGCAGTGAATGGCTAGGCTGCTTCCGCGAATGGCTAGGTTGCCAGTGAATGGCTAGTTTGCCGTGTCATAAAAGCGTTCGAGAACTGTTTAAAGCACTTGCGGTTTTACGAAATAAACAGTTGGAAGTAGCGCTCGTCCCTGTCTGTTCCCTCTGCGTTCTTGTTGTTTTAGCGCTTCTGAAAATGTCAAATAGATTAAAGGAAAACGTGGGTCTTGAAATTAACATTTTCATTACTAAAGATGCAATGAAATTAGGTGTGTATGTGTGTTTCTTCTTCCTGTTTTCAAAAATATTTGTCCCAGTATATCTCAGTTAATTTCCATGCAATAGGAAAATAACTGATGCCTAATTAGTTGAATTGTTATGGGTCGTTAGGACAATTTCTGCATTTTTTCGTTTCGATTGAAATTGGGCTGTAGCCAAAGGCCCGCCATCTGGAGCTGTGCTGATCGTATTTTTGTACAAGGAGAACATCATTTAAAAATGTTAAATTTTGTCCAAGCTCCATAATTGTAAAGTATAATTAAGTGACATTTTGTTCCACAAAATTTGAAATCCTTGACTGAGCCAAATAAAAACAGCGTGGATCCACAGTTTAGCTCCTTATGAATTCAATGGTATAAGAATAATTGAGGTTGCACCAGAGAAACATAATAGAAATTTCCAGTAAGCCTAGTTAAGCTAAGAAAAAACACGAAGCTGAGAATATCGCACTTGAGATGCGCGTGCCAGCAATTCAGATGTCATTGTAGAGGCCTCAAGAAACAGCGGAATGTGGACGTTTCAAAAATATTTCCCAGTAGTCAGCAATTCCAGGTATTAGTGAAGGGGACAGCTTTGAAACAAAACCAGAATGGAGGCCATCGGGGACGCAGTCGTGTGAACGGATGGGAAGTCCTGCCACATTTTGCCCTAAAATTGCAATTTACGGCCTTCGTAGGCACCAAATAAATAGATATATTAGTAGTTAGACGACGAATTTAGACTTTCAAAGTTTTTAGGCTGCAACTTTAGTGTTTGCTGATCCCGAATGACCAATTTTGCAAAATCGAAATTTTTTCATTTTTGATCATTTCAAGACTTCTGTCTCCCCTTCAGTGCAGCTGTCTAACTGAGACCTAAATTTCGTATAAAAAAGGTTAACACACTTTTAGTACAGACTACACATTTCTGTATACAATTGAAATCCCCAACCAACATTCACAAGAGTAAATATCAGAGTATAATACATTTTTAAAGCAGCCCGGAAGTTCCCACTGTCAAATATTTCATTAAGCAATATAGATTGCAATTATTAATCGTGTTGGGAAAACAGTGAGTATTTAAATGTATTAATCCTATAGTTATACTTACAAATTTTCATGGCATTTTCCCTTCTACTTGAAGCATAGTGAGGCTTCTTTATTATTGTAGATATTGTGCAAGAATTCTTTCCGGTGGTGGGATAAGAGTTTCCACCGAAGCCCATTTTGAACTCTTTGAGTTGCACTGAGTTGGTCATAGCAGATTCTGTTGGTCTTCCAGGGTGGTTCCTGCAACTTCACGCACTGGCTTTGACAAGGTGAGGCACATTTAAATTGTTTTTGAAAGCAGTGCACATCATTCAGTGTGTGATCGTGGCTCTCATGCAGCATCCTTTATTTGCTGGAAAAGCCCATATTCAGGGTATTATTGGATGGCCATCAAAACCCCTGTGGCAGTGCAATAGGATCCTGCTGTGGGAAATTCCAAGAGATTTGTAATTGTCTGTGTAAGCATTGTGTTTGTCGAATAAAATGCCTATCAGTTTTATTGGATTTGCTACCAGAAGAAGAATCTGTACCTACCAATTGGTTGTATACAATGGTATCAATTTGTCTACCCCGCCGCGGTAGCTCAGTGGTTACGGCGCTTGGCTGCTGACCCGAAAGACGCGGGTTCGATCCCGGCCGCGGCGGCTGAATTTCTTGAAGGCGAAATTCTAGAGGCCCGTGTGCTGTGCGATGTCAGTGGACGTTAAAGAACCCCAGGTGGTCGAAATTTCCGGAGCCCTTCCCTACGGCGTCTCTCATAGCCTCAGTCTCTTTGGGACGTTAAACCCCAATAAACCAACCAGTTGGTCTGTTAATTATTCATCAGACTCTTAAGTGATCTGTATTGTGTGAAATATACCTGCACATTTAGAGCTCCTGGTTTTATAGATATTTTAGAAAAAGCTCGTACATCCACTCTAACTCGTAGCATGTTTCGTGTGACAAGGGCCACTAGACCGAATGTCCTATCTGTCTGCCTCATATAGAGCTTGTGCAGTTTTCTTGTCATTGTATTCCCCATGTGATTCACGTTGTGGGTGGAGATGTTTTCATACCAGCGTGCGCATTTATCTGTTTTTCTCGAAGTAGTGGAGCAACACACTCTAACACAAAAGCTACTGCAGCTGCTTTGTTGTTTACGTGCTTATGGCAGCCTTGCATTAGCAGAAAACATGGGGTAAATGTGTCCATTTGTACTGAGTTTAAAACTTATGCATAGCTGCAAGGTTAATTTGGATAACTTTGCTCATGGACAGTTTGCCACTGGGGCCTGTGGGGAAGCCATTCTGGTGGTATGTAAGCATAAGTGAAGGTTATCAGTTTGAGGAAGACTATCTTGATGTTCAAGCAATGAACGACAATCTCATAGCTATCATGACGGATTCTACTGTAAAAGTAGGCGGTGGAATGGTTCGACAGGATACCGGCAAGCTATCTCGGGAGACGAAAAATCTGATTAAGTAACGCCAAAGCGTGAAAGCTTATAACCCTACAGACAGAATGGAACAGGCAGAGCTATCAAAGGTAATAAATAATCGCAATGTAGCCGACGTAAGGAAGTTTAACAAGGCGTAAAATTGAGCATACTCTAAAGAACGAAAGTAGCTTAAAAGCAATGAAGAGAAAACTCGGCATAGGTAAAAGCCAGATGTATGCACTAAGATACTAAGAGGGAAATATCATTAGCTTATGCATTAAGCAGTTAAGGTAGCTGAAGAGTTCTGCACAAATCTATACAATAGCCAAAGTAATCAGAACGTTAATGAGAGAGGCAGTAGAGCAGAGCAATGGGGCATCCCTCCAGTAATGACAGAGGAAGCAAAGAAAGCCTCAGAAGCAGTGCAGAAGGAGAAAGCAGCTGGTCAGGGTCAGGTAGGAGCAGATCTCTTGGAGGATGGAGGGGAGATTGTGCTAAAAAAACTAGCCACTCTGTATATGCAATGCTTATGACCTGGAGCACACCAGAAGCTTAGAAGACTGCTAACATCATTTTAATCCAAAGAAAGGAGACATCATGGACTTGAAAAATTGCAACTGAACTTACTGTCAGCTGCCTATAAGGTAATTACTAAGGTGATCCCAAGTAGAATCAGTACAACCTTCGACTAAAAATACACCCAAGGATCGGGCAGGCTTTCGTAAAGGGTACTTGACAATTGACCGCACTCACACTATATAGTAGAGAAATGCACAGAATATATCCGACCCTTGTATATAGCGTTCATTGATTACTAGAGAGCATTTGAATCAGTGGAAACCTCAGAAGTCATGCAGGCATTGCGGAATCAGAGTGCGGAAGAGACTTATGCGAGAATACTGGAAGATATCTATAACGACTGCACAGCTACCATAGTCCTTCATAAAGTCGGCAATAAAATTCCAGTCGGAAGGTTGTCAGGCAGGCAAACACGATCTTGAGAATGCTATTCTCCACCTGTTTACTGGACGTGTTCCGAGGCCTTTATTGCAAACAGTTCGGGATAATAGTATTTCGAGAATACCTAAGTAATTTGCGATTCGCTGATGACATTGCCTTGCTAAGTTACGCACGAGATGAGCTGCAAAGATTGATAATGTGTTAGACAGGCAGAGCAGAATGGTAAGTCTTAAAATTAACATAGAAAGTTATGTTCAATACTTGCAAGGGATCAGCAGTGCACAGTTGGTAGTGAGGTGCTGAAAGTGTTAAGGGAATACGTCAACATAGGGCAGGTAGTTATCACTGATTCAGATCATGAGTGGGAAATAACTAGAACAAGAATGGGGTAGAGCACATTTGGCATGTTCTCTCATATCATGAATGGCAGTTTACCAATATCCCTTAAAGGTGCACTGAAGAGGATTCTGAACTTGTCTTTTTGCCGCGGGAACTCAATCTACACGTTCCTAGCATTCTTAGAAACTGCAACTTATTGCCCTGTATGGCCGATTTCCCTAATTAAATCGAATTAACGTCCGGCTCCCGCCCCTTTTTTTGAATTCTGCCTCGTACAATGGGCGGAGTCGACCAACGCGTGAAGTTCCTTTCAGCCAGCTCCGTGGAGGCTTTGCTTTCGCTTTATTTTGTTTTTTAGGTTTCCATGAATAAATAGTTTCATTCGCAGATAATATAGCCGCAAAATAAGCCCGCAGAAATAAAAATACGCGCGGTCTATTTGCTACTACGGACTACTACGTATTACTCCGCCGATGGCAGAGCGGCAAGCCGCCACGGCACTGGGTGAAAGGCACTCCACGCGTTGGTCGACTCCGCCCACCGTACAAGGCAGAATTAAAAAAAAAGGGCGGGAGCCGGACGTTAATTCGATTTAATTAGGGAAATTGGCCACACAGGGCGATAAGTCGCAGTTTCTAAGAATGCTAGGAACGTGTAGATCGAGTTCCCGCAGCAAAAAGGCAAGTTCAGATTCCTCTTCACTGCACCTTTAAGGGAAAAGTATAGAACAGCTTTGTCTTACCGGTACTGACACGGCGCAGAAACTTGAAGGTTAAGGAAAAGGTTTCTTTAAGTTAAGGACAGCGCAGCGAGCAATGGAAAAGAAAAGTGATAGGTGTTAAGAGACCGGAAGCAAACAGAGTGGGTGAGGGAACAAACGTGTGTTAAAGACACCTTAGCCGCTATCTTAGCCGACATCTTAGCCGAGGAAGAAATGGGCTTGGGTAAGGTATGTAACGTGAAGGATAACTGCTGGTCCTTAAGGGTAACGGAGTGGATTCCGAGAGAAGGCAAGTGTAGGAGGGGACGGCATAAAGTTAGTTGGGCAGATGAGATTAAGAAGTTTGCGGGGATACGGTGGCCGCAGTTTATTGAAGAGACATGGAAGGGGCCTTTGCTCTGCAGTGGGCGCAGTCAGGCTGATGATGATGATCATCATTTTGAGTGTGCTGACTGCAGAGTTTTTCATGCACTGCACTGGTTTTCCTCGTGATGCCTTTGTGTTTCTGAAAAACACAAAGGTCCGGAAACTTACTTCAGTTCCAGACTAACTAGAGGCCTCTAAGACTATCTGTCAGAGTATTTTTTGTTTCAGAAAATGTACAGCAGCTGATTTGTTACCCATGAGGAAATAAGCTAGTTGATTTTGCATCAACATTTTCTCTGGGGATGCCTGGAAAATATCTTTTAATCGCAAAGGGGCACTAGCTGCAAACGAGGCTTGTAGTTTTTATTGTCAATTTGTGTACTGTGGTAGTCAGAACCCCTAGCACCCAGTGACAATACTAAAATGTTAGGGGTTTGGTCTATGGTTTATGAGCGTGTAATATCCCAAAGTTAAGAAGGGCTTGGGACAGGGCTAATTGGAACATCTTCTCATAAATGCTGTGCTGCTTAGTTGTTGAAGAATGCATTGACGCCTACGGGGCAGTTGGCTTTCAGAACAAGTGTGGTGTTGCAGTGGATCGGTTTCTGAACATACTGAGAGCCTACCTCAAGTCACTTTTTGTTGAATTTGAGGGTGTGGTTCTCTCCCAAAAGGATGGAGTTTGCATAGGCTCATGTATTGCGCCCATATTGAGTGATTTGTACTTGGCCAGAGGCAACCGCACGCTGCATCCGAAGTTAACTGAGTTGGGGGTTACAGGGTCATTCCGGTATGTCGACGATTTCCTCATTTGCCTGCCTTACGATTTGTACTCGGAGACCAGAACTGAAGATATCTTATCACTATTACCGCGTGCACATCATGGGCTTCAATTCACGTCGGAACGCGCCACAGATTCCCAGCTCCAATTTTTGGATATCAGTATGGTGTTCTCAAGCGACCACACGTGTTGGTTTTATAAAACGAGAGGAGATAAGGGCATACTTCCTTTTGCATCCGGGCACACCAAGCTTGTAAAAAGAGGCATCGCGATGTCCTGCGTGAAGCAGGCCCTCACTAAGTCATGTGACCATAAAATGGAAGATAGCTTGCTTATCCAAATGGGCCGGCTTGGTTCTTCTGGATGCCCCTTAAGGCTGCTGATTGGTGTTGCTGAAACTTGCCTAAGAAACTTAAGGTTACTTCAAGAGCTTTCGCCTCCGAAGCAAAGTGATGGAAAGAAGCCTTTCGCGGTCCTCCCTTAAGTGCATGGCATTTCGCACCGGCTGAAGAAGATTGGACAGAGGTTTGATGTGAAGGTTGTATTTTCAGCTCCTTTAAAGTTTAAAGGCATCTGCAAAAAAAGTTAACCAGGAAGGATCTGCAATTGAGAAAAGTGCGTGCGGCGTTAAGCATGTTTCGCCCTTTGTTCCATGCTCTAAGGGGGTAGTTTACAAAATTCCCCTCTCTTGCGGCAAGTGCTACGTGGGCAAACTGGGCGATGCCTTAATGAAAGGCTTTTGGAGCACAGGAGGAAATGTCGCTCCCGGCAGGGTGCAGAAAACTTGGCGAACCATTGCCTGAAACACGAGTGCAGCCCATATTTCCAAAACACGGTTATTTTGGCGCGGGCAACAGAAAAAAAAAGCGTCAGGTAATTGAGGCCTTTCGGATGGTTTCTGGCAAAGAAGGCGATTACGTTAGCGCCCCTTCCGTAGCCCTTTCCCGCAGGGAAATAGATATGTTGTGGAGAGAGAAGACTTGCATGAGGATCACCCGCGCATGTCTGTTAGATGCGCAGCGCGCGAGGGGTTGAGTGCGATTTCATCCCGGGCTTAGATAAAGTGTTTATTTTCATATGTTCTTATTGTCATGGTTTCATTCCATAGTTCTTCTTGCTGTTACAGTGCACGGTTATGTTTTATGTGCACTCACGATCCTCTGATTACGTCGTGAGCTGGTGTTTCCTTTTTCCTATTCCAAGGAATAAAACTTCAGTTGGTAGATTGCGCTTAACCTCAGCGTTTGTCCAATTTCTTTGTCCGTGTGCAACTAAGCAGCGCAGCATTTACGAGAAGTCCCAAAGTGACTCTTGGTGTGAGAGACACCATAGTGGAAGGCTCCGGATAATGTAAACCACCTGGGGCTGAATTATGGAATGATGAAATCACAAGCCTATCAGCCGATATGCCATCATTTCGTGGCGACCAATAGGTACGGGGATTTGTGACCGTTTTGTGATTGTTTTTAGACTCTGATCATATCGTAATTCAGCCCCTCGGGTTCTTTAATGTCCATTGGCGTCACACAGCACATGGATCTCAAGCATTTTGCTTCCATAAAGTAGTGTCCACCGTGGCCGAGGTCGAACCTATATTTGTAGGGTCGGCATCTGATCACCATAACCACTGAGTCACAATGACAAGCATTAAAATCCCAGTAGCAGTCTGGTGTTTCACTCTTTTGTTAAATTTCTAATTCCGTGCTCACTGTGTCAAAATATATCACTTGTGTCAGCACATTCGAGGCAACGAACATAATGGCCTTGGTGGTTGCTTGGCTGTGCAGCTTGCATTCCATTCCTTTACACTGGGTAGATGGAAGCAAGGAGCAGTGCCCCCGAGTTTCATTCCTTGAACTGAAAAGGGAAGATGAGAACTTAATGGGAAGAGCACAAATAATGCCAGGAGTGCCATTTCGCACTTTCGCTTCAAGCTTTCCTGTAGAGATGGGATGTGCAGTGGGAGAGACAGCTAATAAGAAGATAGGAAAAAAAGAAAAGAAAGAGAGTGGACCAATGGGAAGGGGAGGAAATTGGAAGGGACAGAGTATTGGAAACGAAGAGGGGAGAAACCGCTTCCCAACTCTACTCGCAATGAATGGTTTAGTAGCAAGAATCGGGGCCCTCTGTGTTCTTCTAAGGTGCGCTGCTTGCAGTGTCTGCACCCTGTGGGTCCCTGTGATGACATCACTGAGCGCATGCATGGCTGTGGCATAGCCTGGAGGCTTCCATGGCCGCAGAGCCGTGGCATGCAAGCTTCCCCTGGCTGTGTGCTCGAGGGGAGGTACTGCCTGCTAGAAATCTGTCTTCTCATCAGCAAGTGAAATAGTGTCTTCTGATATTTGCGCTTTTTTGTTTTTAATTTTATTACTGTAATGGCTATTGTTTGCATGTACTGACTGCTGTAGGCCTTTTTTTGCTCCAGTCTTTGCATTGATTGTGGAGCCCTCTGAGCCACCTTAATTGGCACTGTAAAAATATCACAGGGCCCCTTTTCAGTGATGCACCTTTAAAGAGTTGATTGTATGTGACATGACTGAGTACCCCTGTGTGGGAAACATAGTGATCCATCCACTTGTGCATAATTGAGCATCAGTGACCGTTGGCCTCGTGGGAAAAGTTTTTGTTTGTAAGTTAACCATTGAAGAACACAGGAAATACATTAGGCCTTACTTTAAATGGGTGCGTGTTTTTCTTTTTATGTGGTGCCTTCTGTGTGAGAGAAGTGTGAATGGGAATTTTCCTTTGCCCAGGAAGCTGCCGTGTTTGCCAGTGGCAGCGCCCACAGTGTGTCCATCCACCCTCTTGCCGCTACTAATTGCATGGAAATACGACCACTGTTTCTTCACAAGTGCTAAAGCCCCAGAGGGTGTTTCTGTCAAACAAGCGTGCCTAAACTGAACTGCAGTTTGCTGATTCGATGCCTTGAATGGGGCCTTTATGCACATTGCGTGCTTCACATATGAGGAGCCTCTCAGGTGACACCTGCTGTCTAGTAACAGCGACAGTTGTGGAGTGTTAGGTTAGCCCTACACATGTCTGATTGGGCTTCAGGTGTGAACAAAGCTATTCCTAGACAGGCAGGTAGTTGCCATGTGTAGTAACCATGTTCTAGGCAAACTTACAAGATGCATTTTTTAACCGGCACTGTGTTCCTGAATCTGGAAGTAGTTTTAATAGGGAGCTATTGAGAACACGGAGGTAAAGCATGCTGCGTAGTTACCATGTCTGACACGCGCATGAAGGAAGTAGCACACATGCTGTCTGTTTGCTGAGATCATTTGCATAATCGACAGGGTGGTGAGTGAGAAGGGCGTGCTGTGTGTCTCCTCGCAGGTGGGTGAACATTTGGGAATCAAGGTGATCTGTGTTCTGGTTGACCCGAGACAATGAAGGCTGATCTGCAGAAAATGAAAGTGGCCATCATCATCAACACCAACATGGTGAGTGGCTTGATTGAACGGGGCTAGTTTGGCTCGCATAGGAGCCGTTCACCTGACGTCACGGCCACCATTTTGTGGTACAGCATGCAGTTTCAGCATTGCAAGCCAGAGCAGGTGTGGCGAGAAGCCAGTTAGATATGCCTGCAGCCTTCTGCCATCCGGCATGCACCAAAAAATGGTTGCATACTCCCTGTAACACCAGTTCTGTTCCATTTCTCTATTTCCCAGCTTTCGTCGCTGGCTGAATCTGTCTCTGCGCCCACCATCTTTCTCACCACTGTGCTTGAGACAATAACAAATTGCAAAAGTTTGTGTGTGGCATCACTTCAGCCAGTGACAAAAGGTAGAAAATAGAGAAATGGAACAGAATCAGTTTCAAGGCCGCCAAATTATACCAGCCTTAGCGTGGTCCCGTGTTTACATGGCATCGAAAATGGCGTACACAAAGACGAGGTAGTGCAGCATTGCACTAGGTCTTCTCTCCTCTCATTTTGTTGTTTTCGCTGTCTTCTGATGTAAGTTCTTGTGCTGGTTCTTGATAGTCTTGACTTTCGGGTACAAAAGTCTCCAGGACGCATGAGCAACAATAAAAGGATGTGGCTGCGTTATAGCCAGGTCAGTGGAGACCACACTTGTGGAGGTGAAAGCGGTTTGCTTGACCTCATGCCCCGTAGTCAGAGCAGGTAATCAGGGGCACCCATAGCACTTGCGCACCTAGGTGGCTCAGAGATCAGAGCCATCTCAGATTAGTGATCAGAGTTTTGTAACCATTAGTACATTTATAGAAGTAGCCTGACCTAACTGCTGTTTCAAAGAGCGTGTCATGACCTTTGTCTGGTGTGCTTGTTGAATTTTTTTCTCACTGCTCAACTAAAGGGCAGCAGTAAAAGACAAAATAAACTAATTGATCTTTTGGGCCAGTATATTTGTCCTGGAAACCCAGCACATCGTAGTGGTTAAAGGTAGAACAAAAAACACATTAGCCTTATGTGAATGTGCACTTCAGATACAGAGCAAAGCTTTCCGCACTTTGCCTCTTTTGAAGCTAGCAGATGTGTTTTAGATGCTAAGAAATGAGCACAGAGCCAGGTGTGGAGCTTTCAAGGGCATAAGGAGATGCGTAACATGTGCTTGTGGAAATGCTTACGGAGAGTGATGTGGTAGTGCCTGCGTGCCCAATGAAAAAACAAATACATGGGGACGAAAAAGTGAATTGAACACCCACCTATGGAATAATGTGAAGCAGATGAAGTCATTGGGAAGAAGTCAGGACGTTAAAGCAGTCTCAGCTGTGGCAAGACACCAGTGTGAGGCTGAGCCAAGTGAACCATGACATCTGCCTCTTTTTCTTCTAGGCTGCCTGCTTTGTTGCGCGCACTTCCTTGTTTTGTTTACTTTGTGGCATTCCACAAAAGGAAAGACTGTTGCTCTTTCTTGCAGCTTGTGGGATCTTGACAAGAATTCGCACATGGATGCATCGACCACTTTCAACAAATTGCAGAGACGGGTTTGCTTTGACATGCTTGGTGCAGGGCCTTATTTCACTGAACTTGGAGCTACCTTAGAGAGCCATTTGCAAGTAGTGGCTTGGGCTTCTTCTAGGTTACAGTCATTCCCTCTTAATACGGCCCCTGTTAATATGGACAACTCTAATTCTGGATAATTTTTCTTGGGACCAAACTTTTTCAAAGTAATTATGCGAGATTATTATTGAGACTCGTTGTCCAGACAGTGGACAAGGTGAAATGTATGGAGCCAATTGTGACGCATGTATTTTAAATACTTAAGCCTTACTTGCCCCATTTAGTTGAAACGCATCTCTCTCTCTCTCTGTGTGCGTGTGTGGTTTTATGCTTTGCAGTGGCGAGGTGCCTGGTTGGTGTGCCTTATCATTTATTTATTTATTTATTTACCCTCAGGGCCGTTAGGCGTTACAGAGGGGAGTGGGAATACATGCAAGTACCAAGTGCCACATTCTATGAATGGGTGCAAGAAAAATAATCCTTTCTGTGCGCTGCATTGTGTACCACATTCAGCAACTGTCAGCCGAGTGAGTCCAGAGTTCTTGAGGGGTGAACAGTCGTAGTGCGAGATGCTTCATCACTCCAAAAGTCATCATTACTCGTCTCATGGACCACTAGGCACTGCAAATGGGCTGAAACCAGCACCGCAAGAATTTAAAGGTAATGGTTACCTGAATAATGCACCTCGAGCTCCACGATTACCCGATTTCCACCTCGCTGTTTGCCACTATGCATAGAGCAGTGTGCAATCATATAGCATTTTTTTAGCAAATTATGTTCTTGTTTTTTCACAATTTATGATTGGAGATGACTCTTTTTATGGACGCTTTGCTCGGGAACAAAAGTGTCCTTATTAACGGGGCACTGTCGCTATGAGCACATGAGATTTAAAGCACAGCAGGTAATCCTGCAATAAACCGCTGAGCAAATGAAAAGGCATTAACTTTGCATGTTTTCGAAAGATGTCATCGAAGACAATCTGAATAGATGGTGTTGGCGCATACCGGACGGATGTCCGAAATGCGGACGTTTAAGGGGTCAAGGAGGGATTGCACAAAACATATCTGAGGGGTACGGAAACGAGACCAGGATTCGTTGAAAAATGGCCGAGGCTGACGAAGGAAGATCAAATTGGAGACATGAAGCGAAGAATCGCACATTCTTACGAACGTTTTCACCGTTAAGAGCCGAAATATAGAAGTCAATGATGGAATACGCGCTTCCAGGTACAAAACGGAATTCGCCACAAATTTTGGAAGGCCCAAACAAAGGCGCAACGCCTCCCGCTCCAAGAGAATCAAGGGGCGAAATTTATACGCTGCCGCACCAGAGAATAAAACACAGCCGAACTCTAATACTGGACGGACGTACATTCTATAAATCATAAGAAGTGAGTGCCTTCTCATGCCAGAACGAACACTGCTCAGCCTGCGCAGCATACCGATTGCTCGGACTCCTTTCGCAGTGATCTGCTCGATATCCCTTACAAAAATGGATCTCGAGTTTCTTTTGAACATGTATGGGGAGCCTAATGATTCTAAAGGATCTCTATAGAAACTCGCTGTCTATCAAGTCAGCTCATTAAGTAGTCTATTTACTCTTTAACGAGACCTAACTATAAAATTTTGCTCTGTACGCAGTCAACAGAGATTCTTTAGAATTGGTTCTATACGAGTTCATAATGAGTCAAATTTTATAGAATTTCTTTCGTGCCTTCACTATATGAACTCGCTCCGTTCGCAGTCAAAACAAATTCAATAGAATGTCCTCCGTAAGACTTTATAATGAATCGAATTTTATAGATCGTGTTTTGTGCCTTCGCTATATGAACTCGCTCCGTTCACAGTCAAAACAAATTCAACAGAATTTCCTCCGTAAGACTTCATAATGAGCCAAATTTTATAGAACTTCTTTCGTGCCTTCACTATATGAAGTCGCACCGTTCGCGTTCAAAACAAATTCAATAGAATTTCCTCCGTAAGACTTTATAATGAGTCGAATTTTATAGATCTTGTTTTGTGCATTCGCTATATGAACTCGCTCCTTTCGCAGTCAAAACAAATTAAATAGAATTTCCTCCGTAAGACTTTATAATGAGTCGAATTTTATAGTTCTTGTTTTGTGCCTTCGCTATATGAACTCGCTCCTTTCGCGTTCAAAACAAATTAAATAGAATTTCCTCCGTAAGACCTTATAATGAGTCGAATTTTATAGATCTTGTTTTGTGCCTTCGCTATATGAACTCGCTCCTTTCGCAGTCAAAACAAATTAAATAGAATTTTTTCCGTAAGACTTTATAATGAGTCGAATTTTACAGAGCTTGTTTTGTGCCTTCGCTATATGAACTCGCTTCGTTGGCAGTCAAAATAACTTCTATAGAAATGGCTCGGTATCGCTTCAAAATGAGTCAAATTTTTTAGAGCTTGTTTCGTGCCTTCGCTAAATGAATTCGTTCCTTTCGCAGTCAAAACAGAATCTGTTGAATTCTCTCCGTAAGACTTCTTGAGCCAAATTTTATGGATATTGTTCGCAGTTTTCACTATATCAATTCGCTCTAAAAGGCGGTAAAATTTTAAATCAAACTGCACATCAGCAAGCTAGAAATAATTCAACGCAAACATATAACATTAAATTTTCGAAAGGCACCTCTGAATCGACGACAGATCTCAAGAAAAATTTGGCAGAACACAGCGGCAATGTATTCGTTTGCTTTCTTGAGTAAAAAAACAACCTCACCGCCGTTACGATCACTTGAAATCTCCAGAAACTGGATCAACAAAGCGTACAAATACCTGTAACGAATATTTTTTTCCTCATTGAAAGACAAAATATGATCAGCTCTCACTACTGACTAATGAGCATGAATAGGAGTAGCCTTGTACATCGTTGTCATTGCATTCGCCTTTTTTCGAGTTCTTGTTGATTTGTGTCTGCACCATTTGTTTCCTATTTTTTTTTGGCGAAAAAAAGGGCCTTCTTCCCGTAGCGTCCTGTCTATAGTATAAAAGACGCGCGCGTGCTCTACCACGAGCAATGTTTGCCGACCAAGCACACGACGCACTGTGCGACAGTAATTCGGTGCAGTATTAGCAGAACCTTTCCAAAACTTCGTAAGTCACCTTTCCAGCATCGCAAAAACACTTTTACCATGGCGTTGCGGCTCGCGAGGGTCGGGAGTTGGGTGCAGCACTGAGGCCTGGCAAAGCTACGTTTCACCGTTCCGTCGCGACTGCAGCGTGGTGACGGTTCATTTCACCAGCGAAGAAATGGCTTGACAGAGTTGCGCCTAATTCCTTTATCGCCGCAACAACACAAGGCAGAAGCGTGCACAAGAGGCGCGCGACATTTTTCGGACAATATATTTCTCCAGCGCTGCACCCGATTTCTCCCCCCCCCTCTTAAAAAACAAATGACCTCAATGGTAGAGACCCCTTCCGCTGTAAAGAGAAGCTGACTTCGTGAGTTTTGCAAAAGAGTAAACCTGTAGTTGAGACGGGCAGCCGCTACAGTAAACAGGCCCATTATTAAGATTATGTTCCTAACGTGCTTTTTTTTATCTTCGCTAGTATCTGTAGACATAAATTAATAAATATTGTTTGCTTTAAGCGCTTCCACACATTTTGCAACAGACCAGCTATAAGGCCTACAATTCAACTTCACTGTGTGACGAAAATTCCTTTACCATGCTGGCATGGCCCCACCTTGAGTATTTAGTCGTTAGGTGCATATTAACTCTATGTTAGGTGCAATGCTGGCTTTTCTAGTCCGAGCAGATGTGCGCGCGCTTCATGCGGACGCCTACCGCGCAGTCTGATAGTCGATCCTCGACTCAAGGACGCTGAACCAGGCGTTGCCTTCTCAAGGGAGGCAGAAGCGTCTAGAACCACGTTGGTAGAAATGCCAGCACTTCTAATTATGATTCCTGCCGCACAGAATGAATTTCGCACCCCAGAGTTACCGGCTCTCCCAAGGAAACCGAAACTCCCTCCAGGAGCAGCGGCAAAAAAAAAAAAAAAAGTCACACCGAAGCCAATCCAGTCCAATCCCAAAGTCGTCAGCAGCGGTAGTATAGTGCCTAGAATATACTGGCCAGTATATTCTAGGCACTATAGCGGTAGGGTGGCCTAGCAGCGGCGCCATGTTCTTTTTGTTGCCGGCCGGCCGGGTGGCGTTTCGGGCGTAGTTTTTTTTTTTGTTGCTGTTGCGCCTTGTTTGGTGTTTTGGTGCTGTGGTTTTCGAATGTGCTACAAAATTGGTGCGTGACCTGCGCGCTTCGAAATACCTTCTGAAGCACCTGAAGTTCTTCTCAAGATATTGGACGTCGTATTGCGCCCTGCACCACGCCGTGACAATGCCGGCATCAACGTGGAAGAACGAACGACCTTGTGTGATTGCTTACGAATGTGAGTACAGTTCTTGAAATTATCTTCCAAAATGTTGTACTGGGGTGCGTGAAGTACTGTAAATGCTGCTGGGTGTTGTCTGACAACTTCTTCGGAGTGCAGTAGGAGTTTGAGTTCGATGCAACGGCTTCCGCAAGTGCGCTGTTTGCACGTGACCGCGAACCTGTCACACAGCCACGGAAACCGTCGCTTCGCGCCTATAACTTCCTCTCCGCAGCGACGAAGGTGTTACATGGAATACAGTTGCATGTTTTTTACTCTCATGATACCGTTGTGCTCATTATTGCGATGATTGGGACCAACGAGCGGAAAGCACAGTGTTGGAACGACGTATGCTTCTCAGTGGCAGTAGTTCCCGGCGTTTAGTTTTTCGTGTTGTATGTGTGCGTGTGTACAGTTTATAATTCCAAGCTGCGCAAAACATGGTCTGCCGAGTCCACGTTAGAAATGCTCACAGTACTCAGGCCGTTCAGTGCCTAGAAGTGGAATGACGATGTAGCTACAACCGGCTGATCCCGGGCTGGCGTTGCATATGTCTCCTCGCCCAACGCCGCCTCTCCTCCTCCTCATCTCTCCTCTTCTCTTCTCCGTTCCTTCTTTCAAGCGCGCGGCGGGGGGGGGGGGGGGGGGGGAACAGGGCTTCCTTCCCTTACCACCACCCTCTCTCCTCGAGAGCCTCATCGCATCTCCAGCGCTGCGTGCTACCACGGCGCTCTCGCGGGCTTGCTGCCGCCGGCCTGGCGTTGCATAAGTCAATGCTCACGCGCGCTTCAACGAAACGTCTTGATACTGCTACTCGGGGTTCAACAGACCCTTGCGATGACAAAACGCCGGCTGTAAGCCGCCCTAGGCTAATATCGCATCTCCAGCGCTGCGTGCTACCACGGCGCTCTCGCGGGCTTGCTGCCGCCGGCCTGGCGTTGCATAAGTCAATGCTCACGCGCGCTTCAACGAAACGTCTTGATACTGCTACTCGGGGTTCAACAGACCCCTGCGATGACAAAACGCCGGCTGTAAGCCGCCCTAGGCTAATATCGCATCTCCAGCGCTGCGTGCTACCACGGCGCTCTCGCGGGCTTGCTGCCGCCGGCCTGGCGTTGCATAAGTCAATGATCACGCGCGCTTTTGAACCCTAGGGCGGCTTACAGCCGGCGTTTTGTCATCGCAGGGGTCTGTTGAACCCCGAGTAGCAGTATCAAGACGTTTCGTTGAAGCGCGCGTGAGCATTGACTTATGCAACGCCAGGCCGGCGGCAGCAGGCCCGCGAGAGCGCCGTGGTAGCACGCAGCGGTGCAGATGCGATATTAGCCTAGGGCGGCTTACAGCCGGCGTTTTGTCATCGCAGGGGTCTGTTGAACCCCGAGTAGCAGTATCAAGACGTTTCGTTGAAGCGCGCGTGAGCATTGACTAGAGTTGCGCACGTCAAATGCAAGAGGAATGTTGCCTATGAGTTTCGCCGCGAAAATAACTTTTAGTAATCCCTTTCCGGCGTTATTCGCTCATAGAGAGTGTTTGTGGGCACTGGCTTTGGTTTTTTTTGGCATTTCAAGCATACTTCGAACTGGTGCAAAAATGAATTGCACACTTACGGCTGTACCATCGCAAACTGCGCATAATGTTTTCGACTATGCTTTGAAATAATTTTATTTCGAAGGTATTTATGGTGACGCATGCGGTTTCTCCAGAGTTTATCAAAGAGAGAAGTACTGAGACTTGGATTTAGCCGAGATGCTCTCACTTGCACTGTAGTGTCATGCCATAAAAAGCTTATTATTTTATATTGTGTTTTGTTATGTCTGTGGTATTGGTGCTGATTCATTTTCCTGGCTGTAATCTCACTGCTTTTCTGCAGCAACTGGAATATAGCTTTATTGATCTCGCTACCAGAGTGCTAGAGATATCGTGAGTTTTTAATTTATGTAACTGAATGGAGTAATTTATATGGATGCAATGGGTTATACTGGCTAGCAGTTTAAAATAGTTATGTGACATTGTAACGCACTTGCTATCTTTCTACAACTATTTCAGCAGTGTCAATCCAGCATTAGTGGAGCAGGGAAGTGAAAAGTTTTCTAAATACAGCAGGATCAGAATCCATCCCTTTGCTTAACGGGGGGGTCGTCGGCATCACCATCTTGTCAGATGTTTAGTGAGTGCAATTACTGTGTTTGAGTAGCCACTCCGAGAGAGCCAGATGTAGACGCTTTGTGCTGCCTGTGAGCTACTGAGGTTGAGTGACAGCTGTTCTCAGTTTTCACTGCACCTAATTTACTTACTGCAATTAATCAGTCACTTGTAAAACACAGAAGACAGGTGAATTAGTTCTTTAAAAAAGAGTGGTTGTGATTGTCACTGCATTATAGTGCCAATAAATATTCTGTATTAGATGAATACTTTTACAGGCTAATATAATAGTTATTCATTCTTATGAAATGTTCTAGTCGGGCAGCAGTATCAGTCACAGCTGGGTGGTGTTTATAGTTCTTTTCGAATTGTACATGCCATTTATTTTGAAATCATATACTTTCTGTATTGTGCTGTTAGTACTCTTCAAAGCTAGATCACTAGAGTACTACTGCTTGTAGATTCTGATCTGATTGATGCTTTTGTTTCCATTAGTGTGAAAGCAGTTGTGTGCTAGGTCTCACTGACTGATTTTTTTTTCTTTGGCCTATATGCAGACATCTGGGTACTTCGGACTGGCAAGCATGGGTGGTGCCTACCTGACACCTCCTCATCTCTGCGCAGACAAGAATGATGCACCTAATAATCTACCGGCCATGTCACATCATTGGCTTACTGCAAGTGATCAGCACAGTTTATGAATGGAAATGCTGGCATCTCTGTAATTGAATTATTGTACTGTGGGATATGCACAATGAAGGTCACATCCAAAGAATAGATGGAAGTGCCGATATGAACCAACAGCTGCCTCCTTTTGACCAATTTTTATTTTCAGAATAATGCACTCAATTAAAAGATATGAATTCTAAACTAAATATCTCTATACCAGCATAGTTAGGAAGTCAGATCTTGTATCAAGCATTTGCATATTTTAAATGTGTGCTTTGAGTTTGTTGTTAATATCCCAGCACATTTATCCTCCTTACTATTTACTACAAAGGAATGAAATAGATTGGTTTTCGAAATATTTGTTTTGTTTCTCCTCTAAAGCGAATATAGCTTTTCTTCTCATTTTTCTTTTTGTTCAGTTCACTTGATTACTGCAGCATATCATAGTTTTCTTTAGCAGTGAATTTTGCAGCCTGCTTATGATGGTCTCTTAGATTGTTGGGCAAGCTGACCGTTGTGAATCCAGGCAACACTTAAACTCAGCTCAGGAAAGCATATGCATAGGTATAGTATTAGTTGCCTGTGGACAGCAGCAGTTGAGTGAAGAAAGGGGGCTGTAACAGATGACATTCACAGCTTATGTTGTCACCTAACAAGGATTATTGAGCAGCCAACTGTCAAGCATCCTATTCTGGCCGCCCTGTATTCCCTATGGTTGGATCAATTTGTACATGTGAAGCAATGTAGGAAAACACAAGTTACATATATGTAATGAAAGAAACCAGTTCTTTTGTTGGCACAGTCAGAGATTTGATGTACAGCCTTTTTGTGGTTAATAGCGAGTAGTGCAAACCAGTCTGAATTAAAATGCCAACAAAGGCGCGCCCTTGTAGCAAATGGTAATATGCAGGATGGCTATATGGTTCATTATTGCTCAGTGTCAGACATAAAGTACTCCTTGAAATTTGCATCCTCATGGGACGATTTTTAGTCATGTAGAGTAGAAATGAATAATGTACTCTTTGTTTTGTGATTCTTGTACTTTGCGTCTTGCTTGAATTAAGAATTTATTCCTGCTCAAAGGAGTACTGACACCTAACTTTTGGGTGCGTGTTTTCTGCTTTGTAATGATTCGTAAGGCATGGATTATTATGTGGTATTCTAGTATGCCCGCTAAATAATTTACAGTTGAATTTCTTTCTCATGCTGTTTTGGTTTCAACAGCCGAACGATGACTGTCACATCAAAGTGTGCTTACAGGTCTCGCGAGACATGAAGAAACTGTGATATAATCACAGCTTTGTCCTTTTAATTTGCTACAGTGCTAAAGCCAAGCAGCCTCAACAGCCAGAATGACAACAAATGAAGAAGCAGCAATTTGCTGTTTTTTCATGCCTCATGTGACCTATAAGGGCACGTTAACGTTACATTCGTTGTTCGGCTGTTGAAACCGAAACAGCATGAGAGAAAAATTCAATTATAAATTATTTATAGTTTTCAGCTGAATACCACCCGGTGATCCATGCGTAGTAGTGTCTTCCACATTACTGTGGAGAAGAAAGCATGCCACCAAAATTAGGTGCGTATACTGTTTTAACAAGATGCAGTTTAATTCTGGACAGTAGATCTCACGTGTCCTCTTCAAAACAATTGTGACTCCTTCATCATGTTCACTCTGTTGTGCACGCAATCCTTGGGACAGCTGTAAATGATATCCTTTCAGAATACTACATAAAGATATACAGTGTTTTCTAACTTTTAATTCTCACAGAATGAACATGCAGCTAGCCTTTTGCTGTGGCTCCGACTAGCATTGTGTACCTTATGTAGGGCATAAGTGAATAAAATTAAGGCAGGCATATACTCAGAGCTATTGAAGGCAGAAGGCTAGGCAGTATTTATTTGAGTCGCTACTCCGCTGTTTTTTCGTGAAAACATACTCTCTTTGAGGTGTGATCTTCGTTGCACATGTGGCGCAGCAAATTAATCTAAAATTACTTGATTGTCTCAAAATAAAATGTGCTCGTACTGTTCGTGTGTCATGTCTCCTATCAGTTTCATCATAAATGCTGTTAATTACTAAGGCTCGCCAGGAGCTGCAAACATTCAATTCCATAAGCCGCTGTAAAAGTTGCTAAGTGAAATAAAGTTAGTTGATTGTATGTCGTGTGCTGTTGCTCTGTTTGATTTCTTGCATGCTTACAGCAATCAGTGATTACATCATATATGTTACATTGTACATGCTGGGCTTCTATAGGAATGTGGTGGCCAATTGGTTATTGGAACTCATTACTCAGATCTTATACAGTGTCAAAAGCATCACATTGCAATGAAATAAATGCATTCCAATGGATTTACATAAAATTCATATAACTAGTTTCAAAAGAAAGTTGTTACAGTATTTCTTTTAAAGGATGTTAGCCGTGTTCCTATAACAATGCGGTGGCCAATTAGTTATTGAAACTCTGGACAAAAATTCCATACAGATCTAAAAGAAACTCATTACATTTTAATGAGTAAATTTGCAAGACTTTCTAAAGAATCACAAAAGCAATTTTTGTAAGGGATGGGCCCCCCCAGGAAAGAGAAGGATCATAAATTACTCCGAGGTATTTGACACTTTGCACTTGAGGAATTGCATGGTTCCGGTAAACAATAGAGATATTAACTGGACGAGAGAGCGGAAAAAACCAATAAAGCACATTTATTGACATTAAGGGACAGATTAATGTCTCCTAACCATTGGTCTAGGACATTCAGGTAGGACTGTAAGGACTGGTACAAAGAGGAAATGTCGTTCTCTGAAGCAAAAAAGGCGATGTCATCAGCATACACATAGGTGGACACCTGAGGACTGCAGGGAATACTGCTGAGTAAGATGTTGAAAAGTACAGGGGAGAGGACCGCCCCTTGGGGCACTCCTCTAGCTTGTCGAAATTTGCTTGATGAAACACCGTTCTGGAAGCAGTAAAATTCCGTGTAAGCAAGGAATTCAGCAACCCAAGCCACAAAGTATCTCGGAAGTCCTACTGCCTGTAGTCTTTGCAAGAGCGTCCTGTGCTCAACGCTGTCATAAGCTTTAGATACATCTAAAGTAACAAGCGCTGCGTATTGGTTTCGGCGACGAGCTAACTGTATGCGGCTCTCCAGATCGGTATGGGTACACCATATAGAGCATCCTGGTCTGAAACCAATCTGGCAAGGGTTCAACAACCCAGTCTCTGAAATAACAGAGATTATTCTACCATGCAACACCCTCTCAATTAACGAGATTCGAAGTTAAAGAAATTGGCCTTATATTGTCTAACACATAACCATCTCCCTGCTTTTTAAGCAACGGGATAATCTTTGCTAGACGCCACTCATTTGGAATCCATGGCCCCTTAAGAGAGTAATTTGTAAGTGCCAGTAAGTCGGTGGGAGATTCCTCGAACAAAATTTTAATCATAGAAGAAGTCACACCATCAGGGCCAGGGGCCGCGGGTGGAAGGCGGGATACAGTGTTCGAGAGCTCAGTGAGGGTGACCTCCTCGAAATCGTCCAAAGTGGCAAGAAATCTCTGAGGAGAAGGAAGAAGAGCCGTAAACCGGCGCTCAAGGCCTCTGCCTATCTCTTCCAGGGACTGTGCAAGTTCAGCCGGTGACTGAACTAGGGAGACAGCGTTCATGGTGGACGAGATTAGTTTCCTGGATTTTAGGTAATTGAATAAAGCGCGCCTATTACCAGATTTTGAAAGGAATTCGTAGCGTTCAGTATCGTGCAACTCCTTTGCACGAGATACGGTGCGCTTAAACGTAGCTGCAACGAACTTATAATCGATCCAGTTTTTGGGACACTGATTATGGAGTAGTTTCTTCCAAGCAGCCTTTCGGCGCCTATAATCTCGAGCGCACTCTGCGTTTCACCAAAGGCACGGCGATGTTCCCTTATGTGCCTGAACCAAGAACTCCGATTTTTTACGAGCTCCATCCAAAATTGAACAAATGCGGATGGCATTGTGACGTTCCGTGCGTGAGCTACCAGGGCCCATATCTTCGGCGGAATCTCCTCTGTGCTCAACCGTCCTACTCCCTTGTCTCCCCTTAAACGGTCCGCGTTCGGCGGCGCCGCCTAGACGGAGCCCCCAGCGGCGGCAAGCCACTGAAGGGGTACAATGGTACAAAAGCTGCCGGCGGGAGACAAACGACATTCCAACGAGGGAGGTCGGGGGTGCCGCGGCGCCGCCGTGGAAAGGAGGAAGAAAGAAATAATTCAGCCGGGGAGACAGGAGATCGGGCGTGGCCGGCGGAGCAGATATAGCTGGCGAGTGCGGACGAAAGGGACGCTCAGGACGAGATCGGACAGAAAAAGGGTCCTTCAGCGCCGAAGACGGACGGCGCGCAGCTAATTCTGCCAGCCACCGACGGATCGCAACTCCGGAGCCCCTCCATCGCCCCCATGACGGCGTCGCCACGTAAGCTCGGACACCCCAGCCTCTGATGTACAATGTATAATTATTGATTACATCATTTTCTTTAAACTGAGCCATACGGTGTCTTGCCTCTCCGTCCCGTGTGGACCTGCGCATTATGTGGGGTCGTCACACTGGTGTCAGAAGTGGTTTCTCAAAAGCAAATGTCCTCTGAATGCTGCGACATTCATGACTTCAAAATTGTAATGAAAGGGGAATCACGGGACTGATTGTGGGACTTTGACCCCCATTTGAGAGGCTTGAGGCACCGGAAGGCTGGAGCGAAAAAAAAAATGTCTGTAACTGACGGAGCTCCCTCTCCACAGCCGTCGCTCGGAGCAAGCATGCTGGCATTAGGAAGCGTCATTCCGACGTTTACGGGAGATAAGACAGGGGTTCCAGTCTGCGATTTCTTTTCCATGCTAGAAGAGATTGGGAAAATGGGGGGATGGTCCGATGCTCAAATGCTGGGAATGGCGAGGTGTAAGATGGCAGGAGCTGCTCATGATTTTGCTTGGCGAGACGAAAAAGTAAAATCCACAAAATCATTTGCGGAATTTAAGAAGCTCGCGTTCGAGCATTTCGACACTGAACCACGTCATGTGCGGGTACAGAGGTTCCGTGACGCCGGACAGATGGTAGGGGAGGACGTGCGAACGTTTGCGTCGCGGCTTCAGCGCCTAGCGCGCGATACGCTGAGTAGGGAGGAGGAAGGAGACCAGCTAAAGAAGAAATACGCGGAGGAACTACTTAAAGAGGAAATGACCGCTTTGTTTGTGGCTGGTCTGCAAGACCCCGTGCGCCGGTTCGTGCTCTCGCGCAAGCCGAGCAATTTCGACCAAGCCGTGGCGGCCGCATTGGATGAGGAACGAAATGAGGCGCTAACGGCGGCCGCAGCGAGAGTACGCGTCATAGAGAGAGCGGTGCCCAAACCTGAGGTTGCTCTCTTGACAGAGCGGTTAGATCGCTTAGAGCAGCTGCTATCTCAGCAGGTGGAACGCCAGGTTGAAGCGGGCGCTCAACGGCGCCCATTCGCTGGAAACCGGAGACCGCCACAAAGCTACAGGCGCGGTATGCGATATTTCGAAGAAATCGCGTGCTTCGCGTGCCAGGGTCGCGGACACATCGCAAGGTTCTGCCCAAACGTGCGCCGTGGGGAGCCACAAAGAGAAGCAGGCGAGACACGCCCTAAGCAAGCCTACAGCGAGGCTCCAGATACAGGGACAAAAAACTAGGTTGTCCTCCCCATCCTGATGAGTGTGGGGAGGGAGCAGTGGGTAATGAGGTGGTGGTGGTTTGTGTGGCCGACGAGGCATGCCCTGTTGTGCGTTGCAAGTTAAATGGTTGTTGCATGGAATTGTTGATAGACACGGGGTCAAAGGTGACCTTGCTTAAGGAAAGCAGCTTTAACACGCTTCGAAGGAAAGGGGATCGCGAGGTGTTGGAAGCGTCTGGTAGTATGGCAACCAAATTTGTAGGCATAACGGGGGATCCTCTTGGCATAAGTGGGCTCTACCGGTTACACTTCACTCTCGGCGGAATTGCATTGGAGCACCCCTGCTACGTATGCCCGGACACGGTGTTTCTGCCAAACGGAGTGTCAGGTATATTAGGGCAGGATTTTTTGAGAAAAGGGAAGGTAGTAGTCTCATTCTCTGAGGAAGTTAATGCGGGGGGCTCAAAAGTTCCGTTTTTGAACAGGAGCAGGGCTGAGATTCGCAGTACCGATATTGACACACGTCAAACAGTGGAATCATTAGAGAAGGTATATTCGCGGGTTGCCGTGAAGCTGGTCGATGAGGCGGTCGTCCTTCCGTGGTCGGAGCACATTTTGTACGCTTATGTGCCTGCAGATGTAGAGAGCGGCGCCGTGGGAGTGCTTGAACCGGTCGACTCTCTTAGTAATGGCCTGAAGGCAGCCGCGTGCCTCGTGACTGTTAATGACGCCCACAGAGTGCCTCTACGGGTGGTTAACTGTAGCCAGCAGCCACTGAGCCTTCCCAGGAACAAAACATTGGCTTTCTTCACCTCTGCGATATAGAAACATGAGCCCACCGATACGGTACTCGCAACTGTAGAGCATGCTAGTCCTTCGGCTCCTCCAAATGCGTTGTTCGATCTTTCCCACGTAAAATCCAGGGAGAAGGAGGCTCTGGCTGGTTTGCTGAACGACTACTCAGAGGTATTCGCCGCGTCCAACCTGGATTTGGGCTGCTGTGGCGTTATAAAGCACAGGATAGAAACCGGCACTTCATCGCCCGTTTACCAACGTGCGTACAGGATTCCTTACTCCCAACGTGAGGAGATGGAGCGGCAGGTGCAGGACCTTATTGATCGCGGCATTGTCGAACACTCAAAGTCACCATGGGGAGCACCGGCACTATTGGTGGAAAAGCCAGATGGCTCGTATCGATTGGTGGTGGACTACCGCAAACTAAATGCCGTAACTCGCATCGATCCATACCCCATTCCCAATATACAGGAGACGCTTTCTCAGCTGGGCTCTGCCAGGTACTTCACGGTAGTGGACATGGCGGCGGGATTCTGGCAGATAGCAATGGATCCGGCAGATGCTGAGAAAACGGCATTCAACAAGCCCTCAGGGCACTATGAATGGAAAAGAATGCCGATGGGTCTGGTCAACAGCCCTGCTGTCTGGCAGAGAACCGCTGATGTTATCCTGGCGGGTCTTCTGGGGAAGCTGTGCTTCGTGTATATGGATGACATAATCATATACAGTGACAGTTTTGAGAAACACTTGCGCGATATTGAGCAGGTTTTGGTGCGACTAAGAGGAGCTGGTCTCAAGCTGAAGCCTTCTAAGTGCCAATTCCTCAAAAACGAGGTGAAATACCTCGGGCACGTTGTTTCAGCTGACGGCGTGCGACCGGACCCTGAGAAACTAAGGTGTGTCTCGGATTTTCCATCCCCGACTAGTGTCCGCCAGGTCCGGCAGTTTCTCGGCCTGATCGGTTACTACCGAAGGCACATAGAGGAGTTCGCCAAGCTCGCTAAGCCGCTCACTGCCTTAACAGCCAAAAATGTCGCCTTTCGCTGGTGCAAAAACGAGGAGGATGCTTTTGGGGCCCTGAAGAGGAAGCTAATGAGTGCACCGCTGTTGCGCCACCCGGATTTTAATTTGCCCTTCGTTTTGGCCACAGATGCGTCAAAGTTCGCAGTTGGTGCTGTGTTATCTCAGGTTATCGAGGGCAAAGAACATCCCGTGGCTTTTGCTAGCCGACAGCTGAGCCCCACAGAGCAGAAGTACGGAGCTACAGAAAGGGAGTGCCTCGCCGTTGTCTGGGCAGTAAAGCACTTCAGATGCTACCTTTACGGCCGCCAATTCAAGCTAGTCACAGACTGCCATCCTCTGAAATGGGTAATGAGTGTCAGGGACCCTAGCTCGCGACTCGCTAGATGGAATCTACAGCTGCAGGAATACTGCTTTGAGGTGGAGCACAAGTCAGGAAAGACACATCTGAATGCTGATGCGCTCAGCCGTACAGCTGCCGTGTCAGCTATAGATGAGTTTGTCCCCGTAGTCGACCCCGCCGAATTACGCACAGAGCAGTGCAAAGATCCTGACCTGAAGCGAATAATCGAAAGCTTAGAGGGCGCACCATCTCACCCCGAACAGCTAGGTTATTTCATTGGCAAAGACGGCACCCTGTGTCGGCGCACGAGGCCAACCAGGAAAGGGAGACCAGAGAAAACCGCTTGGGAGAGAGTCGTCATACCTCGGTCGTGGACAGAAAGGGTTCTTCGCGCGTTCCACGATGCGCCGTGCGCCGGTCATTTTGGCGTAGCGAAGACACGCAGGCGCGTCGAGCGTTTGTACTTTTGGAGTGGCATGCGACAGGATGTTAGAGACTACTGTGCGAAGTGTCATTCCTGTCTCGAAAGAAAAACACCCAAGGGACGCAGGCCAGCACCAATTCAGCCGTTCCCTGAGGTTTCGGCTCCTTTCGAGCGGACAGGTATGGATATAATGGGCCCATTGCCCACGACCACTTCTGGAAACAGGTACATTTTAGTATTTGTCGATCACCTTTCAAAATACGCGGAAGCGGTAGCACTCCCAGATCAGAAAGCAGACACGGTTGCAAGAGCATTTGTCGAACAGATCGTGCTCCGACATGGATCTCCGAGGCAACTCTTGACAGATCGGGGAACGAACTTCGTGTCGCAGCTAATGAGGAGAGTTTGCGAGCTGCTTAAGTTCACTAAGAAGCAGACAACACCGTACCATCCGGCTTGCAACGGCGCGGTGGAGCGACTGAACCAAACCGTGGCCGGGTTCTTGTCGCATTTTGTTTCGCGCGACCAGCGGGACTGGGACTTGTGGCTCCCATATGCAATGTTTGCCTACAATTCCGCAGCACACGAGAGCACGGGCGAATCGCCATTCTTTCTTCTCTACGGCCGAGACCCGGACCAGCCTAGTGAAGTGCCAGAGGGCCCCCGTCGTGTCCCATACGCTTCACTGGACGACTATAAGGTTGAGCTAGAATCGCGCTTGCAAGTGGCGAGGGACATCGCAAAGGAGGCCTTAAAGAAAGCGGCGAAGCGCAGGAAGGAGGTGCACGATCGCGGTGCTAGAGACGCGCCGTTTGATGTGGGGGACAGCGTGTACATCGAAAACTGCCAAAGACAGATTGGGTTGGCTCGTAAGTTCCAGACGAGGTGGAGAGGACCGTGCGAGGTTGTCGAGAAGCTTTCTCCGGTAAACTTCAGGGTCCGAGACGTGAACCGCCGCTTGATAAGGATACACGCAAATCGCCTCAAGTCGGCACCGGTTCAGTATTCACGAAATGAGGAGGGGGAAAGCGCAGATTTTGATGGGGACCGAAGTGAAGCGGAGCGCGCAGATTGTTCGCAAGAAACGCCCTCTCCTGCATTTGTTCGGCAAGCGCCAGAGGTTACGGCAGGAATGCCACCGGATTTACTTCATGCATTGCTGGAGGAAGGAGCGCGCGAGGTTGCCGCGCAGATAACGCCTAGAAAGGCTCCTGCCACGAGCCCTCGCGAGTCTCAAAGCAGACAAGGGGTCACAGAATTACTTGGTACATTCACATTCACATTCACATTCACATTCATTTATTCCACATTTATCCTGGTACAGAAAAAATGTGAGGGCAAGGACTAAAAGCTGCTAGTTAAGCAGCTTGACTAAGGCCCTTGCCCCCTTTGATGGCAGCGTACAGGGGTTTAAAATCACACAAAAAATTACACACAATGATTAGATTAGTTTCTGCAGAAATTCTTGCACTACAGCACAAAATACGATCAAATAATATTTTACGCGCGTACACCAGAAAGCATTATACCGAGTCAAAACACACACACATATATACATATATATACACATATATATAAACTCTATACACAAAAATTTATACAACATGTACATACTTCAAAAATGAAATCTGAAACACAGACAAATGTATTTATGCAGAAATGTTTCTCTAATTACAACATGGAAATGCCAGTCCTTAATCTATTGCTTCACACAGTTAAATTCCTAAAATATTTAACGAGTGCGGGTCTTGACGATGTTCGTATGTCCATGTCTGTGTCTTGAAGTGTGTTTAATAATACTGGCAAGCGATGTTCCAATCTATTAAAACCGTTATTTGTGCGCGAAAAGGGGACTAGCCAAATGTTTCTGTCTTATGTTGTAAGGAACATCCAAAGATTGTCTAAGATTGCACAGCGAGAGAAAGCATGTATTGGATTTTGCCAACGAGATTTTATACTTCATACTTAAGTTTAAATTGTACAGATGTACAGCAGGGACTATATTATATGTTGAGAAAAGCTCTGTTGTATGGCCATCATACGGTAAGCCTGCAATGTGACGGATTGCTTTCTTCTGCATTAAAAATAGCCGGTGTATGTTCGCCTTTGATGTCGTTGCCCAAACAAGGCTACAGTAATTGATGTGTGGGGTAAATAAGGCATTATATAACATTAGCTTTATCTTAGGTGGGACAATGTAACGAAGTCTGCACAGAACACCACAGGCCTTGGCCAAGTTGCGAAGCACATTTGTTACATGTGCATCCCAATTTAGATGTTCATTAAATACTACACCTAAGGTTTTCACCTCATGTACAGTATCTATTTTTTCTTGGCCTATCTTTAAACAAATACTGTAATCAAGAATTTTTTGCACAGGTCGAAATAGGACAGCCTTGGTTTTTTTCGTATTTATTTCTAATGAATTTACTTTACCCCATTCTAACAGTTTACTAAATGTAATATTACCTAAAGGCGATAATTCACTAATGTCCTCTGACTGAATAAAGAAACTTGTGTCATCGGCGTAGACTACAAAGAATGCCTGGTTGCTTATTGTTACTATGTCATTTATATAGATAGTAAAAAGAATGGGTCCTAATATACTACCTTGGGGCACTCCACAAGATATATTGCGTAGAGCTGACGACTCCTCTTTTAGTGAAACGCTTTGTTGTCTCGCGGACAGATATGATTGTAAAAGGGCAAGAGGTATTCCACGGAATCCGTAATGTTCAAGCTTAGAATATAGGGTTGTGTGGTTAATTCTGTCAAATGCCTTGGAGAAATCTACAAAGCCGCCTAGTGTTAATTTTCGTTGTTCGAAACCTTTAATAATAAATTCCTTTTGTGTGAGAAGGGCCAGTTCTGTTGACATACCCTGCCGGAAACCAAACTGCTGGATGGATATTATAGAATGCTTATCACAAAACGATACAACTCTTTTGCAGATGACTTTTTCCAATCCTTTTGATATGACAGGCAGCACAGAAATAGGCCTATAATTCGAAAACTCATTTTTGTCTCCCGACTTAAACAGAACAGTGACTCTGGCTAGCTGCATTTTTTGTGGGAAAACACCAGTAGTCAAACAGGTATTGAAAATATGTGTGAGAGCAGGTACCAGGAGCTCGAGCACAAACTTTATGGGGCGGATAAGAAGGCCATCAATATCACGCGCTTTGCTATTCTTCAAAGACATAAAAATGGAATACACTTCATCTGGAGTAACTGGATCAAAAAAAGCAGTGTGGGCATTCGGTAGACCCAAGTAGGACAATGCTTTATCATCATGGTTACTGTTCGCTAAAGTCGTAAAGTATTCATTAAACTTATTTGCTAGTTCTCTTCCTTTAAAACTTTGATTATTGACACTAATTTCGAGGTCTCCACTTTCGTGCGTATTGCGATTTAAAAGTTTATGTAATTCACGCCAAAGAGCGTCTCCCCGAGTTGCAACGCGACCAAAAAGATTTTCAAAATAAGCGTGTTTAGAGTTGCGTAACACTTTTGTTGCACTGTTTCTGTATTTCTTAAATGATATGAAGTCATTGGGGTCTTTTGTTTTCAAGAACTGAAAATACATCGCATTTTTTTCACTAATCATTCTAATACATTCGTCAGTGAGCCATGGTTTCCGACATTTTTTGCGCTTTTTGACAGATTTGTACTTAAAACAATCTGTGTAAGCACGTTTAAGCAAACCCAAGAAAATGTCGTAGGCATCATCAGCAGTAGTACACTCAAGCGCAGATGTAAAGTCAATTTCCTCAACTGCAGTTCGGAAACGTTCAAGCGTTTTTTCATTAACTTCTTGAACTAAAAATGATTCACAAGGCTTTTCGAAGTTTTTACATAGCTCACCGGGCTTGCAAAACATAAAAATAGGCAAATGATCACCCAGAGCTGCCGTTATAACGCCGGCTTTGATACAGCCTTCCGGGTTATTTGTGATGAATATGTCAAGAAGACTTTCAGAGTGACAAGTGATGCGTGTAGGCTCTGTTATTACGGTTGAACAATGAAAAGTGTCCAGAAGCAGACACATACGTTGCGAGTTTAGAGTAGGCTGAAGCATGTTAATGTTGCAGTCACCACCGATGGTAATGTGCAGTTTATTCAAACACGCGAAATTCAGCAGCCTTTCTAAGTAGGCAAGAAATTGATCAGTATTCCCATCTGGTGGCCTATAAGTAACGACAAATATAGATTGCTTGCATTGGAGCGTCAGAGTCTCGTAATCGGGAGTAATAGCTGTGAAGTCGACTCATGACGACTCATGAACGCCGATATCCGCTTCGAAATCGGAAAGCTAAGTCGGACTAATGGCGTAAACAGAGCGGAGTTGGGGACTGGTTAAGACTGTGTAATGCTGCAGCTCATAACATTGCTATGTGCTTATGTGTTAAAATATCGGAGTTGCTAGTTAAGCCTTTCTGTCATTAAGTAACACTTTTACACAGGATGCAGAACATGCCCGACTTCCTTTCGTTATCTATATATTTTTTTTTGTCTGTGCCGTGATTGTGCTGGAAGTGGGAGCTCCTTTGTAACTGTGGTAAATTTATTTCGTCCAGTTTGGACTAGCAAGGAGAGGCTTGGGTGCTGAGTTTCATGTTTGTCTGTGAAAGAAGATCAGTGCTGCCCCTGGAGACGCCAGTTATGACAGCTGCGGCATATGGTGCAGTGCAGTGGTGTTGTGTGCAGCGAAAAGTGTTTTGTCGGACGGAATGTGCGAGGCGATTCAGAAAAAGAAGGGGAGCTGCCTGGACTCAAATGTTCGGAGAACATTCTTCTGGAGGGTGAGCGAGTGTGACGTTCCGTGCGTGAGCTACCGGGGCCCATATCTTCGGCGGAATCTCCTCTGTGCTCAACCGTCCTACTCCCTTGTCTCCCCTTAAGCGGTCCGCGTTCGGCGGCGCCGCCTAGACGGAGCCCCCAGCGGCGGCAAGCCACTGAAGGGGTACAATGGTACAAAAGCTACCGGCGGGAGACAAACGACATTCCAACGAGGGAGGTCGGGGGTGCCGCGGCGCCGCTGTGGAAAGGAGGAAGAAAGAAAGAATTCAGCCGGGGAGACAGGAGATCGGGCGTGGCCGGCGGAGCAGATATAGCTGGCGAGTGCGGACGAAAGGGACGCTCAGGACGAGATCGGACAGAAAAAGGGTCCTTCAGCGCCGAAGACGGACGGCGCGCAGCTTCTGCCAGCCACCGACGGATCGCAACTCCGGAGCCCCTCCATCGCCCCCATGACGGCGTCGCCACGTAAGCTCGGACACCCCAGCCTCTTATGTACAATGTATAATTATTGATTACATCATTTTGTTTAAACTGAGCCATACGGTGTCTTCTTGCCTCTCCATTGCCTCGCATTATGTGGGGTCGTCACAGCATTATCTCCACTGTTGGAATGAGATAATTCCTGAAGGTCTGCTTTGAGGGCATTTTTAAAACTGTCGTAATTTATTAATGTGCGCCGTGTGCTGTTGGAGAGGTCAACTGGCACATAACTTGGAAGCTGATCGGAAGGTGATCACTATTGGAGGCACAGTCAACTGGCGCCCAAGAGGACACAGTTATTCCGGGGGAAGAAAATGACAAGTCTAACGCTGAGCGAGACTGACCACGGAGAAATGTGGGGAGACACGAATTTAAACAGATGAGGTTATTTACACAAGCCCAGTCCCATAAGAGCGTACCGCAGCGATCTGTTCGAAACCCCCACGAAACATGATGCGAGTTGAAGTCTCCAACAATTAAAACCTGTTTCCTGCAACTAGATCAAAACGAGTCAAGAGGCCGAACGTCATGCACACCTATTGGAAAATATACATTAGCCAGAGTGAGTGGCTGATATCCAGGAATATTGAGATCAAGTGCCTGAATTTCGCACTGCCTGTGTATATATTGAAATGACACAGTTGCCCTGTGGCAAAAGTTTGTGGATACGAACAATAGCAACCCACCACCTCTTGAGGGCCGGTCAAGCATGAAAGAACGATAATTTTGTAAATTGTACCTAGAATCTTTAGTGAGCCATGTTTCCTGAAGAGCAATTAAATCTGGACTTAATTTACTGGTTAAACAAACTAAATCTGTTGGAGCAGAAAGAATAGACCGGCAGTTCCTCTGCAACACGTTCAACGACCCTATGTCGCCGAAAGGGCCGCAGCGGAGACCGCCTGATCCAAAATGCTGCCTTTGGATGTAGATCTAGGGTGATTCTTTTTATTCTTCGACTGAGAGCAAGACGGACCAGCACCACCTAACGGAGACGCACTGCGCTTTTGAGCACGCATCTCAGTCTCCATATCAACGCACTCTTCAGATGAGATTTCTGTCTCACTGTGATGTGAATAACTGGTTGTAGGGACAGACGAAGGCTGTGATTGAGTCTGACTCAGTGGATTGGAAGTCACGGGCACAGAAGGTTGGGGAGGTGCAACCAATGGAGAAGTGATTGTGCCACAAAGAGGGGCAATAAAAGCTCGCAATAAAGTGGACATTTGGGATGCCATGACCTGCGAAATGCACGCGGACAGATTTTCATCTATGCGATCCATGGCACTTGCCACTGCTTTTTCCACCGCCGCCGCAATCGCTTGCGACAAGGAGGAATCCACAACGGTTGCATGCCGCGCTGCCACACTTGCATAGCCAGATGTCCTATCTTTGATGACTGCAACTGCCTCACGTCTTGAGCACCTGCGCTTGTCAATCAACTCTAGTACTTGAACTTCCTCAGCCCGCGCTGGGCATTCGGAATGGCTTGCTGAGTGTCCACCGCCACAAAAACAGCATTTCTCGTGTTGAGAAGAACACCCAGCGGGGTCGTGGCTCTCTCCACACCCACAGCAACGAAAACTCGATTTAAAGGCCTTGGCGCTTTGGCCAAACCTCCAGCAATTACGGCACTGAAGGGGCCGAGATGTAAATTGATCCACACGGAAAACCAAAGGCCACACCTTAACTTCAGATGGACAGGACAGCCCCGCAAATGTAGCAATAACAGCCTCCGTGGGTATCTTTGTTCCATCCACCACACGACTGCATCAGTGAATGGCGATCACGCCAGCCGAAGTGAGCTTTTCTAATGTCTGAGACGCGCTTAGCCGTGGGTCTACGCCACGGACTAGCCCTTTCGAACACGCCAGATGAGGAGGTATGAATGCGCTCACCGGGTGATTGGCAAACGACGAACACTTGAGTAGGTCGGTTACGCATGCCTGGTCTGGCGATCTGCAAACGATCCCTCCACGGCCGAACTGCCGGACGTCAGTGATCTTTATGTAATGGGGGGTGGTAGATTTAAGAGCAGCCTGAACAGCCTCGGGGTTATTCAGCTTGATGGAGCCCTCATCCGCGGGGACGAGAGCAACCGGTATACTGCTTACTCCGCCACGGAAGAAACAATCAAGAGGCAGCTCATCTGGGGAGAGACAAGCTGACCAGGGGGAATTCCCCTGGCCTGGAGAGTTTGTGGACATTAGTCCACGTTCCCGCGTTCAGTCACCCTGGAAAATAGGAAGAGAACACAAGAAATCAAGCAGAAATTCGAGGAATAACTCAGCACCGCCTCGTACTTAGCCGCAACCCAACAGCAGGAAGACCGTCCTGCAGACGAGGCTTCGAACAACACAGGATGATGATGATGATGATACAGGAGGCACCGAACACTAGCGCGCGCACACCAGTCAGGCACTTCCTTCACATCGTCTTCTGTGAATATCCGTTGCAATATTGTTGCGGCTCGAGGTAGCAGCATCCCACCGCTGCCACCAGTTATCATAGGTCGGAGTCGGATAGCGTGACCAGTTGTTGCATCACCATGGGGCTCGTCCGGGATGAGGGAAGACTCTGAAGCTTCGGAGTTGGGAAACGAAAAACAATCAGGTTTAATGGCACCTTTTTAAGACACTTATTTACATACTGAAAGGCAGAAAAGCAAAGAATCAAAAATTAAGAGTTCATAGCGTCGAGCGTCTGGATGGGCCTTTTCGACAGGTCCAGAATGTTCGTTTTCACTTAGGGCGCTGGTTAAATACCCTAAGGCTCCGCCCCTTCACCAGGTGGCAATTCAACACGACACACAGATCGGCACAGCACCGCACAGCACAGCACGGAGGCACCTGGTGCAGAGTCCACGCGTGGGAACTGGCGAGGAGGAAACGCAAGTCTGCACCTCTTTCGCACTGCGGTGCATCATTACTGCAAGCAGCACGTGTCCATCGAACACAGGTGTGGCCTAGACGTGCTGGCGCCGCGGCCGCATCTGCGCCGGCTTCCTCCGATTCGTTCCGGTTCATCTCAGACGTGGTGAATCCCTTCTTCCCTGTCGTCTGTCCATCGACGGTCGCTTCTTGCGGGGTACCGAAGGGAAGGTCGTTCGCACCGAGCCGAGCGTGGGAAGAGCTCCATCGGCCACTTCCCAGCCACTCATCCTTTTTTTTTGGTGGGGTCTTCTTGGAGTCAAAACGACGTTTAGAAATTATTCGCTGCTGTTGCCGCCACCGTGATCATCGCGGGTCTCAAGCTGAGTCGTAACAATACTTTAAAGTCCCCACCCATTCTGCCAACCTAGCAGGTGGCAGTTAATGGTTGAGCGAGAGAGTTAGCTCACCGTTGTCAGCGCTAACGCATGCAGCCCACATCTCTCTCTCGTCACCCCACGTACAGTCGGAAGCAAAAGCCTCCGACCACGTGTTCCTCAAACGAAGCTTATAGCTCTACTATCAGACAGCGGCTGGAGACCGCACTTGTGGAGATGAAAGAACAAAAAATTAACTTTTACCTCCACAAGTGTGGTCTCCAGCCGCCGACCAATAGCAGATCTATCGGCTTCGTTAGAGGAATACGTGGCCCGGAGACTTTTTATTTATTTATTTATTTAAAATACCTTACAGGCCCCATAGGGGCATTGTGTAAGGGGGGTTACAGAGTAAGCAGCCTTCTAAAGTGGTAAACAAAAGATACACCTCAATACAAGGCTCACCAACATTAGTACCAAGATTAAAACATGAAACAGGAACAACTGTAGTAATGAAAGGCCACAAAGGTAACTTAGGCCCCCACCCTCGCACCCCGTCTCCGCACTTGCGAGATCATCAGCCTACCGCCAGACGTTCGCGGCATTAGTGACCATTCACCCGTGTCGGTGGACGTGAACGAATCTGCCGGATGATTTGCCGATCTGAGTAGGTGGAGGATGGACCCCGCGCTTGTACGCGATGAAATTGGCCTGGCCTCCATCCGCGAGGCGCTAATGGTGCTCCCAATAGTTAAAGACCTGCCCCCAGACGGGTGGGACGACTTAAAATCGAGTTGGCGCAAGATAGTGGTGAGGCGCAAGCTACTAGTTGAAATCAAGAGGAAGAAATAGGCTTGGGCAGGGCATTTAATGCGAAGGCCAGATAATCGCCTGCCCTTAAGGGTAACGGAGTGGATTCCAAGAGAAGGCAAACGTAGCAGGGGACGGCAGGAAGTTAGGTGGGCGGATGAGATTAAGAGGTTTGCGGGGATACAGTGGCCGCAACTGGCAAAGGACAGGGTTAATTGGAGACACATCGGAGAGGCCTTTGCCGTGCAGTGGGTGTAGTCTGGCTGATGATGATGATTATGATGACTGGTGACGGAAAGGAAAGCTACATGCGTCAGAATAGCTAATGAACTCAACGAGGTGACGCGGCGCATTTGCATGGTCGAGGACGGGGGCACGCCGACGCTATTTACAAGCGAGTACTTTGAATCACAGCCCGGGCGGTACTACAGGCTGGTGGCGCAGAGCTCAAGTAACTCGTCCGACCTAACAACGTCGTCCCGCATAGCGGCAGAGGAGCTCCGTCACACTCGTGAGGGAGAACCAGAAAGGAAAGACCCCTCACGAGTCGAAAGCGTAGCCTTGGCGGACGGCCGCCACTCCAGTGCCCATGCAGACATCACGAAAATCTTCATAGCCCACTACTCTCGTTGTTCTCCCCTGAACAAGACAGCAGGGATGCGAACTTCAGAAGCAGGGTGCTGGGATCGTGTGGAGGATACATCTCCCGGAAATAAGTGAAGAAGCACACTGCACCGCTGCGAGTAAAGAAGACGAGTGTTTAGACAAGAAATGTATGCATATGGAGGTATTTCTCCACCTCCTGCGTGATCAGCCAACAAGCAAAATGTGCTTAGGCAGAACGGAATTGATGAGTGTGTGCGCACACAAAAGAATAAAATTTTGATTGGATTTGATTTGATTTTACGTGCAGGCGGCTCTCACGCGGATGAAGGCGTCCGCCCCTCCCGGTCCAGACGGAATTCTTGCTGGGTTTTATTCTGTCCTTTTTGAGATTCCGGGTGACCACTTGACGTCCATAGTTAATTCAGTGCTGTTGGAAGGTGTGAAGCCGTCGTCCTTCTCGTCGGGACACGTGATCGTCATCCTCAAGCCAGACAAGCCCCTCTGAGATCCAAGCTCATGGCGACCGATCTCGTTTGTTAATACCAACCACAAGATGGTGGCCATGGTCCTAACCGAGCGTCTGGAACCGTGCTTAGCCGACGTGGTTAGTCCATTTCAGAGCTCGGCTGTATTGGGAAGCTCAATCCTCTGTTCGTTGGCTCTGAGGCGCGACGTGTTTGCGCATATCCATTCCAAAGAGCTGAGTGCTTGCTTCACCTCCATCGATCAAAGCAAAGCATTTGACAGTGTGGAGCGTCGCTACTTGTTGACAGCCCTCTCGTGTCTGGGCTTTCCGGAAAGTTGATAAATATATTTAGCTCATCTGTATTCGCGGCTGTCTAGCACGTTGGTCGTGAACGGAGCGCTGAGTGGCGAAATTAATGTGGCGCGGGGAGTGAGGCAGGCTTGCGCCCTTGCCTGCCTTAGTTCACCATCGTTTCTGCAAGTTTTAAACAAATATATGCGGCCCTCTAAGGGCCAAGCTCAACACCACGAATATCCAAGCCTTATGCTCCTGCATGTTTCAAGGCCCGTTGCCCCGCGGCGTCCAGTTCGTAGACGCCATGCCAGTGCTCGGTAATATTGAATCAGCAGGTGTGTCGCCGAGAACATAGGACGACGCTATCACACGAGCGAGGCGGGCCATAAACTCGATCGCGCACCTCTTTTTATCCCTGGGGTCAAAGCACTTTTTTTTCGTACGTGCACAGCCGCGTAGGCGTGCTTCGTTGCCCGTGCTTCTCCGATGCCCCTTCGCGGGGCAGGCAAGTTCATTTCACTCGTAGGACAAATCCTGTGGAACGGGAAACCGGCCACAGTATCTCTCCTTGTTTTGTCCATAGGATCGAATCTGCCCTTTAGGCAGGCTACAGCGCGAGCTTTCGCCACCAAAGCCGTTCGGGACCTGTTGGCTATCCAAGCATACAGGGGCCGCTCATTGGCCTTGTACTGATTGGGCATTGTGAGTCGTCTGTTCCTAGCACAACGACACATGGGGCCACAGGCAGAGCTCCCAGTGCCCATCTATGAAGTGGCAACTGAGGTTTTTCGTTTCTGGCTCCGCCAGTTTCGCGATATAGATATCCGCAAATCACCAATCGCACGGATTACTGCCGCTATTGGAGTTTTACAAAAATACCAAGATCAGGCAGCAAGAACGTCTCCGAGGAAGTAGAAATCTTTTGATATGAACCGGGCCGTTGCTAAGGCAATTAGAGGATTTCGAGCGGTGTCGCCGGCGGCAAGTACTCCCGACGAGGGAGCGTATCGCAGGGTGGGGTATTGTGCCCAAAGTGCGCTGCACCAGTTGAAGCCCAGTTGAGACACAGTGGCCCTTGAGGACTGCGTCGTAACGCGGACCTTGTGGCTAGTGTTTTATACGACGCTTAGAGTTCGCCCGCGCCAGCGGAGCTCCCGAAGGCGCTCAGTGTTTGAGCGCAGTAGTAACGCCAGTAGTAATGTCTGATCGCAGTAGTAATGCCTGTGCTTTGGAAGCGGCGTAGTTTAGCCGAAGCAAGCGAAAGACGGCAACGCGCCATGTTTCCGCTCTTGAGAAGTGTGCACCTCACCCTGTGGGAGTTCTTAGAAGACGAACTGTCGGCTGGGGGCGAAGCGCTGTTCTTGCGGCGATGGCTGACCCAGTTCATTGCGAGCACGGGAACCGAGTAGTGCTCCCAGCCGTGCAATAATGAAACATTACTCACCTTGTATGACCTCAGTTCGTCTCTGTAACCACTCCCTCCACTAGTACATGCATCAAGGCTCAGTGCTGTACGCACATGGTCACCATTCTCTACCTTACAACTCTCTCTCCCCCCACCCTTTTCGTAAACCGTCGCATGCTGAGCTGCATATTGGACGTGGTTCTTCCAGAGTTCTTTTCTCAGTGCATCAGCCAGTGATTGTATCCATTGCACCAAGAATGTTCGTCTTCTAGGTGCCTGTCTCATTGTCTCCAGATTGGTGACTGCTTGGCCCATCATTGTTCTTTTTGACACGGTTGCGAGTGCCATTTGTGTTCGCCAGTGCTCACGTGTACAAATTCTTTGGTGTGCCATTAGATTCTCTTTGTATGTAGTTGCCTTCTTGTACAATTTTGAAGCTAGTCTTTTCTATTTTATGATTTTTGCTGCTCAGAGGTGCACTGAAGAGGTATCTGAACTAGTCCTTTTTACCGCGGGACCTCGATCTACACGTTCCAGACATTCTTAGAAGCTTCGAATTATTGTCTTGTGTGGCCGAATTCTCTAATTTATATCGGATTAAACTTCCTGGGTCCGGCCTTTTCTTGAAGTCGCCGTAGACGGTAGGAGGAGTCATCTAAGGCGTGGAGTGCCTTTCAGGCAGTCGCGTGGCAGCTTAGCTTTCACTTTTACTTTTTCTTAGGTTTCCGTGAATAAATTGATCCATTTATATTCAACATGAACGCAAATTAGTCTCACCGAGATAAAATTACGTGTGGACTCTTTGCTTTCGCCGATTTCAACGTATCACTCCGTCGACGGCAGAGCGGCAAGCCGCACGGGACTGGACGAAAGGTTGGTTGACTCCTCCTGCAGTCTGCGGTTGAGTTAAAAAAAAAGCGAGAGCCGGGATGTTGGATCCGATTTAAATTATGGAAATCGGCCGCGCAGGTTAATCATTCGAGGTTTGCAAGAATGCTCGGAAGGTATATTTATTTATTTATTTGTGATAGCCTCAGGGTACAAAGTACACTTCAGAGGGGAAGGGCAGTTGATAAAAAGAAAAATTAAACAAAGCACAATTCATACAAAACTATAGAACAACTGAGGCAAGATAAAAAGAAGTGAGCAACATTAACTCGGGACAGATTATTAAAGTAGTTTAAGGACAATGCTAGTAGGTTGAGAACACAACACTACAATAAAGTACAAAAGCGATCATTATGTAATCAGAGTGGTAAGTATTCCTCTAAATTGAATTGTATGCTAGTTAAGTGATGCTAGTTAATGATGCGGGTAGGGAATTCCATTCTTTAGAGGTTAGCGGGAAATAGGATTGCGCACATGTCACGGTGTTACAATGAGGCTGTAAGAGCTTTTGTTGATGATCACGACGGTGAGAAATGAACGGTGCCGGTTGAATTCATCTAGAGCGAAGTTGAAAATTAGAGTAGAAAATCTTATGGAATAGGCAGATGCGGAAGTGCTCACGGCAGGTAACTAGTGGCAGGAGGTTTAAAGACGTTTTTATTTGGGTGACGTTAGATGAACGATGGTAATTGCCTAAAATGAATCTAGTTGCGCGATTCTGGACAGTTTCCAGAACCTGTGTCAGTGAGACCTGTCCAGGGTCCCATATGGATGAAGCGTATTCCACTTGCGGTCGCACGTAGGTCGTGTATGATAATGGTTTTAATGAAGATAGAGCAACTGTAAAATTTCTTCGAAGATTACCTACCGTTTTGTTTGCTTTAGATGCTATATGTTCTATATGAAATTTCCAGGACAGGGTGTTAGTTATATGTATGCCAAGATACCGGTACGATCTTACGCTTTCAAGGGGATGACTGTGAAGAAAATAAGTAGGACAAGTAGTATTAGGCGGAAGCCTTTAATGCCTCATCGTTGTAAGCAGGAGTTGTCGACAGAAAATGTCACGCTTTTCAATTGGTCGAAATGCTCGTGACGTCAAAGTGCGCGAATTTCAAATGGGGCCAATTGTACTTTGGCTAGTAACCATGCAACCAATCAAAGGGATCGTATAGTGATGCTCCAACTAAGTGGTACTGAGTTTAGTTAATTGCTTAGTTAATCAATTAGTCTAATTAAGATAGAGTAGAATGAAGAGGTCAGAAGAAAGAAGAAATGAAAAGACGCGCGTCGCAACAACAGCGTCCGCGGAAGGAGACGCTGCTGAAAAAAAAAACAGATAAGTACGAAGCCGCGTTCGCTCCACCACCACGCACTTCCCCACTCAGTTCGACGTTGCTCGTTTCATATACGTTGTGTCGAACATCCTAGACAGTTCCAACATTTGACAGGTGAATGACAGAACACGATAGATAGAATTAGAATAATATAAATATGAAATAGCCTAATTAACCTTTCTACTTAGACCGCATAAATCAATAATACCGAGAACGAAATTGGTCGACTTGGGGAATCGAACCAGGGTCTCCGGAGTGCGATACGAGCACGCTAGCCACTCCGTAATGCCAGCTGAATGGTTTTGGAATGAACAAAGGCGCGTCTAGCTAATACGGCGTCTTCGTTCACTCCCATCTTCCCCCTTTCCCTTACGGCGAGGTGCAGGTGTCCACCCAGATATGCGAGAGAGATACATTTCCTTTCCTCAAAAAATAAATTTACCGTCCAGCAAGGCGTACAGCCGAATTGGCGATGGCGTTCTGTGGACTCCCTGGCAGCGTTGCAAGACGCTGTCGCGTTCCACTCTTACAGGCGAAGCTTAACATGTTACCCACACATCAGTAACACACGCAGACAGCCAATGGACGCGTCATTCGCTGGCAGCACTTGAATCATCATTCACAACCACATTCGTGGCAGAATGCTGTACTCAGGCTTTCGCCTTGCACCACTTTAGTCGCCAAAGTGACTCCAAACTTTTTGAACGTGAAACTCTCATAGATTTGCATTTTTTAATGTTTAGTTCCATTTTCCAATGATAACACCAGCCTCTAGTATGTTACTAAGATCGACCTGGAGACAGCGAATATCGGAATCGTTAGGTATTTTACAGTAAATCACGCAGTCGTCGGTAAACAAACAAATCCTAGAGTTAACAGTAGCAGGCAGAGCATTAATATAAATCAGGAACAGTAAAGGGCCAAGGGCAGATCCTTGAGGAACCCCACTACCAACTGGCACGGTAGAAGAATTAGTGCCATTAGCATGCGCAAACTGAAGGCGAGAAAAAGAAACGCGCGAATCATGTGCAGAATAGAAGGGTCAATATTTAGAATGCTGAGTTTATATAGAAGTCATGAATGGTTAACTTTATCGTATGCCTTAGCGAAGTCGAGAAATATGCACTCTGTGGAAAACGCGAAGTCTAAGCAGAAGTGCAGATCATTAGTAAAGGAAAGTAATTAAGTTTCACAGGAGAAACCTTTCCGAAAGCCATGCTGAGTCAGAGAAAAGAAGATATTATCTTCAAGAAAATTAACAAGGTGTGTGAAAATTATATGTTCCATTATTTTGCACGGTATTGATGTGAGAGAGATGGGTCGATAGTTAGACAGGTTCTGTTTGTCTCCGGCTTTATGTACAGGTATGACCTTGGCAGTTTTACAGTCCTCGGGTAGTACGTCATCATGGTACGACTGTGAGAATATGCTTTCCAAATTGATAGAGGTATATTCAATAGTATTGCGAAGAAATTGGCTATTGATGGCATCAATTCCAATTAAAGATGTTTCTTTTAAATTATTGATGATCGGTATAATGCCATGAGAGTCAAACACAATTGGATCCACACAGTAGTAGTTACACGATTGGAGTTTGGGATGGTGGCGATCAACGGATGAGGAAGAAAATGACTGGACAAAAGTGTCATTTAGTGTAGTGGCTCAAAGATGGTCCGGAATGGGATTAGATTGCCAGTTGGTGAAAGTAATGACAATTTGTCGTTAGTGCTAGGTTTTATTATGCTCCAGAAGCGTTTAGGATTAGAATTCAAGATGTAGGGACGGTTAGATTAAAAAGAGAAAATTTAGTAGTCTTTAGTGTACGGGAATAGGCTAAGGCAGCTGATTTATATGCAGTCCATCGCGCATGTTTTAATGAATACCTAGCAGTTCGAAAAAGTATTTTCTTTTTGTTAGAAAGGCGGTTTAAATATCGATTATACCATGGAGCTTGGTTGTTCGAGTAGACGCGCCGAAGAGGAATATGTCGGTCAATCAATTCAGATACCTTATTTCGGAACATGCACCAGTTAGTTTCCACCGAGCGCTCGAGGTAATTAGGTAAGAATATGTCTAGAAAAGAGCTCAGTTCGTCATTAATAGCAAGAAAATTAGCCTTGTTGTAGTCTCTAATATTTTTGGAGCGGTTTGATGAAGGTGCGTGTTCCAGAGTTAACGTGAAATGTAAGACATCGTGGTCGCTCAAGCCAGGCATGTGTATTACAGGTGACGTGCAATCTTCTGCAGTCGTTAATACAAGATCTAGAAGAGAAGAAGAATTTTGAGTAACACGTGTGGGTGAAGTGACGATTTGTGTCAAGCCAAAGTCTGTGCAGATGGTGATAAATTGGTTAGTTTCTGCGCTCGGTGGGTTAGAAAAAGGGAACGTGTGTGACCTATAATGTTGGGATAGTTGAAGTCCCCCAAAAGTATAAATTGTGCGCTGGGATGTCGAGCAGTGATACGATTCAGACAGTCATGCAAGCTATTACAGAATGACATATCGCTAGAAGGGGAGCGATAGCAAACGCCGATGATCACTCTTTTGAAACCTAAATTCACGCAGCACCACACAGATTCAATATCAGAAACAATTGATATGCAGTGACAATCAAACTGCTCGTCAGTTGCGAGCAAAACACCACCACCTGTTCTTTGACTGCGGTACCTGCGGTAGACAACATATCTTTTATCGCAATGAAACAATTCCGAATTAGATATTTTGCTGCTGAGCCACGTGTCAGTTAATGCAATAACATCGGCTTTAAGGTCGTTAATCAAGGTGCATAATTCATCCTTCTTGCCAAAAATACTGCGAATGTTAATATAACAAATACAAAATTCCGATTTCAACGATGTAGCATCTCTTCCCCTAGCGCATTCCTATTTCTTATCCTTATCGGCCAGTAGTTGGCGACCACAACGAAGAAGTCTAGGTGATGCACAAGCTGCCATCGGTGCAGTATTCGAAGATGCGATTTCAAAAACAATGCCATCTACTTCATTATAACTGTAACATTTTCCATTGACATGCAGTTTCTTATACCCAAGTTTATATGGTTTATGCAGGCTTTTACCGTATTCTCTTAGCTTTTTTTTTTTAATGTTGCGTGAGGCAACGCATAAGTGCTCACTGAGAGCAAAGCCAGTGTCTTTTAACACGGTACATTTTGCGAAAACTGATTCTCTGTGCTTATATGTAGCAAATTTGACAATAACAGGACTTGTTTTTTGCTTCTACAAACCGACCGATCCTGTTCGCACGTAAAATGTTTTCCCTTGTTAAGCTGAGATTTAGTTTGTCGGCAATGACCCCTAAAACTTTCGTTTCAGAATCAGCATACGCTTCACTTTCATCGTCTTTTATTCCGCAAAAAAGCAGACTGTCGCCTCAATAACGGTCCTCTGCGTCGTCTAATCGGTGCCGCATTGCGCAGGCTTCCAGTTCAAGACGGCTGGCCGCCGCGGTGGCTGAGCGGTTATGGTGCTCGGCTGCTGGCCCAAAAGACGCGGGTTCGATCCCGGCCGCGGCGGCTAGAATTTCTTTGGAGGAGAAATTCTAGAGGCCCGTGTACTGTGCGATGTCAGTGCACGTTAAAGAACCCCAGGTGGTCGAAATTTCCGGAGCCCTCCACTACGGCGTCTCTCATAGCCTTAGTCGCTTTGGGACGTTAAAACCCCATAAATCAAATCAAATCAGTTCAAGACGGCTAACTTTATCGCTTAGCTCATTAAAATCGGCTTGCCAATGCTGAAGCTTTGACGTCTGCCCTTCCACAACGTCTAACCGGGTCTTCATATCTGAAATAGGTTGAAAAGCGATTCTCTGCTGGTCTTTCAATTCAGTCACCGTCTCGACTACTGATTTTTGCACGGTTTCCATCCTGACTGAGCGCTCACTTAAATTTTTCACTGTGTTAAGAATTTCCGCAAGAGCCTGTTTGTCAGGACCCGGATTGCACTCTACGTCCCCACACAAAAGCAATAAAAGTGTACAGAAAAGCTCGAATAACGCTCCAGGGCATGGAAGCACAACTATAAAGGCATCATCAGACTTAAAGCAGTGGTAAGGTAGTTTGAACTGGTAACTGACCTGCGTGACGAAGAAGAGCGCGCGTGAGCCTCCCATTCTTTCGGTGCTTCCATGCCCTATGAGCGGCAACTGCGCTGCACATGCTTTGATATGGTGCAGAGTTGTGACTGCCGATGATCCTGCGGCTGCGATAGACTGTGGTAGGACGTGATGAGGCAGGAAACGCTGAAGCTGTTCATGGCGGCAAGTTGTCGACCAGTCGCATCCTGGTGGAGCGCTAATATAGATAGATTACTCGCGGTAATAAGAGGAGTTGGAATTTCTCATCAGTGCACCTTTAAGTGTGCGTTCGGAATGATTCCTAAATTCGGATCCTTCTACTTTCGTGCTATTCGGGCTGGATCTTACGTTTACGAAAGCATGGGCGTGTTCCTCCTAGACAGGCACCATGTAATCTTAATAGGTGACTTTATTGCGTTATAGACACCTGTACTGGTGACACTGGCATGGTTCGGTCGAGCGGGAACGCTCGTGAACGACGCCGCCTTGTGGATGCGCACGATCTTGTGAACGGGCCGCAGTTTTTTTCGACATGGCGGTGCGGGGCATCGGACGGCCGGCTATATCGCGCTTAAGGGACACCATGCATGACGAGGTTCGTAGCAGGATCACGATGGGCTCCGAATTCGATCTGCCGTTGCTGGTGCGACGATACCTCGCCCACACGGTCTTTACTGGCTGAGTATGTTAGATGGGTCTTATTATACAGCCTCCTGTTCGTGTGTGTCCGGATGGAGCTAATGTGCTGCGCGGCACTCGGGCAGCCACGTTCGTGGTCTGGGTTCGACTTTCCTTCTGTCTGGAGCCGGCCGCTAGCTATCCGCTTGCTACATGGGGATGATAACGCTGCACGGCCACTGCCTCCTATTTTCTGGCACGCGCCGCTGAGAACTCATCTCTGTTCCGCCAATAAACAAGGGTCCACAGGCTTTCATTATACGCCTGCATTCCACGCAACAGCGATGGCTTTCCATCGACATCGGCCGTACATGGGTGCGTTGCTTCTAGCTCTGGAGGCTTCAGAACGCAGAGGGCGGGCATCGTCCTTCGTGGTTATCGATAACGGCGGCCTTTTCTGGGTCATTTGCGTAATTTCATGTGGAGCTTGGAATGGAGGATTTTGTCTACGTGAGACCGCCTGGAACGCTGGCGTGTTGTACGCACTGCGCTCTGTACTAAATGCCATCTCCAAGAATAAAACCAGCATGTGGTACAGGAATGTATTGTGGCCTGTGTTTTATGGAGGGCAGTACTTGCGGGATTTCGAGGCCTGGAAGTGCGATGATTTTTAGCGAGAAGTCGTTGTCCCGGCGGCTGCTTTGCGCTTCTGGTGATATTTGCTGGTACTTAGGCGCTCTGGCGCAATCGCTGTGAGGCTGCTGCGTCAGAATGCCGTCACCAGGCTCTTTTTCCGGACATCTGGCGCCCTATAGTAGGATACAACTTAAAAAAACAGCAGTTGCTAACACTGGGCCGCGGTCCGCGGCGTCCTGTATTACTGCGCTGGCCAATCGCAACAGTAAACGAAATCACCTTTTTAGTGTTTGACTATATCAAACAATCCACGTATCAAAATTCTAGAACTGATATTTTTTTATTGTGATAAGCTTCTTGTTTAGGTAACAAGAAACGTTTAAGCAGCGGACTACTTTTTCGTCGTGGAGGAATTCTGTGCGCGGAGGCTGAATGTGGGCGGAGCTTCACTGCAGACTTAAGTTGTATCCGACTATAGTGCTTAAGCTTCCTTTCAGAAAAGCTCTTTTGTTCTAACCTACGATCACTACGTTCGGAATATTTGCACGTAGCTCAATCAAATTCCTCACTCTCATGTCAAACCTGCCTAAAATTATCTAAGTGCATTACAGGAGTGCAAGATGTAGTCTTTGCACTTACCGGATATCTAATTTGTGGCCAAGGAGCAAGAAAACTCACGCACTTGAGGAGCGACAGCACCGAAAAAAACAAGGCAAGAGAAAAACAGCACGAGCTACTAGCGCCACCTCCCAAATGAAGGAAGAACTTAACTAATAGTTGCTCTATCTTCTACGTGATGGCGCTACCCATTTCTGTGGGTCTACGTATTTCCATCTGAGCAGTGAAGGCAGTTTTTTCCCTATGACCGAAACAGGGTTACGCGGTTCGAGATCCTCACTACGTTTCACATACTCCCACTTTCGACATCAGTGCTCCATGGGCGCAGACCGGGCCGGTGAGTTCTACACTGGGCTTCTTCGATTTACCGAGCTCTGATAGTCCTCGGGCAGTTCGCGGTTTCCTGTCAGGCAGGAAGCTACGTCATGATCACGTGCGAGCGGTGCTGGCTGGCAGCCCGCGGGCAGTCAGCGCAGAGGGAAGAGGGGAGCGATGCCGCTCGAGAAATTTGGCGCGCTTTTTGTAGCAGACCACATGTTGGAGTCTGATAGCTCCGACTCTGAGGAATCCGATGACGACGATTTTGGAGACACATTTGTAATGTGCCTTCTGCTTTCGCAGTTGGAACGCAAGGACCGACACAGGGTGAAGTTGTATGTGGAAGAGGTTGCGCCGCGCTACTTGGACTTCGAGTTCAGGAAGCTTTTTCGACTATCACGATCAACCGCGGCGACTCTAGTGGACGAGTTCCAGCACTCCTCTTTCTACCCCGAAGGCCTAAGAGGGAGGCCAAAAATCGCAGCCGAGAAAACTGTCCTGATCGCTCTCACTTACATCGGGACCCAATGGGCGCTCTATCAGATCGCCGACAAATTTGATGTCAGCGAATCAACCGCCCACGTCGCCATAAACAGAGTCCTGGACTTTCTATGGTCTGTAAGTGGAAGGGAGATCCGCTGGCCGGATCGTGAAGAGCAGGCTCTCAACAAGCGGGCATTTCGTGCTCTGTACACTCGCCACGGAGAGCCTGTTGGCCTGCCAGACGTCATTGGTGCCATTGATGGGTGCCATGTCCGTATTTCGAGGCCGTCGGAATCGGAGGAGAGCTATTATAATCGCAAGAAATTTCACTGAATATTACTGCAAGGCGTGTGCGATGCGGACATGATGTTCACAGACGTGTTCATCGGATTCCCTGGGAGCGTTCATGACGCCCGAGTCCTACGGCACAGCTTCCTGTTCGAAGAGGCAGCTTCAAAATGCGAAGGTAAGTTCGCACTTTGTAATCTGAAAACTTAAGGGCGCTCTGTAGAGGCATTATGACAATAAATCGAAAAAAGAAAAAAAAAGCGGGGGTTGGGGGGGGGGGGGGGTTGCCGCGCATAATTGAGCAGAGTGCGAAAAAGGGCTTTATGCTGTTTGTCACTTTCGTGTAACTCAGTTCCTGCTCTTCAAAATGAGTCTCGGGGGTGTTCTTTCTAATGCTGAGTTGATATTGTTTCGTGACCCCTCTCTCCGTCACAAGCTGTGTGTCAAAGTACAGATTCAAATAATATTAAAACATCAATACCTGCAAAACAAATCTCACTCTTTGGTCAGAGTGCCTACAAAGACCTTCCACAAGGCTCAAATTTTTTTTGAGGTGGCGGGGAGCAGGTGTGGAACAGGTGTCAGCGTTAGTTTGTGGCATCACAGTTGGAAGCTTCTGAACTAAGGGCACAGAAATGGAAAACATAAAAAATTGATCTGCACAGGAACATGTATGCTACATGGCTGAGAAACTTTGTGGATCATCAGGACTGAGACGAAAACCTGTAGTAATATAGTTTCCTTTATCAACACGAATCTACAAAGAAAAAAAAACACATACCTTTCTATTGATTCTCTATGAGTGAACATATGCAGTTGTGATGTATGACATATACAGTAGTGGAGAGTACTTTATAGTCATGGTAACCATTTGCTGCATTTCCAGGCGGCTACCTGCTAGGAGACGCAGCTTACCCGCTCTTGCCATGGCTTCTGCCTCCATATCGCCAGACAGGAGCTTGGAAACCATGGATGGCTGCTTTCAACAGTGCCCATACTAGGCAACGAGTCGTCATTGAAGGCACCTTTGGCCTCGTCAAAGCAAGATTTCAGCGCTTGAATTACATTGACGTGTGGGATGTATCCAAGGCTGCATATGTCGTCATGGCAGCATGTGTGCTCCACAATATGGCAAGGCGCCGTGCTGACACACTGGAGGATTTGCCAGATACCACTGACATAGAGGCCGACGATGAAACCACCCTTGAAACACATGAAGCACTTTCTTTTGCTGTTGCTTTACGGGACAGCATAGCACAAAATCTATGAAGTGGTGAAACCAAGAACCAGGGCTTGCCAATTTGTTGAGCAAAATCTGCATGAACTGTGCCAGGTGACATTTTCAGATATATTCTCAAGACTGAGCCAAAACTATTGTGTGATATTTTTATTGAAAATGTAAATAATACTGTTTGAAGTCACATTGCAATGTAACTTGATTGCAAACAAATCAATGTAAATAAAGTTTGCACTAACATCTGTTAACCGGAACAATAAATAAAAATACACAACATCTATTATTCAGGAACAAGTTATAGAATGCTTTTAACTGAACACAGAACCGTTTAAAAGATCAACATGGGAGATGTAAAGTTAGAGTACAGTGAATAAAATTAGGCATTCAATAAAAGCTAGCAAGGTAACATGTACTTATGCCCCTGGAAAAACATGAAAAGTATGGAACTAAAAGTTAAATATTGCAATTCTTAACGTATGGGAAAAATAATTTAATTTATTGTTTCTACAATCTTCTGCGAGATCTTAGCACGGTGGGCAAACAATATAAATGACAGCAAATGCTGGAAACAACAATCCAAGGATGTTTCAGTAAAAAGGAAATTAGCAAAAAGCACGGACAGGAATGCAAAAAATACAAAATTGCTTACAAAGTTGCTTCATTATGAAAACTAAACACCAAACAAATGCACAGAAATGATGTGAAGATGTTGTGAATGAGATTACTGTAAGCAATATACATCTTTGCGGGCTAGCTGCTGACGAAGCAGCATGAGGTGAGCAGAGCAATCTTAGACACTTGTACAGAGGACGAAGAATGAGAATGAACACAGCGCTGTGTTCATTCGCATTCTTTGTCCTCTGTGTGTGTCTCAGATTGCGCTGTTCACCTCATGATGCTGTAAGTAATTATAAGCTACTCAACAGGCTCAACATTTGCTGTGGAGTGCCGACACTCGAATCTTGAAGCAAATTTTTCAAGAGCAGCAAGTCGCTCAACATGGGCCTGCCTGCGAGCAGCCATGCGGTCCTCATGCCTTTTTTGTCGGTTCAGCTCAGCTTCACGAAGGTGGCTTAAGAAGCCCTGCACCACAGCACGTGTTGAGTCCAGACGTGCCCTCTTTGCAGTGGTTGTTTCAGTGCGCAGTGGCTCTTGGAATGAGTTGTCAGGTACATCCCTGCCACCGGTGCATTGGTCTCCTACGGTTGGACTCTGCTGAACGCTCACGGTAGTGGGTTGCAGACATGATGGGCTGTAAATACACAGTGGCAATGAAAAAGGACCACTTGAGTAAAGCTGGCGTTAAATGAAAGATCTTGAACAAAACTGGCATTTCTCATGATCTACCTGTATAAATGTTTTACAGCTTCATTTAAAACCCTTAGTACTTCCTTAACACAGCACTGACAACAAATTTGGTTCGTGCTTTCTTCGTTTCCACATGATATGTTCGCTTACGAGATCCAAATCGATTTTTTTTCCCATGTTGTTTCGGTACGTTTTACCAGGCTGAGATGTAAACATTCTGGGTTGGTATAATACAACGATTCCTTCCCAATTCAGTTCCATTTTTTAATTTCATGCCCTGAAGCGGCACCATGCGATAATCGTTGATTCTGCCTAGGTTATCACTCTGGCTCTTGAGGCTAGGCTGGCGTTACCATTATACTGAATTAAAACAGATCACATCAGTTTTTCTATGCCTGACGTAGGCTATACTTAAGGTTTATGTCAAAGCCAGGTGAAACCAAACGAGCACGAGAAAATATTCAAGTCGCAAACGAGTGCCGCTATGTGACCTAAGTTCTCGAATTAATTCATGCGCATTACAAAGAAAACACGCAAGCAAAATCTGCCAAAAAACAGTGCCAGAAATTATCACTGCGAAAAGAAAAATTGCCGGCTTACGGAACATTCGGCAGAAAAAAAAAACAAAAAAACAATCCCAGCATGGTTTCTCCGCAGTTTCTTTCTGCTGCTTCCACAAATATATAACTTTAAATAAAACCAGTGGCGCGGGAGTAAATTAAGAGGCCATAAACTTACTCAGTGTCTTGGGTCCACGCAACCCCGGGCCCCAGCAAACACGGCGGGTTCACGGCGTGGCTCTTGTCCAGCAGCTCACTCAACTCCCTGGGCATAACAAATAATGAACCCACCGACGTATGTTAGCATGCGTGTCAGTTTGTCAGGACTTTATATGTCAACTGGGATGAGAATCATAACAGTATACACTCACTCTTCAAACTCGCATGTCCGACGGTCATTGCCAGAGCGAGAGTTGTGCTCTCGCACTCGCTTGTATGCTCTTTCAAGCGTACGCCACTTGTTTTCAACTTGGCCAGGTACTAGGTTGCCTCCGAAAACGTCGTTCAACCTGGCCGCCAGCATCTCCCACATCTGTTTTCTCGTCTTTAGACGCCTTGCCGGGTTTTCTTTAAATTCTTTATAGAGCTGGATCAGGACCAAAGTCTTCTGTCTCGGCCAAAGTTCATCCGAGGCGCTGTCCGAGCCTACGGCGGCTGTTTCCTGGCCGTTGAAGTCGGCGCTGTCCGAGCCTACGGCGGCTGTTTCATGCCCGCGAAAGTCGGCGCTTTCTGCGCCTGTACCTGCAGAGTCGAGAAGGGCAATCCGCAGTCGAACGCCACCTGCAAAATGTGATATGCTTAGCTAGTAAATGCGACAAGAAGTATATGGCACTTGGTAATGCGGTATTGTACTTGGAACTATACTACTATGGCAGGCGCATGCAAAGTAGTACGTACCGTCGGTGACATACACCGGCAATCCTTCTTCTATGACGGGCATGCCGTCCGGGCCAAGCTCCGGGTGCGCGCGCGTCTCGACTCCGTCGAGCAAAATTGTTTCGGAGGCCATGTCGCGCAGCTGTCCGCGTCAAAAGAAGGGAGCGAAAGCGCGCGTAAATTGGCGCGGATGTGCCAAATGCGCATGCGCTTCGTCTGCTAGCTTCTCAGGCAGCGTCGTCTGCTAGCTGCCGGCTCGTGTGGGTCCCAGCAGCTCCGGCAGTCCGCGGTGAGCCAGACGGGGAAAATCGAGTGCGCTTCCGGCAGGTTGCGGACTGGTGGGCGGAGCTTCGCGCCCTGCCGGAGAAAAACGAGCTTCGGGCCGGCGTCGTGGTGAGTCCGCGGTGAGTCCGGGACTGATAATCGAAGAAGCCCACTGAAGTCGGCACTTGGGGGGGGGGGGGGGGGGTACTGTCGCTCACAGTGTACTCCAGGAAGAAGGGTGGCAAAGTGCCGAGGGGAAGGTGCTTGCAATGCTTGCTCAATACGAGGCTCAACAAGCGTTGAAATTCAGTGACGGCGTCAAAGGTACGCGACGGACAGCATGAAAAATAGTCACGCAGGCACCATGGCTACACCCAAGTAAAAAATTTTCTGCCCCCGTTCTCAGTCAAGTATTATTAAGGAGAATATTTTTTGCCCATTTGAGCACTTAAAAGCGTCGCAGTCCTGCTAACATGGAAATATTTATATAAAGTGATCACGTGATCGGAGGAGGACGCTGCTGTGTACGCTCAGCATTTTGTCAGCATTAAAATTTGTTCATAGTGCTTACATTGTACTGGTGCTATAATTTTGAGAACACTATTGAGTACACTCTGTATTTGGTCTGCATAGTAATATTTGGCCATTGTGCCTAGAATACACTGTCACTATAATTTGGTTAGTAATGCGTGTTGCCATAAAGGCTGCCACAGCTGTTCGAAGAATTTGGAAATCTCGATCTAGAGTCGGCGTGTTTACTGTACTCCCTTCCACACCTCAGTGCCCAAACTGTCCACACACATATGCAGACATAGAACACCGCCTTACACAGTGCCACGTAGCCTTCCAGTCCCCCGCCTATCCTTTCCCGCCACTCCCACCGTGGCCCATCTGGCTTGCCTTCCGGGGCCTGAACCTGCAACGCGCCCTCATCACCTTGGCCCATGACCTATTGAACGCCTAACATAAAGGCTGTTAATAAAAAGTGTCACACCACCACCACCACCAAGATTACCCTGGCTTCAGGAACCCTGCCCCGCCAGCTGCCTGGATGCCGGACCACACGACTGCTGTCTATGATCCAGAGTGGAACACGGTGGGCGAGGAGAAAGTGCAAAACCTGCTGGAGCATCTGGCGCCGCTGGCTGCCGAGAGTCCTCGTGGCGGGACGGTTCTGAAGGCTATTGCCTACATCGCGGAAATTCCAAGTTCCACAGGATGTGTCGAAGAATTCTGCGCACAGCTAACTGACAGAGAAGGTTTATTTATGCTTACTGAGGATTACCTGATAAATGTTATGGGCATGAGCTTAGAGATGGCTCTCAAGGTATGTAACATGGTCAGGTCACTGATATAGAAAACTCGGCATGGGATTCGCGACTAGCTTAACATCATCTGCATCAAGACATGGCCGCCGACCATCTAGAGCAGGACATCGGTATGCCTTCATGTGTGCCCCACGGAGATTGGAGGGCTACAAAATTCTGATAATTTGCATTGTGTCAGCGTTGCGCCTTGAGTGACTGTGCCTCTTGCTGTATGTCAGGGCTTGCTCCACCGTTTTCGTCAAAATTAAAAGGTTTTTTTTTCGCATTTGTCTTCTTTCTGGCACTGATCGTCGATATTGGCTAGTATACCCAGCCCCAGAGCAACTGGAACTGAGTCACCAGGTGCCATGTCTGGTAAACGAAGCAATGTTGGTATGAATGCAGGGTTACTGGCAATGGGTGCTTGGTACTAGGTCGCTCGATACTGGGAGACATGTGCAGCCTTTATGAAACATCGAGGTCTGTGCTGATTAAAGGGTCTGTCTTAATAATTACTGACTGAAACACGTGTGATGATTTTATATCCGAAAAGAACGTACCATAATATAAGAAGGGAGCAGAGGGATATCGGAGGAAACAAAAAAAAAATTTAATTTGGCATTGAAAAACGCCTGAGAACGGTGAAACCTTGCTATTTGTGTACCGACCACGTGACTGTATCTCCGTGAAGTGTGCTGTTTGAAGCGGTATCCACTGTCTTCTAGAATGTCACTGTCCACACGACGGACAGCAGCGCGGACGAAAAGGTCACGTGAGTGATGCGCCGAGCGCGACAACACACCGAGGGCAGGAAAATTCCAGAAACTGCTGTGCTCCTCGCTCATCTGGCGCTGCCCTCTGTTCGCGAGCAAGCTCAGCGTCAGGGGGCGCTGTGTTGTCTGGCGGCTCACAACAACGTGACCGCCCGTTCCAAAGGGGTGTGAATGTGGACGTGATCATCATCACCATAAGTATATTGCTGCGCTGGGCAAGATGACGTATTTATGAAGGTCAGTACGTGGTCTGTGGATGTGTTCGTGCATACAACTGGCAGCTTTGAAATTTATTGCTGTTCCTGGCTTGCGGCGAAATTCGCGCTAGTTTGTGGAAAGCGGCCACGTTTTTGACGGTTAGCACTTAATTCTGATTGGCTCTAGAAAGCCTATGGGCACCGAAACCGAAGTTGTGGCATTATCTGCCTTACAGATCCGCATATGAGGTAACGGTCTGACTGAGGGATGCATTTACGGAGTCAGCAGTACAGTAACCGAGGGGCTCCTGTTTCCCCAAGGGATGGAAGTACGTCAGGACGTTGTTTATTTATTCCCACAGGTAAGGACCTCGGTGATTTTGCCATCAATGAGCCTGAAAGCTAAGGCGCCGCGCTCGCCAGATGTTCCTCCGGTCTTCGCGCTCTCTTTTGTGCCGCGCTTGTTGCCGCTAACTTTTTCGTGGCAATTAGCAGCAGAAGAACTTCTTCGAGTGGGTTGCTAGTTATGCTGTCAGTAGCGAATATGAAGCTACCTTTGGCGAAAAGGGCAGCAAAAAATTCAGGGGACACTTTTACTGTCTAAAGCAGGGTGCCGAACCGGAACCGAACCTGAACACGAAACAGGAACTGAACCCGAATTTTCACCCAGAACCGTACCTGAACCGAAGTCATATTTTTTTCGCCAGCTTGGAACTGAATCCGAAGCGGAATAATTCAAAGGAACCGTTCCGAACCGGTTCGGGGCTCGGTTCAGCGCCACTTTTTTGGAAACCCGAAAAATGTTTTTTCTTTTCAGACAAAATGAGATGGTCTAGAGCGTAGGTTTACCCATCCGAAGCTGTCTGCGCTAGAAAGTGCGAAAATGGCACCCAGTATGTGCGACAACGAAATTGAAGGCAGTCTGGTGTCAGGAAAGAAACCTGATAGACGCTTCTGTAATGTACTAGCACCAATTCTAAAGCATGGCACGCCAGTTTTTTGTGAAATATTGAGTTACTACAGCCCCCTCTTGCATGTTTCCTTATGGTTTCAATAAAGCTGTTAGCAGTGCTCTAACTCGATAAAGGACTATAAACACCAAATTTCTGCTTGCGTGTTTTCTTCCTTCAACCGATGCTTTCGACATTGGTATACATGAAGGATCCCGTGGTTTTCGCCTGCGACGAAGAATTTATATTTGAATTTCTTCTCGGCGCGCTTTCGATTTCATCAACAGAACCATGGCTTTAAGATGCAGTCTAATTTAGGTTACGTGGGGCACACACAATGCAGTAATATAACTGCTAATGCGCCGTTTGTTGCAACTCTAGCCTTTGAATCAGGCTGGTTTATGTGCAGTAGTGAGGCAAAAGAACGTACCAGCGTTTCTATCACAGTTTTTCCGCGCCTCACGTTGCCTAAAGTTTAACTACACGTCAGAGCCATCGTTTGGGTGATGAAACTGAAGCAGCATGGGAGAATAAATTCCTTTCTAAATTATGCAGCGGAAGTAGGCGAATACCACGCGGTGTTCCATGTACTCTAATATCTAGGGCATCATTTGAAAGGAGTAAACACGCAATAAAATTAGTTGTGCGTAGTCTTTTAGGCATCGATTGAGAATACCTTCCATTTCTTTGTGTCATTCACGACAAATATATGAAACAAACGATCTAACAGCGTTATGGTGGCGGTTTTTGAGGAAGGGCATGGCGCAATAACAGCCTCACATCTTGATAGACACCTCAGCCGAGCCGTAAAAGAAGGGAGGAAAGTGGGAGTGAAAGAAGAAAGAGAGACACCGATGCCGTAGTGGAGGGCGCGGGAATAATTTGGACCAACCAGAGATGTTTAACCTGCATTGACATCGCACAGCACACGGGTGCCTTTTGCTTTCCGCCTGAAACGAAACGCGGCCGAGCTGGAACCCAGATACACCCAATAAGTAGCCGAGCGGCCCAAACACTTAGCAACCGCAGTGGGCAGTGCAACACCTACTTCTGTAAGCGTTCGTTGAGTCGGACAAGAGGCACTAAATGAAACCCTTGACGATGGGTCACTGGTGCAATAAAGAAAATAAAAATGCCTCATTGGCTGTGTAGCTCGGCCGCTGATTCCAAGGTTGCGGGTTCGAACCTGGGCTCGACGGCCGCATTTCGAAGCAGGCGAAATGCAAAAACGCGCTTGCGCTGTTGCACGCTGAAAAACAAATTGCCAGTGGTTTAACTCTTCTAAAACTAGTTAGAGCGAAAGCTCCAGTACACTTGGCTACGCTTTGTTAAACGCCTGAAACAGCTCGCAGGCATTTCAGGCACACTGTCAGCCGCGCTCTTACCCATGGTGAAACTCCATTCGATAGCTGCATCGCCTCCTTAAGCGAATGCCGGGTCACGTGCATAATCCCATCACCACATTTGGTGAAGCGGTGGTATAGTGTTCTAGAAGGGGTAGTGGGTCAGGAAGAGCCCGCGGGTGCGGCATCTCATATCGACAGCGCGAGATGGCGCCACCGGAGCACGGGATGTAAAGAACCCGCGACAGGCTCGCGATACGCGCTGCATCCGCCGCGCCGAGAAAGCTGAGTGTATCTGGTGTAACACCGAAATTCGGGCGTCTGCAGCTCTAACGCATAATTTCTTAAAACCTACCTCTCAAGGCAAAGTGCCCAGAAAAGGTAGAAAGGCGGACATGCCACAAGTTTGTGCGAAGGTAAAGCCGACCCGACGAGTTCAGAGACAGAAGCGCCGTAGGATGATCCGGTTGCATTTGTAAACGGAGAGCTCACAAACAGGGCAGCAGTAAAATTGCGGATGAGCAAATCGCTTAATTTTCCATCAAAATTTTCGATGCACGTCCAGACGCAATCACATTCACTGTTAAAGTTAGCTAAACGATTGCGGCACGCGTGTTTACGCAACCTGAACAGGGAGATCCTGAATCAACGAGGCTTTATGTCATGCGATTCAGCTTTTATTTTTCAAAGTACACATTCACTGAAATCCATGGTAGAGAGAGGGTGTGGTAGATGGTCCTTGGCGATCACAAAATGAACAAGGGAGGGGAAAACCTCAGGTTGCCTGAGCCAACGTTTCGACAAGAGGACTTGTCTTCGTCTGGGCAAAGCGTTCATCATTGGTAGGGATTAAATAGGGCCTTCGCTCCGAGGAGGAAGGCCCCGGGTGGGGGAAGGAAAGTGGTGTGAGAGGGGGGATGCGTGTCAGGAGGAAGGGGAGAGAGGTGAATCTTGATTCGTTAAGCTGCTATAGTGGAAAAACTTATATCCGGGGGGTGTGTAATGAACAAAGGCTTTGAAGGGGCTGCGACGGGGGGGAGGCACTGGGTGGATCTGTAAAACTCAGATAAGAGGATTAGTCAGCGTGGCACAGGGAAATGAGAACACTGAAAGCTAGACAAATAATTCCTTCCACGGTGATGCCATTAGTAGGCGGTCACGGCGGTTCCTACAATGCGCGAAATTCTGTAATACACCTGCAGAAAAGAAAGTAGTTCCCCTTTATACTTCTCCTCACTATCCTCTCCCTTTCCCTTTCATTTCCGCCGGCTGCAGATCGGGTGCTTAAGATATAAGATAGCAATTGCCGCGACCGGCAACACTCTTTTGCGTCTCTTTTTTATTTTTAAATAAACCACTACCACCACCACTAGTGGCAGCAGACAGGTTTATTGGTACAATAAACTGATAGGCACCTCCTTCTCAAGGCTCTGCTTACGGCTGCTACGAGAGAGGCACTATGAGCGACGGCTTATCTTCGTGTGCAATTTCTTTTTCCGCCGTTCCTGTCGCGATTGGTTCAGCCCTTTTACATAAAAAAGCAGCCTTGTCAGCACACAGAACTTCGTGAACTCTGCTGTGAGCTCATCTTCGTGCTGGCTGCAACCTAAGGCATAATCAAAGGTTGCCTTCACAAGCAGCCTCACGTCTACTATGCTGTCACTGCAGAGTTTCTCGTGACTGAAGAAAACAGTGAATATATCTTCTAACTTCTTTACTGCCCGGAAAAGTTCTTGCGAAGGATACAACAACCTTCCCTTGTCACATCGGACGGTGAAATCAGAATTTCTGCCTTCCTTATTGGAGCTTTCCAAAAGAAAAGCTTTGAAGTGTGTGCATTCATAACGTTTCAGAAACGTTCGGGCAACATTCCTTGCATATAACGTATAAGGCGGTCGTCGATGTACTGCTCTACATACTCTCTATGGTCAGCAGGAATACTGTGCAGCACACACCCGGCTGAAGCTAGGTTGCCTTTCTCGATGAGCTGGTCGATTGCAGCAACCCTGTCTTCTTAAGCAGAAGCATTGCACGCACCGAGCAGAGAACTTATTTCTCCATTAGCTCCGTTAAGGTCAGCAGTGCTTGAGCGCACTCTCTTGGCAAGATTGTAACACGACAAGCAGTTGGCGACAATTAGAAAATGTGTCGGTGTTGGGTGGTCGTTCGGCCCGCACGACTGCCTGAGTATGCCAAATAAATTTTCCATTGGATCCTGGCTCAATCTGGATGTCATGATATACTTAAATCCCTGGCTGGCACGGTAATCCAACAGTGAAAATGTGGTGGATATTTTCACCCTAAGGCCATCTGCAGTTGAATCACTTAAGAATCCACCGACTAATTAAGCATGGCATTGCCAAGAAGAAAGAATTTCAAGGAAGTCTTTCAGTGTCTCTCTCTTTCTGGAGCAGGGCCGTAAAGCTTCCGCTGCGAAGCGGGACGTCATCGTCTTGATGAGGCAGTTGATGGTCCTGAAAGAGCACAGCGATGTATTTTTTCCCGATAAAGGCTACCACTACACAGTTCTAGTGCTTTATAAGGTGGCCTCTTGATACAGTCAATATAGCCATTCAGTCAGCCGCGCTGCCATTCTTTTGATTCTTTTGCTTACTTATATGTCATGCAAAGTGTCTTATTTGTGCTTTTGATTGATTCTTTTGCTTACTTATTTCATCCAGTGTGTCTTATTTGTGCTTTTGTTGTTTGTTTTATATCTGTGGTTTTTTTTATTCTGTTCAATTGCCTGTGCCCCCCCCCCCCCTATGTAATACCCTCTCGAGGGCCTTTAGGGGTATTCTGTATAAATAAATAAATAAATAAACATGCACATTGTCAGCAGGTATAGGAGAAGGCAGACCAGGTACTTGCAAGATAATGCAAGGTACAACTGCATGCGATGTTCTCTGGTTGACCAGTCATGAATAATAGAAGTAACATTATTTTTAGTGGGCTGCTTACGGAAAGAATGATAGCGTAGCGTCAATGCTCCTCCATGAAGCCTCCAATCTTTGTAAAACTGGAGCCCATTCAAAACAGGATCTCTAAAGAGTTGAAAAGCGAAATTCACTCCCATCTTTTCGAAACCTTTTGGTTGCAAATGAACGGACGTAAGGCCAGGCATCGCTTTCAAAGGGATGTTGCTGCAGTCCAGCTTGAAAGCTTGCCTTAAAGGCTGGATAGAAACCTGGAACAAAATCCAAACATTATAAAATATATACATTTATCTTTTTATTTCAAGCAATGTAATGAAAACAAGCAATGAAAACAAGGTTTCATGATGTAACTCTGCCCTGGAACTCCCAAAGGATGAAAGCAAAGTTATGGACTGTAGTCTAAATTTGACATTTTACCATATACCCTGCCATCAGGTGTATTCAGGGGATGCTTAAGAAGCGTGTTCCTCAGGCACTTGAGCAAATGCAGGAAATCAGATAGGAAGTGGAGATGCCGAGCCGAGTCCACTGGGTGCTCTAGCTTGCAGATGTTCTTGTTTGACTTGGCTCCAGTTCCCAATATTTTCCAGATGCTCCTTTTACATGAGGCGCCATCGCTTGTGACAAAATCGACGAGTAGTCCGCTGACTTCAGCAAGAATCGCTGCTTCAATTAATATTTATGCGAGCATTTCTGCTTTGACGTTTGCACTCGTAGCAAACACACCAATAATCTGGCTGCATTTTCCAGTGAACGCTACAAACATTATTATCATGTCATGGTCACACGTTACAGTTTGCCCTTCAGATGTGAACAGGCCCATGTCGACAAAACCTTCTATGCGGCCCGAATGAGTTATAGCAAGGCGCTCTGATTGTTTAATTTCGTCGACCAAAAGGCCACCGTGCCTGTTCATGCTGCTACTATGCTTTGTTTTCTGCTTAAGTTAGTTTACCGCTTTGGCTCTGAACCCAAATCCACTCTTGAAGAGCCTCAGGTAGAGTTTGAATGTAGCGTTGCTCGGGAGAGAAATGATATTGTGTTTGCGAAGGTGCTCATATTGTTTGGCACTCTTCATTTTCATCAACACATTCAAAAATCTACCCGTTGCAAGAGACGTTCCCTTTAGCATTTAGCCGTTTTCCTGCAGAGAAACGGTGCATAACACATTGTTGTTCCTTGGGAGGTAGAGTTTCAATCTGTGCTCCAAGCACTACTTCGGGCTTTGAGGCGTTCTCCCGCTGCATTTTCTTGAGCTGGGCTTCGAGGGCAGCAGAGCGAGATGACAGTTTTTTGATTGTATTCCTCGCTGCACGCAGCTTGTGAGCTGCATTTAGGACATTCTTATTAAGTGGTCGCTTCAGCCTTGACTGTCGCGTTAGTAGTGCCTCCCTCAAGTATCGTCAGGAGATGCATGCTTGCCCTGAGAATTGAGAACAGTGAATGGGACACCATTACCACGATCTGTTCGGACAGACAGAAGCAGTATCAGACGTTAAAAACTATGATGAAAAAATTATTTTCACAACAGTTCTAATTAGAATGAGGCAGCAGTGAAACATACCTTCGGATGGTTCTTTCCCGGCCCAGCGCTTGCTGAAGTACATGCCCTCGTGGGCTGTCACTTGTAGCTCGAGGCCCTTAGTTAGGTCCGACCTTGACATGCTGCTAGTTGGCAAGGCCGCTTTGCAGATCCCATATGCGTCAGCACTTCGGAGAACTTCCTCTGCTTCCGCAAAAGAGGTGACGCGCCCTTCCTCAGCCACAAAGGTACGCTGTATATCCGACGCTTATCGTGGTCTTGTCTGCAACCTGGAAAAACATCGCCACCCTTTCGGAGGTAATTTCTTGGTTGTCATGCATTCCTAGTTTGCAGTACAGGATGTCTGTGTAACAAGGAATACGGTGACAACTCCAGTAGGCGGACGGAGCACTCAAAGTGAGAAGATATCCAGGCATACACGCTTCCCCATGTCCCGCAGCGGGCGCACGTTCCGATGTCGTCGCAGCGGATTCACCAGCATCTGTTTCCGCGCCAGAACAATCGTATTGCTCATCACCGCACACTTTAGATTTTTTGGCCACAGAAGATATGACGTCCGTGCTGATGCTCTTCCTGGGTGGTCTTGGCTGAGTCGGTTTTTTTTGACAAGTAACCTGGGGCATTTGGCAGTATCGTCGGCACGGCATTGGGCAGCAGCTCTGGCTTTCCGCGTGCATTACGAACTTCTTTACCTTCTATAATGTGCATATAGTCACGCAGAATACATGATAGTTCGAAGTGAAGTTCGCAAACCACACAGTTTCTGTCGAGTTTCTTGCCTTGGCGGTGCAAGTTGCGCTCCCAAATTCGGCGTCGTTCCTCATCTTTCGCCGCGGTAAACAACGACGCCTGCTTTCTTTTAGTCCACTTGAAGCCGGTTTGACAACCGGGAGCAAAGCAGTGTCGTTGCCGTTGACGGTTCGGCATTCCTACTCTTCACGAATGAAGAAGGCAGCTGGCGAAACAAGCTAAAATGATGCGCTGAAAAAAGGAGAACAGCCAAAGCCTCAAACCATGCGTGAACAAACGTGCGAGAGACAGCTCATGAGCACCATCAACAGCCAGTCCAAGCGACTACAGCGCCGCCGCTAACATCCTGGACCCGTCCGCACTCGCCGCCTCGCCGCAATGCATGGGGCACGCCACCTGATGAGGCCACTACTCCCTTCTAGAACACTATAGCGGAGGTCGCTACAGTGGTCGCTAGCGGAGGTCGCGGAGGAGCCGCAGCGTTGAGGCTGCAGCTGAAGCGAGTCACGTGCTCTTACGTCACAGCCACACCTCCGGCGCTCCTCTTGCTGGCGGTTAAAGTGCAACATGGTTAAAGAATGGAGCGCGAAAAGACAAGGACAACCGAAGAAATGGACAGGACTGGCGCTTTGTCCGTGTCTTTTCGCGCTGCATTCTTTAATTATGTTCACTGACCAACAAGCCCAAACAGCCACTTTAGTTAAAGTGCAACACCCGATGACATTGGCGAAACTTGGCATAGTGGAGCTCTCGCTCCAAAACCCCAACCGGTCTAAGTTAATTAGGGGTCTTCCACTACAGCGCCCATCATGTAGCCCTGGTGTCTACTCGACACGTTAAACACGAGATATTACTGCTATTTTACTACTATTGTTTTAGAATCAGAGTATTCTTTTTTTCACGCGACGGAAAAAAGCAACGAAAGCGCGGGTTCTTGTCAGCGGAAAAAAATTAAATACAGATAACACAAAGGGGCAATGCCAAAATGCATGTGTTCGCTGCCACGTGATACTGATAATGCCCAGAAAGATGGTACTTCAATGAAATGTAACTGCATGAAATGATTTCGTTACGCCGATTCGCTGTAGTGTTCAGCTTATAAAAAATTTGATGCCAGTCGCTAGCGGATGGTTTCATCACACTTTTCTCGACTGCTGGATCTTGAATTCTCGGTCTGGCGGCTTATATCTACTTTTAGTTGTCATACTTCCGGTTCTTGGTGTCTCAGACGAGAGGCTTATGCTTGTTGGTCTTTTTTCGTAGAACGCTTGGGCGACGGCATAGGCTGAGCATTCACAGCAATCCGCCTCGGCTACATCGGGTACAAATGGGTGATGGGAGGATGGGTGAAGGTTGTTGAAGATGAAATTTTACCAGTCAGAGCCCGGATTTGCGCCCACCGGAGTGTGCATCAAGGGTGGAGGCTGCAGGCACACACGAACACACGCGCACGCACGCACCCACACGCACAGACACGCAAACCTGCACGCGGACACATGACGGTTATTTTGGGGAAAGGAGGCTTATTGCTGACGCAGTAAAAAAAATAACTAAAAAAGTATGCATACTCTGAGTTGGTTTCGTACCAGTCGCGGAGCAACAGAAAAGCTCCGTTTAGAAATGCCTTAGGCTACTCGGTCATCTTTGAGGCTGTTTTAAATCATTGTTACATGCAATATTAGGAACCTCTCTGACCCTCCTCGTGCCTTGTTTGATCTCGTCGAATTCAGCGATATCGGCAGAAGGCGTCCCGCTACCATGACTCCCTTACACCGCCCGCACATCAAAATTCCGGAACCAGCCAGGCGGTTGAACTTGCGCAGCATATTCCTCCAGCGCGAAAGAGCGCTGTTCTCTGAACAGTCACCTTGTTGGACCCCGCGAGTCTACGTGTTCATCCATCCTGCGGTTTTTCGCAACGCTAAGCAGGCCTATGAACACGAAGAGTTCGCACGGAATTACGGATTGTTTCATCGCAGACAGAAATGTTATAGTGAAGTGCATGATCTCAATGTGTTTTTTAAGAGACTGCTGAAGTGTGTCCCCCCCCCCCCCCAAAATACAGTATCAAGACAAAAAAAAATCATTTTATTGCTCACTGATTTCTCGTCGCTCGCACAAGTAGCAATTCATTGGCCACGGCATAAATGCAAAGCTACAGCCTAACGCGTAAGGTCTATATTTGAAGCGAGAAAAAGGTTTTTGCGGCCGACTCAAACTAGAGTCGAGCCGATTTCTAAATAACCTGACGGTCACGCGGATTCCGTTCGTTACATCCGATTTTTGCAGTAAGTGGTCTGTCCGTATAAGAGCCAAAAATACTAAGGCCGCTAAAAGTGCGCGTTTATTTTTTGCAAAGCAGAACCGGCCCCGGCTCATTACAGGCTATCGTGGGCGGTCATTTAATCCTCGTACAGACCCTTGCTGCCAACTATCAAATTTAGGGACGGGGTTATAGCTAATCGCGGTTGAAGTGTCCACGGCAGCCGGTGGCAGGTCGGACACATAAATGAGATTCCTGGCAATAGGGGAGTGCCCGTATTTGGCGTTCAACGTCTCCGTCAGAGCACGTTCTTGAGCGATTTTGTGTTCCGCAGGAGCGTAGTTATCCGAAGAAAGATCTGGCCAGTTGACTGGCAAGTCGGTTTCGGGGCGAGGGAAAGGTGTCTGTCTGGATATAGATGCCCATACATGACTGCTTCGTTTCTCAGTAGTGCGAGGGAACGTAGAGGCCACGTGCGGCGGCCATGTCAATGAACGCCCGCGGAAGTGCACTGCGTACGAGAAAATTCAGACTGACTCGAGCTTCAGGGGAGACCAATTACTCGCGCGACAAGATCTCTGAAGTTGCTCAATCTAGTGGGTGTTGTAGTTGCAAAATCCACCGGCTTTTCGCTTTATACGTCGTGAGAAGGGTTATCGCATAAACATAGCCGATTTAAATTAATTTCGAGTTCATTTCATTTTGCGGCTCTTGCCGTAAATTCGTCTTTTTGCCGCGGACAATAAATAAAGTGGGTAAAGTGAGAACATCACGCATTGAACAAATTTTTGAATATTTTATTTTATCTATTGATGTGCCAGAAAAAGGTTTAGTTTAGTTTAGTTTATGGGGTTTAACGTCCCAAAGCGACTAAGGCTATGAGAGACGCCGTAGTGGAGGGCTCCGGAAATTTCGACCACCTGGGGTTCTTTAACGTGCACTGACATCGCACAGTACACGGGCCTCTAGAATTTCCCCTCCAAAGAAATTCCAGCCGCCGCGGCCGGGATCGAACCCGCGTCTTTTGGGTCAGCAGCCGAGCACCATAACCGCTAAGCCACCGCGGCGGCCAGAAAAAGGTAAACAGCATAACAGTTAAGGTTGACTCTTTTAAAGAACCCCAGGTGGTCGAAATTTCCGGAGACCTTCACTACGGCGTCCCTCATAGCCTGAGTTGCTTCGGGACGTTAAACCCCAATAATCCAAACCAAACCATCTTTTGTCCTGAACTCGTTTGAAGTCGTTTGAACCGGTTCAATATGGTCCAAACAGGCTCGAACGAGAACGGAATGTCGCTCCGGAGCCGAACCCAGAACATGACCCGAAAGGCGTGAACCTGAACCTGAGCCGAACCCGAAAAAATTCCGGTTCGGCACCCTACCTAATCTCTCTTTAATCTCTATCGAAAAACCTAACAGCGGTTTTGTCGGCTGGGTTTTCAGAAACTGAAGGACAATGTTCGAATTTATTACTAAGAAAGGATCTTGGAGCGGTAGTCTCTTCATATATTGCTGTAAAAACATTCCTACATATTTTGGCCTACTTCCAGCTTCGAACACAATAACAAGGAGAGGGCATTATGGTTTGTGCGTCTTTGCTATGGAGAACATTTGAAAGTTTAGTTTCTCGTTATCTTTTATAGCGTTAGACAGTTTAATCAGGTTCATCTTTTAGCACAATTTTTAATCTTTCTTTGCCTTCAAAAGAGAAACATCACTGCGTAGGTGAAAAGACGACTGAATGGCCTGTGGTGCTTCTGAAAAGTACACCTGTTGCGTTAAAACGCTAAAACCACCTTGCTTGTCTGCGGTGAGCAACATTAAATTGTTTTCTCTTAAAAAACGATTTTTTTTTAATCGGAAGCCTCCAGTTCGGACCTTCGTAGCTTGTAAGCATATCTTCTCCCTGTACAAAGGTACGAACACAAGCTACGAAGGTACGAACAGGAAGTTTCCGGTTGAAAAAACTGTCAGCTTTTAAATGAAAACGATTTAAGGCTGCTCATCTCAGACAAGCAAGGAGGTTTTAGCGTTTTAACGCGACAGGTGTACTTTTCAAAAGCATCAAAGGCCATTAGTCGTGTTTTCACCTACGAAGTGATGTTTCAGTTTTGAAGGCAAAGGAAAAAACTTAAAAAAAATATGCGAAAAGATGAGCCAGCGTAAACTGTCCAACGCTATAAAAGATAGCGAGAAATTGCACCTTCAAATGTTCTCCATGGCAAAGATGCACAAGCCAGGATGCCTTCTCCGTATTATTGTGTTAGAAACTGAAACATGGCAAAAAAAAATGTGTAGAAATGCTTTTACAGCAATGTCTGAAGAAACTACAGGTCGAAGATCCTTTCTTACTAAAAAATTCGAATGATGTCGTTCAGTTTCTGAAACCCCAGGCGACAAAACCGCTGTTAGTCTTTTCTATAGACATTAAAGACATATTATTCAATTCCTCACGACGACCTGCTCAGATGTTTGAAAGCACAACTGATGGGCGAGTTGGTTATGCATAGCATGATTGAAACAGTTAACAGTTAAGCTTGTTAAAAGAGGAATGGTCATGTCAAGCTTCAGGAGTGCACTTACAAAATCCTGTCTACATCAAACCGAACGCAGCTTTAGTAACCAGGTAGCAAGGCTTACTGCCTGTGGCTATCCGCTTCCCGTGCTTTCCTCTCTGGCCGAAGTTTTGTTGGAGAAACTGAAATGCTCCCCCAGTTCTGAATGTCAAAGAAGTAAGCAAGTAGCAGCCATTCCCTATATCCACAAGATATCATATAATTTGAAAAGTTTTGGAAAAAGAGTCGGGGTAGATGTTGTTTTTTCAGCCCCCGTTAAGTTATCAAGCTTGTGCATGCGTGTCAACAACCCAGGGAAAACTATCCCTGATTGCCCGAAATATCGTGAGTGCCAATTCGTGAAGTGTCAAAAAAAAAAATGTCGTGTATTCCATTCCTCTCCCTTGCAATAGGTTTTATATTGGCCAGACAGGACAGTGCTTTAATGATAGGCTCAGGCAGCACCGCAACAATGTTGATAACAAAGAGTCTCGTAACCTCAGCATGCATTGCCGTGAGTGCGATTGCTCCCCACAGTTTAAATTTTGCCTAGTTGTTGCTAGGACCAAAGAGCAGCTGTGCCGTGAAATAATCGAGGCTTTGAATATCAAGAAGTATGGTGATACATGTGTAAGTGCTGCATCAGTATCTTTATCACAGAAAGAACTTCGCTTCCTGAATTGCACATCTTAGCTTGTGTTGGCGTGCAGGAATCCGGGTGCATGAATGAGCTCTTTGCTTTGTTTTCTATTTAAGTGCCTAAATGTATTTATACGCACAGCGTGCCAAATAAATGTCATCAGCGCTGTGTTGTCCGTTTCCTCCTTAACTCTGCTCTCTTCTTTGGACTTCGGCCTTGCGCTGTTTCAATCATACCATGCATAGCCAACTCGCCCATCAGTTGGTGCTTTAGCAGATATGCTGTGCTCATTCTACGGAAATATTCTGCGGAGCTTTGGCATCTTTCTGCATTTGTTATTCATGATGCGGCTGAATTTGGAGGTAAGTTCAAAAAGATGTTTCAGAAAGAAGAGACCAAAACAGTAGCACTTAAAAGATTGCTTATTGGCATCATTTTATCAAGCATTATCCAATGATGTGTTTAAAATGATCGGTGTGATATTTAAAAAATATTTTTGCGGTGTAAAAACAAAGCGAGACAAGTATCAGAGGGATGAGGAAGTGCCACGCAGAAAATTATATACCACGTGGCGAAATAAACGTCATTCGAAAAAAAATATATATATACCTGTTTAGGTAGGAGCTTTACAAAACTGCCGGCCATTCTCTTATTGTGTACAAAACATCTATGCAAAAACAGGAATGCCTGACAGAAAAACTAGCATTTATAGTGTATTGTCTTGCGATAAAAACTGATAAAACTAAAGTCAAAACATAACGATAAAACTGAAATTATGGTAATCCTCCCAGTGCCCCAAATTCCGCCAAAAAAAAACAAACTCAAAAGCGAAAGGCCCTAAGAATATAGAGTCGTACCCGGTTAATACGACCGCCGTTAATATGAATGACTCGAATTATGAAAAAGTTTTCCGAGGACCAAACGTTTCCAATATATGTATGCCTCGTTAATATGGAAACTAGCTGTCCGGACAATGGACAGGGTGAGAATGCACCGATCGCATTGGAGTCCATGTATTTTTGTTTCGTTAGTGTGGAACAGCTACTTGAAAAAAACAACAGCCGGAATGCATGTTAATGAAAGGCGCGCTGCCCGTGAAACTGCACGACACCCGATTCGGCACGGACTTGAACGAGGCCGGTGTGGTTGAATAATCACAGCGGGTGAGTTGGATTCCCTCTTGATCTCGTAGAGGGAAATTTAGTTAAAGATTGTTGTAGGATTCTTGACGTCTTGCAGATTCGTTTTGCTCAATCACATTGCAAGAGGACACTTCTGGAGAGGTTAAACTTTTATAACAATTAAAAGCACAAAGGAAGATACAAGCAAGGAGAAAACATATTTACACTTGACTGGCTCGCAGTTCTAGGTGACGAAACCAGCCCTCGGTCCTGCCGAAGCAGCTGGTTTTAAAACCAATGTCCCCGCCCTCGGTGGGAGAATAACCAATCAAGTACTATACAAACATCCACCCAATAACTTATTGGGGAAAGGAAAATACCACAAATCAGCAGTTGGGGAAAGAATAACACAACCAATGAATGATTGGGGAAAGAAGGTAACTCATCGCGACACTGTACACATATGCACACTTTCCACCATCACGATTTCGGATAATTAAGCTTTCCCGCTGCGAGCTTCGCGAACACTCGCTTTCCCAAGGTCCGGTTGCCGCCAAGTTCGAGGAACGCCATTTCAACTCATCTGTTTCTCGTCGTCGCTCCTCATGCCTGCAGCTAGCGTGACAATAGGTCAAAGCATGCCGCTGCAGACATGGTACAAAGAGCCACGCACTGTGACGCGGGTCAGCCTCGCCGTACACACGTGCACACAGGATGCCGCCTAACGACTCAGTCCATGAGGGGAGTCTGAGGTCTCCTGTAATCCCCCGCCATTCGGCGCCTCCGTTCTCCCGCTGGGTTCACTGACCCCTTTCTGTGCGGTTGTGCGGAGGGCCCAAGAAAAGCCCATAATGGGCATTCCACTACGCGACCGGATGCGGCAAACAAACTACAGCACCGCGAACTTCACTCCTCCCAACCAAGAATGTCACACGGACACTTGTTGTCAGTGGGACATTAAAGTTCAGCCATGGTGTCCAACAACAAAAGTACATACACACGCACACACGCGTACGTCGGCTGTCCGGTCAGTCCACCAACATGCACACATGCGCCGGCTGTCCGGTCAGTACACCAGCACGCACACATGCGCGCACACAGCGGATATTTCAACCCGCACACACAAGGCTGGAAACCAATCTGCACATTCCAGAATTCACCATGTCAGATCGGTGTCCCAAACTGGCAGAAATTACTTCTAGCCGCCTACATCTCGAAACAACACTTGTTTCTTTTGAGCCTTGTCCGGAAGACTAAACCCAACTTCCGAATTATCCGGGAAAACACCGGTTCTAAAGGCTGCCGCCGCCGTCGGATCAATAGAGCACACCTGCTCCTCGCGGGCCACGAAGATTGCTACTGCCCTCGCGTCTGCATTCTCCACTTCTTTGAATTTTACAGTATGCTCAGGCCTCCCATCGGCTACTTCATATGCAGTTTTGCATTGAGATTCACGTAGCGCTAGCTCTTCGTACAGGTGCCCACCGACGTTCGCTTCAAAGAAAATCGTGCTGTCACGCCTTCTTTTCTGACAACTACATTCACCACCTTGCTTCCCCACTTCTGGCGATGAAGCATACTGTGTCTCCTCCACGTCGCTACCCACAGGGACAGACGCATTATCCGAATCCTGCAATTCCTTATCAGCTTCGAAAACCATTGCAGTGATCAAACGCGCATTCCTTCCTTCCTCGGCATCAAATGCAGCCTCATCGCTCGTTGTTAGCTCACAATCTGCTGCAGAAACTTTTGCAGCTACCGAATTGGCCTCACGCTGTACCGACGTCTTAGGTTTGTCTCGAATTTTGAAATGTTCTTCAAAATCATCTCTCTCATTTTTATCGTGTAGCCGCTCTCTTTCTGTCTGCTCTAACAGCGAGTGCGTCTCAAGTGTTACCAACTTCGCTACACCATCAGCTACATCTGCTGTCACTGCGCAGGGTGTCAGCTCCGGCTGGCTAACCGATTCATCTTTGGCAGCCAGCTTACCTTCGCCTGCAAAGAGTGTTGCCTCTATTCGCGCCTGCTCTACCTCTTCGTCGAGCATTACAGCTGCCCCAGAGTTTGCGTCAACCTGTTCTGGCCCAATGCTGAACTTCTGTTCACAAACAATGCACTCATGTGCCTCCTGGGTCTGCTTTATCTCAGTTTGCTCTGACAGGCAGAGCTTCACAGGCGCGAACAACGCCCCTATGCCCTCAGCCATCTCTTCTGGCACGGCACACCCGATTGGGCCCTGCTGCCTAACCGCTATTTCGGTCCCTGAGGCGACACAGGTTTCAGAACGCTTACCTTTGGTACGCAAATCGCCGCATGCCTGGTCCTCTGTCTTATCTGATTGACTGGCCTTCTCAACAATCATCTCCGATTGGGAACACAGCCTCTCAGGCACCAGCATTTCCACATGGGCTACTAGTTTGCACACCTCTCTCCTTACAACCGGAACACTTTGTTCTCGCTTCGAGTTCGGGCAGTTAATCATTAGATGCCCAAATTTCATGCAATCAAAGCATTGAATTGCAGCAAATTGGATCGCGCTAGCAATTTTCGGTCCCTGCTTTAATTTCGATTGCATCTGCGCAAGCTTTAACTTTTCTTGCTCAATGAGAAGTTTCAGCTTCTCAATCTCCAGCAGCTGCTCTGCCTTCTGCTCAACCTCAACGCGTCGCATAATGCCCTCCCGATTATACCGTACGGCAGCCATCTCCCTTTTCCGTGCTATCGTTTATAGCACGAAAACACTACACCGACATGGTGAATTCGGAGAAAGCAGAAAGGCTCCTACCTCGCTGGTTGCTTTCCTCTGCCACGGTAAACTCGTCGCCCTCAGTGACGACAGCGGGCTCCTCGATGCGGATGAGTTGAGCCCCGGCTCTCACAGCAGCTCGCTGCCTTGAACCTCCTGCCTCGTTTGACTCGCTGGTCGCCTGGTTCTTCTCTTGAACCTCAACAGGGACGCCTGGTTCCTTCCGCAGCTCACGGACTAGGCACCTCCACGACACGTCGGTCGCCTGGCTCCTTCAGCTCCTCGCTGACTTGAGCCTCCTACGTCCCGTTGACATTAACCAGCAGTCTCATGAAGCTTTCAACGTCGCTCTATGACGCTGACGTTCCTCCTTTAGGACGTACCGCTCTGCAGCTTGTCCACCGACTTGATCCTCCGCCCCTCCGTCAGATACCTCGAGCAGGAAGACGTAGCAAATCCTGTCGACTGCGCCAGTTGGATTCCCTCTTGATCTCGTAGAGGGAAATTTAGTTAAAGATTGTTGTAGGATTCTTGACGTCTTGCAGATTCGTTTTGCTCAATCACATTGCAAGAGGACACTTCTGGAGAGGTTAAACTTTTATAACAATTAAAAGCACAAAGGAAGATACAAGCAAGGAGAAAACATATTTACACTTGACTGGCTCGCAGTTCTAGGTGACGAAACCAGCCCTCGGTCCTGCCGAAGCAGCTGGTTTTAAAACCAATGTCCCCGCCCTCGGTGGGAGAATAACCAATCAAGTACTATACAAACATCCACCCAATAACTTATTGGGGAAAGGAAAATACCACAAATCAGCAGTTGGGGAAAGAATAACACAACCAATGAATGATTGGGGAAAGAAGGTAACTCATCGCGACACTGTACACATATGCACACTTTCCACCATAACGATTTCGGATAATTAAGCTTTCCCGCTGCGAGCTTCGCGAACACTCGCTTTCCCAAGGTCCGGTTGCCGCCAAGTTCGAGGAACGCCATTTCAACTCATCTGTTTCTCGTCGTCGCTCCTCATGCCTGCAGCTAGCGTGACAATAGGTCAAAGCATGCCGCTGCAGACATGGTACAAAGAGCCACGCACTGTGACGCGGGTCAGCCTCGCCGTACACACGTGCACACAGGATGCCGCCTAACGACTCAGTCCATAAGGGGAGTTTGAAGTCTCCTGTAATCCCCCGCCATTCGGCGCCCTCTTTTCCCGCCGGGTTGACTGACCCCTTCCTGTGTGGTTGTGCGGAGGGCCGAAGAAAAAGGACGTAATGGGCATTCCCATAAAGCGACCGGATGCAGCAAACAACATACGGCACCGCGAACTTCACTGGGTGTGTCGTCTTTATCGCACGGATCAGAAATAAGCAAGAACGGAGAGGAATGTGCCGGAAGTGAAGGCCAGCTAGGGGAGAAAGAAAGGAGGGAACCGGGAAACTTCTATGTGGATTGGGGTGCTGTAACGAGGGGCCGCACTGTGCAAACAGCTGTTACATGTGGCTGTCATAAATTTTGGCGAGTGCCAGCTGATAGACTGGTAAAGGAGGGAACAGAAAGAATAGACAGAAAACAAAAAGCGCACAAAATGGCGGGAAGAAATGAAGTCTTCAACCCAGACCACCATACCGTGTTCGCTTAATAAAACACGTTGCGGGGCTAGTAGATCATGCATTTTTTTTTCTTGAAATTTAAGCAGCACTACATATTTAGACGAATACAAAGAAAGACATTACAGAACGGGCGCTTGTCTGGTTATGTGTTTCTGTGTACTCGTCTAAATATGTAGCGTTCTTTAAATTTCAAGAAAAGACCATACCATGTGCATTCCGCGAATCCGTTAACACTCCTTTCGCAGTTACAACACACACTAACAAACTACAGCGACACAATTGGAACCGCGCGTCCCGCTCTCGACGCACTTAGCTGTAACTTAAGTTACCATTCAATACATTCCCCGAGCATTTGTACTTACTTACAAGGCTGATTGTTGTGCCATTAGTTCTGCATGTGTAATTGCATTAATCATTTGTGTACGTCCACAGTTGTGGCACTTTTTATTTCTTCCCATGTAATTTCAACTTTATTATCTCGGTAGATTTCCTGTAGCAATTCAGTTACCTCATAGCCGATACCTACATCTTTTATACAACGCATGCTCGCTTCAGGCTCCACTCCCTGAACCACAAGTCTGGGTCAGATAGGCCTACCCTGGTCCACGCACTCGTCCCGACCAAGGTTGCGTCTCTGCACCTCCAACGCACCGGTCCTACCCCCGCTCCGAGGAAGATTACTATTCTGCGCCTCGGAACTCCTACCCCTCTCCGAGTGACTTCCCCGTTTCCTACGCTCCACGTGCGGCCCCTATTTGCTACCGTTGTGGCCGTCCTGGGCACATTTCCCGTTACTGTCGGCGTCGCGACCAACCACCCCGCTTCTTCACACAATCGTCGGCTCGGCCGTCCCTGGCTATCCGTGGCCCCCAGTCCTGGAACCCTCCTCGTGACTGGCAGCCACGCCAAGACCGACTCTTCGGCCCCAATTCTCCCGTTTCCGACCGCAGCCTCACACCACCGTCCCCGCGACGTGGCCGTTCACCATCGCCTCGTCGTCGTTTTCCCCACCACCGCCGGAAAACTAGCTCCTGCGGCCGACAGAGGTGAGGTCGCGGAACGGTCGTCATCAACAATTACTCTGCCGGTCGTTATTTTGAAGAACAAAGTGTCTGTGTGTGTTGGTCGCTTAAACACTTGCATTAGTGGACACCGGTGCTGCTGTGTCGGTGATGAGCCTTTCTTTCAAAAAGCGCCTTGGACGCAAAGTGATGTTTGCATGGGACCAGAGTGCCAGTTTTCGTGGTGCTGGCCGTGAAACTTTGCGCCCAGTTGGCATCTGCTTCGTATCAGTCACCATTGCTGGCGAGAAGTTTCGAGCAAAATTTGTCGTTTTACTCCATGCCACGCAAGATGTCATATTAGGTATTGATTTTTTTATGTGAATGCGGGGCCACTTTGGATTGCGGAGCTGGAGAAATTTCTCTCCAGCGCAATATGCTATCTACTTTTGTGCAGGATTCATCCGACTGCAGTGATGGTGTCTGTGTCACGCAAGATGTGCTTTTACCAGCCATGGCAGCAATGTTCGTCTCTGTTCGCTCTTCGGACAACCGCACGGGTACCTTCCACTTGCTTGTTGAGCCAGATGTGCACAAGGCCGCGAAACAGAATGTTCTGGTGCCCCGGGCCATTGTTGCCATAGTCAACGGTTGCGCACAACTACAGACAGTGCATACTTCGTCACAACCTGTTTTGATCGCATCGGGGCTTAAACTTACTCGGTTTCATGCTTATAATGACTGCCCCTTTGCACCTCCTTTCCCCTTTTTGTTCCTGGGTACATGTGTCACCTTTATCATCGTTGTTGCTTTTCTAAGTTGTTACTTTTAAGATTCCTGCTTTATAAAACGCTGACGCGGACGCTTTCCTCGTAAACCAGGCACGCCATGAGAAGTGACGTCTTCACGTTGTTCTCATTACCTGACCAGGTACGAGCCCCACTACGCCTGCGAGGTTCTCAGCAGTGGACGTTGTTCTGTGATCGTGTGAGTCAGCTGAGTTTCGGTGTGTTTTGGGGCGCTTGACGGCTATACGTTCTGCGTGCCCGCATGGTTTCGTTAAGCGCCTCGATTTACAAAGGCGGAGCAGCAGAGGACCTCCAAGTGCCTCTATAAGTGGTCCTCGGACGAAGTTCGGGCAACGGCACGCAACTGCGGCAAGGAAAATGAGCTGTGTATAGCCAGTGTTCAACGCGCCTCCACGTCAGCACACGCACGCCACGGCGTCTTCGCCTCGTCAACATACCAAGACGCCGGGCTGCACAACCAGCCCTACTAGGACTATTATTACAGAGTTTAAGTATGGCCGCACATACCAGTCGCTACACGTAAGCTGTGACCGTGGCTCGGCGGTGACAGCGACGCTGCGGACTCGTCGGCGATGGGATTTTCTTGCCAGGCCCGCGCCGCCTCAGCCCTCAAAAGCAGCGCACGCTGTGTGGGGTTGAGGCCACTGAATGTAGGCCACAGTTCTTTGCGAGAACTTCGTTGCCGGAATCGGGAACGGGATACATCGTAACGTTGGTGCAAACGTAAACGAAGCGACGACGGCACACAGAGGCCTTCGACGTCCGGGCGGCAGTAGTTTTCATTTCGGCTGCTGCTAGGCGCGAGCTCAGCGCTCGCCGCTGAGATGTGGCATAAGTTTAGAATTGTAGGAAACCGTAGGCAGAGGTGATGGATAATCTTAATGAGAATTGCCAACACAGTAAACAAAAAAAATAATAAAGAAAGAAAAGCTGAGCATGGTGGCAATTGCCACCACCCCGTTTCAAAGGGGGCGCTCCTATCCATCCATCCATCCATCCATCCATCCATCCATCCATCCATCCATCCATCCATCCATCCGCCAGCAGTCACGGGGTCCTCGTTTCCGTTTCCGCCGCTTTACGTCCCTGTTCTCCTCTTTCGATATCAGAGACTCCCGAGTTTGAATCGTAGCGGCGAGAAAAAGCTGGTCAACTTCGAATGCAAATTTCTTAGCAACAATTGCACCTTTCGCTTCCGAACAAGCGGCAACCCAACCACGAAATGCCAAACAATGAGATTTTACTACCAAAAGAAAAATGATAGCGTTGTCCTCAGTAGCCTTATAACGAGTCCTTTCAGCAACCACTCAGCCCCGCCGCGGTGGCTCAGTGGTTACGGCGTTAGGCTGCTGACCCGGAAGTCGCGGGTTCGATCCCGGCCGCGGCGGCTGAATTTGAATGAACGCAAAATTCTAGAGGCTCGTGTGCTGTGCGATGTCTGTGCAGGTGGTCGAAATTTCCGGAGCCCTTCACTACGGCGTCCCTCATAGCCTGAGTTGCTTTGGGGCTATAATCCACAATAAACCAAACCCTTTGCACATAACTGCACAGAGCGGCCGCTTTTACTTCAATTTATCTATTTTGTTTTACTTAAATTTTTATTTTTTATTTTTGTTCATTTAAATTTTATTTTTATTCACCTCCGGAAAAGCAGCACCTCCCTTCAACCAATTGGGACGAACGGGACATTATTACAGCGAACGCTTAACAAGGGCATTGAAATCTCACCCTACAGTTTCCGCGCCCCGCGCGAGCGCAGGAGAGGAGAACAGCGGAGAGGGAAGCCTCGTCGATGTCGGCCAACGTGACGTCACGTTGAGGAGCCGGGGATTCTTCGGCGCACCCGAGCGAGCTTTCAGCGCGCGTTGTTTCTCGTGCTGCATGCGTTGTTCCTCGTACTGCGTGCGCTGTGAGGTACAAAGCGTGTTAGTCGACCTTGAGAATCGTGTTCAACTCGAGGTACTACTCTGCGTTCATGTCCACGAAAAACCACGGCCGCCACTGTGTCGTCTTCCACTGTTTTCCGCCATAAGCTCGCGGCGCAAGCGCTCGCTGATGTGACGAAGAATTCAAGCCGACCAAAGCAAGCCTACTCTGCTCGAAGCACTTTAATAAGTTCGGCTACATGCAGAGCTTGTCCCTAATGTGACCTCTGGAGATTTCGGTCGAAAAGGCGCGGCTGAACCATGACACAGTTCCTTCGATTTTCTCGCGCATGAGAGGCGTGTCACCATTCCGAAGAAGCGCCTCTTCTGTAAAAAGACACATGCTCACTTAGGCCCTGCAGAAAACTTATAGAGGCTCAAGCATATGTCGCTCTCCTCAGCTTAGGTGATGGCCAGACCACCTGAGGCGTGCTTAGCAGTGCTCGGTTAGTGATTTTATACTGGTTCGACGTGTCCAAGCAAGAAAGCAAAGCACAATAAAGCAAAGCAAGCATCGAAGCTCTTCATATGCTGCATCTCATTTAATCGTAGGTAATCGATTAAAATGAAAGTGTTCGACGTTCTGATTTCGGATGCAAGTTTAAGAGAGAAATGAATGCCAACCAAGTTTTTGCAAACAAACACCATGTTTCGCAACCTTATTCGCATCTCCATCAAGTTGTGGCAGCTGGCGAGTTCAAATCAAATCAAATCAAATCAAATCAAATCAAAGGTTTATTTTGCACTCCACACAAAGAAATGCAGGGCACAGGGACTAAAAAGCTTGTCAGAAGACAGCTTGACAGGGCCCCTGCGCCCTTACAGATTGCTGGCGTACAGTGCAACAAAAGGCATACTAAGGACTGAAATAACATGACAATTATCACAATCAAAACGAAATTAGGTACACAAAAGAACTGTTACAAAGATTTAGTTGTTTTGACCTTGAGGAGGGATCGGTTGCAGGCACATTTATTAAAAATTTAACAGATACGTCTTAAGTTTGGCCGGTTTCATGCTGCATACATTTACATCTTTTGAGATTAACTCATTTAGAAGCCTGCTTATACGATTTTCAATGCTGTTCCACCCCTGACTCGTCCTAGAAAACGGAACCAACCATGATTCCTGGTTCCGAAGAGAATATTGCACGTCAGGAGGCCGTTTCAGATTAAACAGTGACAGATATGGCTTATTATTGAATTTCAGGCATGTCTTATATCGCGTTATCAGTCGGTAGCTGTACAAGTTAGTGAACGGTAAAACGTTGTACACTTGAAAAAGAGGCATTGATGGTGCGTTCCAAGAAACTCCCGCAACTTGCCGGAGGGATTTTTTCTGTAATATATGGACTTCATTAATATTTGCTATTAATATTTGCCTTTGATGTTGTACTCCAAACTAAAGAGCAGTAGTCTATTTGGGATGAAAAAAGGCAATTATATACCTGCCGTTTAAGCCTTGCAGATAAGACATGACGACAGTTACACAGTACTCCAACTACTTTCGCCGCATGCGAGTTCCATAGCAAATGTTCATTAAATATGACACCGAGCACCTTAGTCTCTGGTACAAGTGCAATCTTGTCTGACCCGATATGGAGGTCAAATCTGCAACTTATGTGTTTTTGGGCCACAGTAAAAAGGATTGCCTTAGTCTTTTTAGTATTAATATACAGTGAGTTTGCTTAGCTCCAATGGTGTAACGTCTCAAGGGTGGCATTGGCTGCATCATGAAGATCGTCAAGGCTGTCAGACCTTATAAATACGCTCGTGTCGTCTGCATAGATAATGAAGGAAGCATGGTCTGTGATGTTTACAATATGGTTTGGTTTCTGGGGTTTAACGTCCCAAAGCGACTAAGGCTATGAGAGACGCCGTAGTGGAGGGCTCCGGAAATTTCGACCACCTGGGGTTCTTTAACGTGCACTGACATCGCACTGTACACGGGCCTCGAATTTCTCCTCCAAAGAAATTCAACCGCCGCGGCCGGGAACGAACCCGCGTCTTTCGGGACAGCAGCCGAGCACCATAGCCACTGAGCCACCGCGGCGGCATGTTTACAATATCATTTATATATAAATTGAATAACAAAGGTCCTAAGACACTACCTTGTGGAACACCGGCTTTCAGGAATTCCGGAGTAGAATAGTTCTCATTTATTATGTGGGGACGCCTTCGTCCCCTGCGTTCACTTTCCCGCACTGCACCCCACTGTTGTTAGCTGCCCCCGAAAAGCACTCCCTTTAGTTTGGTTACTCTAGCTAACAGGGGAGGGCGCTCGCGTCGCAGCGACAGCAGCGCCACGGATGGCGTGTTTGGCCGCTCGCGCACGGGGGAAGGCTAGCTCTCTTCTGCTCGGCATCGGGAAGCGTGTTGGACGTTCACGCGCAAAGCTCCGCTCTGTGCCGCGGGCGTCCTCGTGTGGAAACTTGTTCCCCTCAGCTCGTCTTGTCTGGCCTCGGAGATATTCCCTTTGCCCTACCGTGGGCGGACGTTCGCTCGTAGCCGTGCTGGTGAGTCGGACATCCTAGATTCCTCAGTGTATTTTGTTGCTAGCTGGCGTTATTGTTGCTATAGCAATAAATGCCTTGTTTGTGTCAGCCATTGTGTCGTTCCTTTGTTCCCGCAGAGCAAGGCCCGCCGTGGTCGGCGTGCGCTCAGTAGCGTACGCGACCACGGGGTGGGGTCAGCGCGGTTTTGAACTGAGTCAGCCGCGCTTAAACGGGGTGAACGGATTTATCTCCCCCGATTTAAACCCCACAATTACGACGGATTGTTGCCTGTTTGTTAGATAAGATTTCAGCAGATTTATTGATACTCCCCGAAAACCATAATGTTCTAGTTTCGCTAAAAGTGTTTCGTGATTCAAAGAAAATCCGAGAAGCGCTGCGCAAATCTCATTATTTGTCGTTGGAGAGAAGAAAGCGCTGTCTTTGTTGGAGGCGCATAAGTACGGAAGGTAGGACATATTATGTTTGCTATCTGCTAGGTTAACGAAATAGGAATTAAAGGCATCTGCTAGAGGCTTTCCTGTAAGAGTATTGCCGTCGCACTGTATTTCTAGAATTGGTTTCCTGGATTTACTTCGATTTAAGAGTAGGTTTAACGTGCTCCACAATTCGTCAGCATGAGCAGTGTGAGCTCTTGCGAACAAATTGTTGAAGTACGTACGTTTGGCATTTCGGAGAACGTTCGTGACAGTATTTCTAAATTTTTTAAACTGAACCAGGTCTTCCTTTTTTCTAGATTTGATAAATTTGGCATACATGTGGGTCTTCTTGCGTATCATTTCAAGCCACTCGCGCGTAATGCATGGCTTACGTATCTTTTTGCACTTTTTTATTCTTTTCAGTGGAAAAGAATTTGAATATATGTCAGTGAAAATTGTCATCAACTTCCTGTAAGTGTCATTTACGCAGTTGCAATTGTATACCGGTGCCCAGTCTGCCATAGAAAGCTCGTACTTAAATTTTTCAAGAGTGTTTGGAGTTATATCTTGTATAAAGAAAGTGTCTGAAGCGGCCAATGTTTTTTTGGTGCAGCTTGTTTTCCAGAACATGTATATCGGTAAATGGTCGCTAAGAGAAGTCTCTATAAGACCACACTCTGTATCTACGTAGCATTGGGTAATGAACATGTCAATGAGGCTCTCAGAGTCTGTTGTAATACGTGTCGGTTCGGTAATGACATTTCTAAAGTTATTTGATTCCAGTAAAAACAATTATTCACTAGATGGGCCACCTTGCTTTTGTATATTGATGTTCAGATCACCTCCTATAACAAGTGCCAGTTTGTTTTCATTGGCATAACTTAAAAGTTTTTCCATAAATTGGAAGAAGCTGCCTTCGTTGCCATTTGGAGGACGATAAAGAACAACGAACAAACTATTTCCACAGAGCACCAACAAGGCTTCATAGTTCACACACGAAATACTAAAAGCTGGAAATATGCTTGCTGAATGGGAATTTTCAATCAGCATCGCCACTTCATCACCACGTCTATTCTGCCTGTTTAGGAAGAAACTCGAATATCCCGGCAGGTTTAGCACATCGTACTCGGATGTATACCATGTTTCTGTCATCATCAGGACGTGGAACCTAAAAGATAAAGCTGATAGAAAGGCTATCAGTTCGTCGTGCTTATTCTTCGCTGACTGCATGTTGCAGTGAAAAAAACTGATGTGCTTGCCATCCCCGGGGTAGACTAAATCTTGTTGCTTAATCATTGCAATTCTTTAAAGAATGAGGTAAATATATGCATACATGACTGGAGTTCAGGCATCTTATGAACACATGTATGGCAATCTCGGGATAGCGTGTGGCAACTTTGGAAAGCAAGATGTACTGAGAAGAGAAAAGTACTACAGCGCTTATTACGGTGCAAAGAACAAAGGCTCCAGTGACAATGCATGTATAAAAAAATGCACATTGTTTGCTTGGCTTGAGAATGTAAAACGAGTGGTCGCAAGTATACACGTACGATTGAAAAGGGGAAGAACGGGCACAGCACTGACAATGCGCATCAAGAGTCGAAGTTGGTGTCAGATAAAAAGTCAGGAGTAAAACAGCTAGGCGCGTTTTACAGTTCACTCTGTTGTAGGTGGCGTCGCTGGCGACTTTGGTACACAAGACAAAGAAAAGAAAGCTTCAGGAGGAACCTACAATCTTATCTACGTCAGCTGAGCTGGTAATCCTGATTGACGGAAGTTGGTCACTTTCTCGAGCGTAAAATTTGCCATTACGCACCCACACATACTTCCAATGTGCTTCACGTTTGCACGCCGTGGCGAGGCCCAGGAGCCGTTTCAATTCTGGGCAAAGATGTTCATTCCCGAACACCAGCTCTTCTGTTTCGAAACCGAGGTCAGAGCAGTTTAGCCTCAGACGCCGACACTTTTCCAGAAGGCTGTCTCGCAGTTGCCTACGGGCGAACTGAACGATTATGTTTGTCTTGTCAGAGTTCATGATCGGCACGCGGTGAATAACTTCAATGTCAGCAGGAAGCACTGGCACATTAACTTTTTCACCAATTTTTGCGACCAGTTCGTGAAGGTTCTCTTCCGCTTTGCGTGGAATGCCCTTTATTTCCACGTTCTTGATTCGAGAATATTGCTCTACTCCAAGGATCATATCGTCGTGCGTTTTCACCTTACGAGCTAGTTCTTCACACATCGTCTCTAGTTTAGTATTAGCAACTTTCAGCTTCTTGTTTTCAGCTTTAATTTCCTCGTACTCTGCACTCATGAAGCTTAAACTCTGCTTCATTTCCCTCATTTCCTTCCTAAGTTCTCTTTCAAAGCTCTCCTTAAAATCTTTTAACTCGGCTCGTAGCTCACGCTTCACTTCGTCAACCAATGCAGCTATTTCTTTAGACACCATGGTTCAGGAACAAAATCACAAATTGGAAGCAGTGGCAGCAGAAAAAAAAGAAGCTCGAAATTCGCACAAACTTGCGTGTAAGGTGCGTACTGTAAGTTCGATCGGAGCCTCTTGCTGCCACTGCCGCCAGTTGCAGCTAGCTTGGCTTTTAAACACACATATAGCTGGCCACCACTTCACTGAATCTAAACTGGAAATCTAAGAAGGGCGAATGTTTCCGAGGAGCGATTAATATTTTTTGGCATCTGCTGAACGCGCGACGAGTGAAGCAGCAGCCTTGTGCGCGTATTTGGCTTGGTTTCGAGCGCATAATGATTGCGTCACTATTCTGTGGTCACATGCCTCACAGTGCTTGGCCACTGCGCTTCGCTCATTTTGACATCAACTTTGTGCTGCTTCATTGTTTCCTTGAAATACTTTCTTGCCCCAACCTACAACGCCGGGTACTGAGGACAGGATTTTTTCTACACAGCGCTTTGGGCCTTTTCTTTAGAATGACGCTCTTTCGGGCGAGCCAGGAGGCGTCCGGTGGGGGTAATGGGCTGGCTCAAGTTCGCGAGGCAAATGAAGGGGGGCCAAGAAAATTCTGGAACCATATAAGCTGGTTGGGAAAAACAAATAAAAGAACTCAGGAACAGATTATAGATGTTGAGGGAAAATGTTTAGAGGGAGATGATGCTGTGAACTACATTACGCCATTTATAGCTGCGTCTTTTAGCAACGACAATGGGGTAATCTCCCCAAGTGAGGCGGCAACACAGGACAGCACAATAGAGAACAGCTTAGAACTGACTTGTCTTAACTGGGAAAAGGCGGAAGCGAATATTCATAAAACCACATGCGCAGGGATAGACGAAATTCCAATTAAGCTGATTAATGAACTTGTCCAAGAAGCAAGGAAGGGCTGATAAAAGCATCGGAGACAGTCATAACAAATCAGCAAATTCCGCACAGCTGGACACAGAGTAAAATGACTTTGATTTATAAAGGGAAAGGAGATAAGATGAACATAAAATCCTTCCGTCCGATTACGATAACATCTGTTATGTACAGGCTGGAAATGCAGGCGGTGAAATTAAAAATGCGGTCATGGGTAGAAGGTAATCGGATACTCGGAGAACTTCAGAATGGGTTCAGAAGGGGTAGGCGCTTAGATGATAGGCTGTTGGTGCTTATCCAATGCATAGAAATAGCTAAGGCGGAAAACAGACCTCTGTTTTTAGCCTTTCTGGACATAAGCGGTGCATACGATAACGTGAACAGGGAACTCCTATGGAGCATATTGAAAGATTTAGGTATCGGTCGTGAGGTAATTGATTTTCTACAGGAAATCTACCAAGATAATGAAGTTGAAATTAAATGGGAAGAGAAAAAAAGTACCACAACTTTGGGGGTGCACAAAGGATTAAGGCAAGGTTGTCCTCTATCACTGCTGCTGTTCATGCTTTACGTGATAAATATGGAAAGAAGGCTAGAAGAAAGTAATCTAGGTTATAATCTGTCGTACAGATTAGGCGGAAATGCAGTTTGTGCAGCGACTCCCGGGTTTAATGTATGCGGACGATATTGTACTGTTAGCAGAAAGCCAGGAAGATTTACAAACTTTGGTTAATTGCTGTGGAGACGAAGGAGACGCTCTAGGATTCAGTTTTAGCGCAACTAAATCAGGTGCGATGATTTTTAGCGATACAACTGATCAGGTGCTTACAATAGAAGGCCACGAAATACCCAAAGTGGCCGAATACAAATACCTCGGGATATGGCTAAACGAAGGGCAGATATACACGGAACACCATGAACAGGCTCCTAGGGCAAAAGGACGAAGAGACGCCGGGATAATGAAACATAGGGCATTATGGGGGTACAACAAATATGAAGTACTAAGAGGTATTTGGAAAGGAATAATGGTGCCGGGACTTACTTTTGGCAATGCGGTTCTATGTTTAATGGCAGAGGTTCAGTCGAGATTAGATGTAAATCAGAGAGATGTTGGAAGATTACCACTAGGTGCCCACGGCAAAACCACAAACGAGGCAGTACAAGGGGATATGGGCTGGGCATCGTTCGAAGCACGGGAAGCTAAGAGTAAAATACTATATGAAGAACGCCAGAGGAAATTGGACGATAACAGGTGGGCAGCTAAGGTATTTAAATATTTATACAGAAAGAGCGTTGACTGGCAGTGGCGGAAAAGAACTATAAAACTAATCAGTAAGTATGCCGGTCATGAGGACGGAGAAAGAAAGAGCATTAAACGACAGGTTAAAAACGCGGAAGTTAAAAATTGGATGAATTCAATGGAAAAGAAACACTGTGTAGAACTATATCGATACTGGAAAAGGCAGATCAGGAAAGAATTTTTCTATGGTAACTCAAGAGGCAGTGCCCTACTTTTTGAAGCTAGGTCAGGGTGTCTTAGAACGCGCAGCTACAAAAAGAAACTAAACGAAGACGACGACACATGTACCGTGTGTGGTAGATCTGTGGAAACAATTGAACACCTCATAAACAAATGTGATGGTATCCATCCGGATGTCGATGCAGGCACAGTCACCCTTCCTGAGGCCCTAGAGTTTTAAGATAACAATGGTCATGTAAATAAATCTGCAGTGGAAGTTAGCAAAAAGCGATTGTAGGATTGGTGGCTGAAAAGCAGAGATGTTTATTTATTTAATACTGCAGAGTCGCTCGACTCCAAGCAGGCATGAGCACGGGCATGAGCACAGATACAAATAAAAAACACAAGATATGCACAAACTTCATGCAAGAGCAAACGATAATGCGAAAAAAGAAACCAAAAAGACATGGGTTTCACATAGAAAAGGCTCTCAAATTATCAACAAAGGTTTCCACATTTGGGCTGTTCACTACACACTTCGGCAATTCATTCCACTCTGCTATTGATTTGAAAAAAAATGAGTGTTTTACTGTGTTAGAGTATGCACGAAATTCTTGCAGCATTTTTCCATGGTTATAACGCGTACTTGCTCGTGAAACAGGAGTAATATAATCATGGGTGTTTATTCTAATCAGATTATTATATATTAGGAACAAAAATTTCAATCTTGCTTCAGTGCGCCTTGTCTGAAGAGATTCCAGGCCAATAGAATTGATCATAGCTGATACACTATCTGTTCGTTTGTATCGATTGCAAATGAAACGGGCCGCTGTCCTCTGCACTCTTTCTAATTTGGAGATATTCTTGGCCGTAAATGGGTCCCATAAACAACAAGCATATTCCAGACGAGGCCGCACCAAAGCCTTATACGCTGCCAGTTTGACATGTTTTGGGGCCTTTGACAGTTTACGCCTCAAACACCACAGAGTCTTCAGAGCTTTCCCGCATGTAATATCGATGTGAACATCCCAGTTTAGGCAATTAGTTATCTGAACTCCAAGGTATTTCACAGACGAGGTTTCTGGAAGTGGTACGCCAGCTATACAATAAGGATGTATCAGAACAGTTTTCTTTTTACAAATTCTAAGTACGGAACATTTATTAACGTTAAGAAACATACCCCATTGGTTACACCAGTTTGAGATCTTCTGCAGGTTACTGTTAAGCTTAATTTGTTCCGGTGTGGAGTTAACTAAGGAATATAAAACGCAGTCATCTGCAAATAGTTTAACTTTAACTTCGGAATCAACCACATTATTTGTGTGTTGTGTTGTGTTTAATGGCGCATAAGCGGCTAAGGCTATCATGCGCCAAGAACAAGTTTTAGTAAAATTAGCTCGAGCAAAGTTTGAAGACAAAGTGTATAAAAACGGTGGTGTAAAGGGCCTAAAAGTTATTTTTATTACCTGGCTGATTAAATACAAACTTTTTAGAAATGGCTGTATGCAGAAGCTTTTAAAAGTTGGTTAACCTCTGTGGACATCCTTGGCTTGCCAAGGATCTCGAGGCCACCAACTACTCAGATAAAAACCTCAGCCTCCTTCTCAGGACTGAGAAAGGGCTGAGGTGTATCGTTTTAAGTAGAGAAGCACAGGGTAAGAACATTACAGGTTTTGAAGAACACCGGCTTCCTTTAAAAAGCTAAAAACATCAAGCATACTAACGGGTGCATGTTCAGCTAAAATCAACGCTGGATGAAATGGAATATGTTCTTTGTAAAATGTAGCAAAATATTTTTTTCTTACTGATTCAAGTTTTGTGCATGATAATAGTATGTGGTTTACGGTAAGTTCATGTCCGCATTGCTCGCAAACAGGTTTGTCTTTCTTTGTTAGCAGGAAGTTGTGTGTCAGATGAGTGTGTCCAATACGGAGACGGCATAAAATAACTTCGATGAATCGTTTTTGGTGTGAGCATGATTTCCATTCGCCTAGGATGGGTTTTACTAAATGTAGCTTATTATTTCTCTCGATGTTCCATTGCAACTGCCATTTATTCCTTAATTTGCACTGCACCAACCTCATACCATCTTTGTAAGGAATGTACACTTTCTTTATTTCTTTGTTCCGAGCTTTTGCAGCACATTCATCCGCTTTCTCATTGCCAGCGATTCCAATGTGGCTGGGAACCCAGCAAAATTTTATGTCTTGTCCCTGTATTGTGGCGCTTGTTATGTTGTGTATGATATCCCCAATTTGAGGTGTCACTGCATTGCTATGGTGAAGTGAGGTTAGTATGCTCAGAGAATCAGTGTAAATGATGCTGTTCTGAATGTTCTCATTTATTATTTTTTCTACAGCCACCAAGACTGCGTAACACTCAGCAGTGAAAATGGATGCACACTCAGGTAGCCGTACTATTTTTTCCCAATTATTCTGAACTACAGCACTTCCCACGTAGTGCGCCGATTTTGATCCATCGGTGTAAAATGCTTCGTATTCTCCGTATTTTTCGTTTAGTGCTAAATACTCTTGTAATATCTGTTCATGCGGTGTATGTTTCTTCTGAAATTGTGTTAATGTGAAGTCGCACACAGATGGTAGGCAGTACCAAGGAGGGAGTGGATCACGTTTGCGGGCAATATTAGGCAATGTGTCCATTATATCTAGTTCTTGGCATTTCTCTTCAAACCGGAGAAGAAGTGGCCTGATTGCGAGGGGTCTGTTGGTAAATAGTGTTCGGGATGGGCACTTTGTAACGAGTGGGTAACAGATGTGTTTAGGCTGGGAACGGATCTTTAAAATGTATGAGCATGTGAGCATTGTTCTTCGGTCTGCAAGTGGTGGTTCATTGGTTTCTACGTACAGGCTTTTTATTGGTGACGTCCTGTATGCACCAGTTGAAAGGCGCAATCCCAAATTGTGCACAGGATCCAGTCGCTTCAAGAACGATGGCCTTGCTGATCCATACACTATGCAACCATAATCTAGAATGGAACGTACTACAGAGCGATAAATGTGTAGAAGACATACCCGATCAGAACCCCAGTGTTTGCGTGATAGGACTTTCAGTATGTTCAGTGCTAGCGACGCCTTCTTTTTCAGTGCATTGATGTGAGGCAGGAAAGTAAGTTTTTTGTCGAAGGTGATGCCTAGAAATTTGTGTTCCTTTTTGAAATGCAGCTCGGTTTGGTTGAGGTGTAATGTTGGATTTGTGTGCAAGCCTCGTTTCAGTGAAAAAAGTAAGGCCACTGTTTTCTGTGGTGAGAACTGGAAACCATTCTTGTCTGCCCATGTTGCCATTTTGTTGATTGTAAGCTGTACTTGTCGTTCGCATGTGGATATATTGGAAGATGTGCACGCTATCTGAAGATCATCAACATACACTGAATACATAATGGACCTTGGGATTATTTTTCTAATAGAATTCATTTTTACAACGAAGAGAGTTGTGCTTAAAATGCACCCTTGAGGAACTCCATTTTCCTGAATGAAGTCCCTCGAAAGGGTCGAGCCTAGGCGGACATTAAATGAGCGGTTAGACAAAAAGTCTTTAATGGAGTTCAGCATTCTGCCACGGATGCCGAGCTCCGCTAAGTCCTGGAGGATCCCGAACCTCCAGGTTGTATCATATGCTTTCTCTAAATCAAAAAAGACGCTAAGACAGTGTTGTTTGTGTATAAAAGCTTCTCTGACAGTATTTTCGAGGCGGACTAGGTGATCTGTAGTGGAGCATCCTTTTTTAAATCCACATTGATGGATATCAAGCAGTTCACAGGATTGCAGAACAAAGGTTAGTCTTATATTTAGGACACTTTCGAAGGATTTGGCGAGGCAACTGGTTAAGGCTATGGGTCTATAACTGCTAGGAGAGGTTGGGGGTTTACTAGGTTTAAGAAACGGGACAATAATAGCTTTCTTCCAGGCTTCAGGTATTTTCCCTGACATCCAAACTGTGTTAAAGAATCTCAAAAGTGCTTCTATGGCAGGCTCAGAAAGATGTGCAAGCATTTCATAATGTATATGGTCGGGTCCTGGAGCAGTTTTTTTTTCCGGCAGACAGTACTGTATTGATTTCTTGGAGGGTAATTAGACTATTGTATTTTTCATTTGCACCTCCAGTTGTTGGGAGCCTCTGTTTTTCAGCTGTATTTTTGTATTTTAAAAAGGCCTGCGTGTAGTGTGATGAACTTGAAACTGCAGTGAAATGTTCCCCCAATATGTCTGCCTGTTCCTGTATGCTTGTTTGTGTTCCGGGTGTTGTTAAAAAAGGAATTGTGAATGGTGAAAAGTTGCCGTTTATTTTTCGAACCTGCTCCCACATTTTTTTAGATGGGATCTGACTGTTGATATTTGAAACATAATTATGCCATGAAGCTTTTTCGGCACTGCGACGGACATACTGAGCTTTAGCTTTTGCCTTTTTAAAATTTAGGAAATTTTCATGTGTCGGATACCTACGGAATTTACCCCACGCTCTATTTTGCTGTTTTTTTGCTTCTTTACAGTCCTTTGTCCACCATACTTTATGGTTTTGTCGCGCCACTCCTGACGACTGAGGAATAGCTGTGAGTGCGGCAGTTATGATACAATTAGTGAACTTTTCGTTTATCTCGTCAACGGTAAGATTTCCTAAAACTATATCTTCTAAAGTTGCCTTTGCTCTAAAAAGTGACCAGTCGGCGAGGTGAAGCTTCCAGCGCCGTGGCCTTGTGGGGATTATTTCCGGTGGTGATGTTAAAGTGATTAGTATAGGGATGTGGTCACTGCCATATGGGTTATCAATGATATCCCATTTAAAATCATTAAAAACAGAAGGTGAGCTAAAAGACAAATCTAAAAAGGTCATTTTCCCCGAGGCAGGGGAGCAGTAGGTGGCTTTTCCTGTATTTAAAAGACATACATTGTTTGTGAGGATAAAATCTTCAATTATTTGACCCCTAGAGTCACAGTGCTCGCTTCCCCAAAAAGGGGAGTGAGCGTTAAAGTCCCCAACTACTAGATACGGTTCTGGAAGTTCATTGACAAGTTGTTGTAAATCGTGGACTGTTAGTGTAAAGTGTGGAGGAATATATACAGAACAGATAGAAATTGTTTTATGGCTGACGACACTGACCGCAACAGCTTCGAGTCTTGTTTTTAGTTTAAGCTCTCGAGCTGGGACACCGTTTTTCACTATGATGGCTACGCCTCCCGACAGCCTGCTCGCCTGCTCTCGATCGCGGCGGAGAACAGTATAATTCTTCAAAAAGTTATTTTTTTTTGGGACCTAAATTTGTCTCTTGTAGACATAAGGCAACAGGAGCGTGCGCTCCTAGTATGTCTTTTATGTCACTGTAGTTGTTTAGAAGTCCTCTACAGTTCCATTGTATTATGAAAGCCATCTTAATTTTGTGCTTCTATAGGGTGAAAAAGTAGATTAAGTTGTCGATGGCCCCGTGACTCGGGGCCTGTCTTTTTTTGACCGATCCAGGGAGCTCCGCCGACCGTCCGACGTGGACGGCGCGGGGCTGCCCGGGGTCGTGTCCATCGCCTCTGTGGAGGCGCTGGACGACCGTGCAGGAGGTATGTTGATTTTCGAGTTTGACCTCGACCTGTGGGAAGAGGTCTTGAGGCCCGCCGACCCGGGGGTCTGCGTTGCCTCCTTTGGGGTTTGCGGAGTAGCGCTAGCTACTCCACACGGGGGCGCGGGTGGCCCCGCCACAGGCACACTGCGTGTGGCCTGGACGGGTGCCGAAGCCTGGTGTGGTGTGCCGCGCCCACGCACCACATCAGCGAAGTTTGTTTTTGCACTGAAAGAAAATGTGTTCGTTTGAGCATATCGCCTTCTTGCTTCCTTGAAAGAAATGTTTGCCGTAGTCTTGAGAGTAATTATTTCTTTTTCTTTTTTCCAAGAAGGACAAGCTCTGGAGTAGGCAGCATGTTCTCCTTCACAGTTTGCACACCGCGGTGTAGCAACACATTCTTCAGATTGGTGTTCCTTTGACGAGCATTTTGCGCAAGTTTTGCGGCCGCGACAACTCTGTGAGCCATGGCCGAATCTCTGACAGTTAAAACATCTTCGTGGGTTGGGTATATATGGTCTTACATTTATTTTCAGGTAACCAGCTTCAATGCTTTCAGGCAGTGTGCTGGTATTGAAAGTGAGGATCAGGTGCTTCGTGTCTATTTCCTTGTTATCCTTCCGGATCTTTATGCGTTGAACATTTATGACATCTTGGTCAGTAAGGCCCTCAAGCATTTCTTTCTCAGAGAGGTGGATAAAGTCGATTTCAGATATGACGCCTCGGACAGTATTCAAAGATCGATGTGAAGTGACAGAGACTGGGATTTCCCCAATGGACGCAAGGTTTGAGAGTTTAGAGTGTTGGACAGTGTCACGAAGTTCGAGCAGTAAGTCACCGCTGGCCATTTTGGATACCTTGTACCCAAGGCCCAAGGTGTTTGTAAGGCACTTTGCTACTAGGAACGGGGATATCAGTCTTGCTTGTTTTCCTTCTGCTTCGCTATGGACAACATGAAATTTTGGGAAAGATAGCTTTCTTTTCTGAAAAAAATCGTCTGCATCGTTCCGCCCTCTTTTTAGAGAGCGATCTGGTTTGGAAAAAGGGCGAGCCATAAATAATTAATGTTTTTCAGTCATGGTGCCAGCCACCCACCATGGAGCCCAACAAGGGGACGGGACAGGAACTTACAAGCAAGTCCTGCCCACGCCAGCTGTACACCCCAACTATAACCTAATATGACTCAACTCAGGGTAGTTGGTCACACACGGTTAACCCTCGCCGCCAGGAAAAAGAGGAAAAAACTGAAGAAGAGAGGAGGATACAGGAAAGTTGTAAGAAAGGAAATAGGAAAGTGATAGGTAGAGGGGAGGACAGGAAAAGGCGACTGCCGATTTCCTCCGGTTGGGTCAGGCCGGAGGTGCCGTCTACAGGAAGCTGGGGCCAAAGTGGTGTGTTGCCTCCGCCGAGGGGCCTTAAGGGTCCAAACGCTCGGCATCGGCTCAACCACCAGGATCCCCTTTTCCCCGGACACGGCGATGCCACGCACGGCTAAGCGCGGATGCTCGGGTCCGTGGTGACGCATTGTTCACCATCATCCCCTTGCGGGGATGTCCCTGCGGATGCTCGGGTTAACCCCGTGGTGTCGCCACTCACCAACGTCTGCATGCTGCAGACGCCTCCCTGCGGGGAAATCAACCACATTAATTATGTCATTTACGTAAACTAAAAATAGGATAGGCCCCAGAACTGATCCTTGCGGAACACCAGATGAAACCGGAAGTTCATCAGAGTACTCATCGTTAACACGAACATATTGAAATCTATCTTCTAAGTAGGCTCTAATAAGGTCAACAATATTAGGATTGATTCCGGCAGTGTAAATCTTTTGTATGAGTTTAGTGTGCGGAACCTTATCAAAGGCTTTGGCGAAGTCAAGAAAAACAGCGTCTATTTGTTGTTTGTTATTAACTGCAATAAAAAAATCATGGCAAGTGGTTATCAGTTGTGAGACCGTAGATAAACCACGCCTAAATCCATGCTGCTCATCACATAAAAAATGGGTCGATTCCAAAAATTCCCTCAGAGCTCGGCAGATCACATGCTCGAACATTTTGCAGCTGGTCGAGATCAAAGATATTGGGCGATAATTAGATACGCGAGATGGGTCACTGCCTTTAAAAGCAGGTACGACACGTGCGGTTTTCCATTCCGATGGGACTGCGCACTGAGACAGACAAGCGTTGAAAATAATATGTAAGTAATGTGATAACCATTCTGCGTAACGGCGGAGAAAAGCTGGAGGGATGTTGTCAGGACCACTAGACTTTTTTACGTCAAGTTTTAGAAGAAGATTCAAAATACCTTCGCGGGAGATAGTAACATCTGGCATTAAAGAAATGTAGTCGTCTGGCTTAGAAGGAAAACTCGAGGTTTTATCGGTATACACTGATTGGAAGTACTCATTAAACACACCAGCAGTATCTTTTGACCCTGTGACAGGTGAACCATGAACTATTAATGACACATTGTGTTGTTTGTCGCCATTAATGTATCGCCAGAACTTCTCCGGTGCTTCACTCAGAAAGCGCCCAAGCGTAATATTAAAAAAGGAATCCTTAGCTTGCTTGATCTTGTTTCTTAATAGACTGCCTAGCATGCTCTCATTAGACTCATTCCGATTACGTGAACGCCGCATTCGCTTTAGCCGACGTTAAGTGTGGATAATATCCCGCGTAATCCATGGGTTATGTTTTTTTTCTTAATAACACTAGGGACATACATTGTCAAGCAGTCGAGGCATATCTTTCTAAACATACACCATAACACATTCACATTCTCCTCAGCTCTAAAGCTGTCAAGGTGGGTCTCTAGAAAATCCAAAATTCCTACACCATCAGCTCGGTTAAAATTTTTCATAACAATGGGACGCTTTTTGCTGTCAACGTAAACTGATAAGGAAAAAACACAGGAAACAAGATTATGATCAGATACACCCTTCAAAACATCAACAGAAATACACTTAACGGCAGAACTAATGAACACTAAGTCGAGAATGTGGGATGCAGAGGCACAGATCCTGGTTGGTCTGTCAACAATCTGGGTCAGATTACACGTGAAGGCAGTGTCCAAAAGGAGCTCAGAATGACCAGAATTGGAACCCATAGTACACATGTGGATCTAATCTATATCAGGCAAGTTGAAATCGCCACCTAAAATCAACTTCGCTCGGTCGCCCCGGAAGCGTTGAACATAGTCACACAGCTCTTCAAGAAAGGCGACATCCGCGTTAGGAGGTCGATATACTACACCTAGTACAATAGTGTTGCCACAGAAATCGATCTTACAGAAAAGACATTCATGGCTTGGAATACCCGGTAGCATCACAGCAGATATACTTTCCTTAAGTACTATCGCGACTCCTCCGCCACGTGTCGGTCTGTCGCATCGCAATATTCTGTAGGCGGGAGGAACAATTAAGCTATCAGGGATTTCAGAATGAAGCCATGTTTCTGTCAGAAACGTAATGTGCGGGTCCAGGTCGTAAAGAAGTGCTTCGAATTCGGCTGTCTTATTTCCGATGCTTTGAGCGTTGAAGCAAACGAGTCGCAACGGTCTGACATTATCAGCTGGTCATTTATAAGTCTTTCGCTTCTGATTCCGTGTGACAACACGAGTCGGTGATGTGGCAGCATTCGCACTGGCAGAATCTTCGCCTTCGGAATCATCTTTGCGCTCATTTAAAACGGCAAGTTTCCGTCTTTCATTCCTTTCTTCGTCCCAGATGTATGTGTCACCGTTGAAAACTAGCTTATCAAATTATAGGTATACCTTATCCTCAGGTTTGCAATTATCTTTACCAGTGGATCACAGCAGTTTCCGCACTCTTTGAATTCTAAGCGGGTAGTCCTCAGATAATGACATTCCTGAACCTTCCAGCTTCTTCGCATTCCTAAGAAGGTTCATTTTTTCATTAAAATCGAAGAACCGCATTATCACTGGTCGATTCTTTTCTTCTACTTGCCTGCCAAAGCGGTGTATGCGTTCAGCGCTCCCCACCGTAATACCTAGTTTTTTTCAAACACTTCTGTTAACACAGCATCCCTCAGGCTCCTCGGAGTTTCCGTGATATCTTCTTTGACCCCAAAGATAATCAAGTTATTACGCCGAGAGCGGTACTCTAGGTCATCAACCTTGCTACTCAGTGAAGCAATCTGTTCTCGTAGATCCGGAACTGAACTCTCGCATTCCTCTACCTTCTTTAATGTCTGCGTGATAGATTCTATTTTCCCTTCAATTGAAGCCAGCCTTCGGTTTGATTCTGATATATGACCATCCAACTTCTCCCTGATAGATTTCAGCTCAGTGGCAGACACTTTCTGATTTTCAATGATGGTTTCCAACTGATCAGACATTGACAAGGTGGGGCCTGGATTGGTTTCAACATCGCCACTCAACAAGAGCACCAGTACACAAAATGAGTCAAAACAACCCGCAACACACTCACATAGCACCTCTGAGCAAGGGAGCACAACCAAACACAAAGAATCACTTTTAAATTCAGGGTGTTGCTTGTTACTGACCTGCACAAAAAAGACGAGCCAGTTTAGATGCGTCTGCATCTTGCAGCTGCTCCCTTGCTCACTGACGAAGAACGCCTGAGGGGCGTTTCCGGACGCATCCAATGATGTCGATGTCACTCTGCCTTGTCCATGAGGCGCACGGAAAAGTTCCGATAAGTTCGCATCGCTCGAATTCAACGCTGAACTGTGACGTGTGATGATGGTCAAGACAGGTGCACGCAAACTGTGGGGGCAGGTACACGGTGATTCCGGTGGAGCAACATCTTCGTAGGAGGGACCGCCGCATGCAGCAAAAGCCTGCACAAAAAAGACGAGCCAGTTTAGATGCGTCTGCATCTTGCAGCTGCTCCCTTGCTCACTGGCATCAGGTTAGAATTGTAGGAAACCGTAGGTAAAGATGATGGCGATTCTTAATGAGAATTGCTAACACAGTAAACAAAAAATAATAAAAAAAGAAAAGCTGAGCATGGTGGCAGTTGCCACCGCCTCGTTTCAAAGGGGGCGCTCCTATCAATCCATCCATCAATCGGCCGGAGTATTGTTCGCACCCCTTCCTTTCCGATAATACAAGCCGAGGTTGTACTGGCCCCTTTTACACATGGTCTGCATAAGCGTCTTTCACGCTGGCGTATGCTTGTGCTAGGAGTAGAATTTTTTGCGTGTGCCTTTTTATGCGGAGCATATTAACGCAGGTTTCGGGCCTTTGCGCGACGCCCGGCGGTGGCCACCATTGACCTTCAAGTAGGTCACGTTACATGACGTCACGTGATGACGTCACACCGGCTGCAGATGGGGCCTCATATCGCGCTGTCGGTCGCCTCCCGGCGGTGGCCACCATTGACCTTGAAGTGAGATCACATGATGTGACGTCACGTGATGACGTCACACCGGCTGCAGATGGGGCCTCATATCGCGCCGTCGGACGTCGCCCGGCGGAGGCCTCCACGCTTCGGTTCGCGCCGTCGCGCGCGACGCGGCGGCGGCGCCACCATCGCTGCATCACGTGATATGTGACGTCACACCAGGGATGAGGCGGCGCGCGCCCGCCGTCGCGTCAGTCTCTGTGCCCGCAACCGCGCCAGCGTCTTTGCGCCGGGCGTGTATGCGGTCAAGATGCCTCCAAACGCTGAGGACATGCTTCGCATCCACTGGGCTTAACCTTGATAAGCCTCCAATTTTTTAGTTTCAGGTGAAACGTGGAATGAACAAACTGTAGTAGCCTTTTCTTTGGAGGTCAGTAAAAAAATAGTCGCCATATTCTCCTTTACAACACCACGGAAAGCTGCGATCTGCACTCAACGCAGCGCCGGATCCGCATCGGCAGCTTCTCCAGTCCTCAAAGCGTCGTCACAACCTCTCTTGACCAATCACGGACGGCGGCGCGCCGCACGGCGTGTCCCGTGGCACAGGCAGCATATTTCTGCTAAAAAAGGCGATTCGCGCTTGTTTTTGCCTTATTTGGATGCGATATTCCAGTATACAGCATGAAAAACTATAGGACGCCACTGCCAGCCTGATTTTCAACAAAAGTGCCTCAGTCTCCCTTTAACGCTACCTCGTTAAAAAGAAGCATGAGCTCGCTGTGGTGCGCACACAACAAAGCGTCGACATGCTTTGCCAGATAAATTATTAATTCTAAGAAATGTACAAACTAACCCAGCCGCATGTTTTACTCGACTATCTCTGTTGCTCAAAAGACACACAGCAAGGTTGACGGTGATCACTCTTCGTGGGGCAAGAGTCATTTCTGCTGGCTGGCGAGTACACTCTACAGGAGTCGACAACACACACACTCACACACACACACACGCAAAGGCTGCGAACTTCACTTTGTTGCAGCACACCCACTAGAAGCTCTTCAGGCCGTAAAGAAGCCGAGTGCCGCAGCTGTGAGTTCGGATGGTAGCCAAGGGTATCCACTCAGAGTCCTGGAGAAAAGCTTCCCATACCCCCACTCGACGCACTACCAGCGACAATACCAGTCTTCATCGTCGCTCGGGAAGTCGCCGGGCACTGGGCGCATTTCTTCCGCTTCTTCCAGCTGCCTCGTGATGACGTCCAGCTCAACTTGCCTGAGGTTCACATAGTGGTAGAACCTTTTCTTGATGTTCTCTGCCACAGTGCGCCTCAGTTCTATGTTTTCTGCAGATTGTGGTTTTTGGCACTCCAGGGCGCGCACACGGAGCCGCTCCAGGTCGCTGATTTGCCTATCAAGGCACTCAATCTGTCGGTAGGCGTTATCGATCTTCTTACGAATGGCAGCCGAACGAGCCTGCAGAGTTTCAATCCTGCTTTCCGGAGAATCCATTGCCCCCTGCGTAGACGCCATTCTGCAACACACGTCGTTCTCCTTTTCTTTGTTGACCTGCGCTGCAGCGTTTCAAAATATTTTGCGGCTTTTTTCGGCTGCAGGGATATGCCATGATAGCTCCTATATTTACTCATTTTTTGCATGATTAACAACCTATAGAAAGTGATGACTGTCTTTTTTTTTCTTGGAACAGCCAGTTATTAAGGCTTCAGCAGAAGCAAAAAAATCGGTCATTGTACACGCATGTTTGGGCCAGCTCCCAGTGGTATGAACAGAACGCCTGCACAAGAGCGCGACTAAATAAAATAGAAGTCAGTGCATCGCAGGCTGCTGGAAAGCAGTTTCCCCTTCACCATTCAGGTTTTTATCATCTTCACCATTCAGGTTTTTATCATCCGAACCCTGTTGCAAAATTTAGCTCCCTTATAGATTCTATCTGACGAGCTTGATTATGGGACCAGTGTGGCACTGGACAAGAGGACGCAGCGTAATGGGACCCTTGGCAGTAGACGGCAGAGGCTCGTGGGAGATAAAAACAACAACAGATTATGGCGCTAGCTCTTAATGCGAGCGTTCCCAGGGCAGGCGCAGTGCATTTCGTCTTGAGTGTGTCCACGCTGAGCAAGAAAGGAAGAGGCCAGTGTGGAGGCACAAGAAAACTGACATAAAACAACGGCGCGCTAACGCCACATCAGGAATTGGAAGAAAAAGGAATAATGCAGAAAGAAACGCAAAAGAAGCGGGAGCCAAAGCCGTAAAACAACCACGGCTCTCCTGGGGAACGACTCAGAGGGGAGCCGTCGGTACGTCACCATGCGCCTTGCTCTAAGAAACGAATTCCACCACCCAGCTGCAAGTGGAAGCCCTTGCTGGGAATAGAATGGAGGCGATGGCGTGGAAAGGGAGCCGGTGATGTCAAGCGTTTCTGCCAAGCGTTTCCGCCAAGCGTGAAGCACAACACGTGATCTCGCCTCCAAAGCGTGATGGAGAGTGGGTGATGGCGCCTAGAAAGCGTGTTTAATCAATGTGAAGAAACATAACGCCTACATTTCGAATGTAAAAGTTAAAAAAAAGCAGACTTGCGAAGTAGGGACTTTTTTAGGGTGTACTGCGGCCGCTAGGAGCATTCATGTGTAATTATTAAATTGTGCACAACGGATGGAGGCTAGTCAAATATGGTTACTTTATTTATTTATTTATTCATTTATTTGTACCTCAAAGGGGCACAAGGAGGCCTTACATGAATGCGGGCTGACGTGTTTTAAGCGATTAGTTCTTCGATTGATGCCTTGAAGCGGTCAGGGGTGCTATGTTGTACAGTTTGCATTGGCCGGTTGTTCCACTCTCTGGAAGTCTGGCTGAAGAATGACTTGAGATGGGCGGAGGTAGATGGTCGAGATGGATGCACAGCTTTCGGGCGGTTAAAACGACGTGAGTGGCGGTGAGCTGAGATGACGACGGAAGTGCTCAGGGCTGAACAGTACAATTTCTGAAGAAAGCAAAATGTAGTTATCTTTTGGCGCGATTCAAGGCAGGGGATGGTGCTAGGGATGTTATCTCGTAATTTTAGCGATGTAACGCTGGTTTGCTAACAATAATCTGTATATATTAAAAGCACCACGCGATTCTGGACGGATTCGAGGGCTTTGGTAAATTTGACGTGATGGAGGTCGCAGATGGCACATGCATATTCAAGTTTCGGAGTGACTTATTAGTTTTACTGCGAGCGGAGAAAGCCGTATGTTGCTTTGTAGGTAGCGAATGACACACTTTGTGCATCGTTAGTCATAATCATAATGCGGAACTGCAAGTCAGATCAAATGTTAAACTGATTCCTATGCATTTATATGATTGTGCGTGTGCTATCGCGCCACCACATATGCTTTAATTTGATGGATGATACGACTGACGACGATGAAATGAGTCAAATTCAAGGACATTAGCCAGTTAGAACACCACTTTTCAATCAGTGCTATGTCATTTTACACATGGAATGAGTCACTGTTGTTAGATGGGATTGGTCAGAGAACAACCGAACAGTGGATCATAGATTTTTAGGAAGATGGTTAATGTAGATTAGAAATTGTAGAGGGTCTACAACTGTACCTTGTGGCGCACCACACATTATTGGGGACATAGAAGATGTGTGGTTGTCAGGGAATACAAACTGCCTGCGGTTAGTGAAATTTTTTTTGCCAGTTGAATACAAAAGGCCTTATGAAGATGTGACGACTCCACATACTGTGCGGGTCAACACGGACGTAAAGGCAAAGAGACACCGCTATACTCGATTGGAACAAAACAGGTATATTCAAGAATTACATATTATCGAGTACATGATGAAGAGCTTGGCGTGCCCAGGCTTATACGCCACTGCGTTGGCGCCGGAGCCTTCGTTTGAAGGAACGAAGGGACTGCGTGGATGACCTTGTTCGTTCGCTAAGGCTGAACCTCTCCCCGATGCCATGGGCGCGTGGGCCGCCGAAGGACCGACTGCCAGCGATGTCGTCTCGGGCCTTGTTCGTCAATCCACTGACTAGCTTCCCTAGTTGTTTTCCCGTTCATTCAGGCAATCGTTATTTCAATGCTGCACCGTCTCCGTCGCCCGCCTCTCAGTGGGGACGCCTGCGGCATTTTCTTTTTACCCCGGACCTCCCGCCGGCTTGGGTCTTTTCCCTGCCTGCCAGCGCCCTGTCACTCTTGCGGGCTGTGCTTGACCAGTTGAATGCTTGTCGGCGTGCTGCTAAAGATGAGGGCCAGACTGTCGGCATTCGTACCCTTGCTGAGCGTTGGCCTCTGAGACCCGACGATTGCCGGTGCCAAGCAGTCTCTTGCTGAAGCGCCCCCGGGGTCCCACAAAGGGAAGATGTCGGAGATAGCGGTCCTCCGGCCCTCCGGCCAGCGCACTGTCACACTCGCTCAACCCCCGAAAAAATCTTCTCCAAACATTTGAGGTCCATATGCTGAAGCAGCTTTGAGTACCCTGGCAGCAGTACGATGAGTCCGACGCTCCACATAGCATTTTCGCATAACACCACGCTCCGGCAGTCACAACTCTGCATGTTACAGTGCTGCACTGAACTTCTTGCACAGATAAACGCATGAAACCCAGCATGTAAGCCTCTCCCTCTAGTCCAAACTGGAAGGCATAGATATTACCACATTTACAAAGGAACTCCCACTTTCAGCGTCATCACGGCACAACAAAAAACAAACAAACAAAAAAGGGGCCATGGCGTAAGGAAGCCAAGAATGCTACGCTTTCCTGTGAAGAAAACAAAGACATAACTGGCAACTCCAGTGTCTTAGCTCATGAATATGAACATCGTGTTTAGTTGCATTATAATAGAGAACTAACAATTTCCATGCAACTCCAGTGTCTTAGCTCATGAACACAAACATTGCGTTTAGTTACATTATAATAGAGAGCTAACAATTTTCCAACTCCGCTTGGTAGATGGCATTAGTCCGACTTAGCTCTCCGCTTTCTTAGCTTTGATCGGCATTCACAAGTCGTACCGGGTAGACCTGTTCCCCTTTGTGTGCTTTGCAAATCGGCCGTGCTCGTGGCAGGGGCCTCCGCATGCGCTACCTGTGCGGAAGTCTTGCGCGCTTCGACTTCCAGAAGTGCTTGAAGTACATCATGTGGAATTCCTGCCTTAATCCCCGGTGCCTGCTAGACAAATGCAGGAGAGGACGTCTCCTGCGAACTATTTGGGCGCTCCGCCTCAATGCCGTCCCCATTTCAATCTTGGCTTTCACCCCGCTCAACTGGTGAATACTGAGCTGCTGCCAATTTGCGATTCGCATGCGTCGTGATCACGCGTCGGTTCATGTCTCGGATTTTGTAGCTTGCAAGAGAAGGCCTCTTGACAACGTCTCAAGTTCCTCCCCATTTTGTCTGGAGCTTCCTAGCTAACCCTGTCTACCTTTGGCAGTTGTTGGTGTACACGCTGTCCCCCACACGGAACAGCGCGTCTCTGGCACCGTGATCGTGCGCCTTCCTTCTCTTCGCCTCTTTCAGTAAGACCTCCCTTGCTATGTCCCTTGCAAACCTGCAATCGCGGTTCAAGTTGCACCTTATAGTCGCCCAGTAAGGCTTATAGGACGGACGGGGACCCTCTGGGACTTCATTGGGCTAGTCTGGGTCTCTGCCGTAAAGGAAGAAGAATGGAGCACCGCCATTGCTTTCGTGGGCAGCAGAATTATGTGCCAACATTGCGTAGGAGAGCCACAAGTCCCAGTCACGATGGTAGTGAAAGACAAGACGCGACAGTAACCCGGTCACGGCTCCGTGTAGCCGCTCCGCCGCGCCGCTGAAAGCAGCATGGTGTGACGTTGCCTGCTTCTTATTTATCTCAAGCGTTCGCATATTTTCCTCATTAGCTGCGACACGAAGTTGGTTCGTCGATCTGTTAAGAGTTGCCTTTGATGTCTATGTCGGAGCACGATCCTTTCAACAAGCGCTCACTCAACCGTCTGTGCCTTTTTATCTGGAACGGCCACGGCGTCCGTGCATTTCGAAAGGTGATCTGCAAATACTAGTATGTACTTGTTTCCGTAAGTGGTCGTGGGCAATGGGTTGACCATGTCCACACCTCAGGGAACGTCTGCAATGGCGCTGGCCTGCAGCCCTTGGTGTTTTTCTCTCACTGGAATAGCACATTGCGCAGTATTCCCTAACATCCTGTGGAATACTACTCCAGAAGTAAAACCATTCGACCTATTTGCGCGTCTTTGCTACGCCAAAATGCCGCCGCTGGGCGCATCGTGAAACGCATGAAGGACCCTTTCTCTCCGAGACCTCGGTACGACGGCCCCCTCCCAAGAGGTTCGCTCCTGTCTCAATTTCTTCGTTGGCCGCTTCCGCCGGCACAGGGTTCTGTCCTCGCCAACGTAGTAGTCTGATTGTTCAAGGTCAGATGATTTTCCCTATAGGCTTTCGATGATTCGCTCGAGGTCGGGACCTAGGCGCTACTCAGCGCACAAATGTGCAAGGTCAATTACAGAGAAAAAAAAATCGCGTACAGCTGACACAGTGGCTTGGTGGCCTATGTCATGTCAGCATTCATGTATGCTCTGCCTAACTCACATTTGACCTCAAAGGAGTATTCTTGCAGCTGCGAATTCCATCTCGCCAGCCGCAAGCTGGGGTCTCTGACACTCATCACAGATTTCAGGAGA